>NC_030681.2:54224814-54554814 GCF_000004195.4 Xenopus tropicalis
GGTACAAAGTGCAAAAAAACCCTCAAGCCAGCATTATTTTCCCACTTGCACCCTTCCCTGCCTTGAGGCCCATTGTGCCTATTCCCCAGTAAATGCTGCCTGCCCCCAGGTACATATGAATAAGCTCACTAATACCAAAAACAGCCAACAATTAGTTTTTTCCTCAGTTCCCTGCAGTTCCCAGCAGCAATGTAAGCTTATATCTAAAAAGGCTTAATCCCTGGAACCTTAACATTTCACGTGGAGTCAGCAGGTAATGCAATTATAACCACCATAACCATGGCCCCTTGGGACTCAATGACATATTGTTAATAGAATTATTAAATGTGAGTGACATGGGTTAGTTTGCTATTCCTAGTTATCTTGTATTCACAGCATAACTTTATTTTTTGTGACGGATTCAGTGTATTGTAGTACAGGATATATATATATATATAAGCTTGCTATTGCCTTCAGTGACACTGGGGCCATTCTGTCTGCTAAATCTAACATCTTTTAATTTTGGAACTTCATCCCCTGCGGTGAGCATTTCCTGCCCTGGGCAGCATTAACATAACAGTGGAAGGCAGCCATTTAGGGCCCTAAAACCCCTACACATTTAAGAAAGAGCATTTAGGAGCACATTGGATTTTATCCGCCAGAATAGAGAACGTAGGCAGAAAAAAAGTGATCGCCAGCTAGCCTGAAAAGAGACAAATGCATATAATCCATAAATGTATAATCATTGTTAGAATTTTTCAGTGCTAATGGCTTTTAACAGTCAGTTAAACTGATAAAACATTATTTGATATAAACTCATTTCTTTGTTTTCCACGCTTTTATGCATTTTCTACTCTTTTATACGTAGATGCGTTGGCGAGGAACAATTGCTGTTGATTATGTGTATGTTTAGATCTGCATATTTTTTAAGAATAACACATCCATGTTGGTTTTTAAGGTAATTAAACGCTGACATTAATAAAATGCCGTATCATACTTGTTAAGTCTGAAAAGCTCAAGGGAGCTTCTCTTCTTAAATCCTTTATTGCACCAAGCCAAACTTGCTGAACCAGTTACAATATTTTCTCTTCAGCATTAAATATTAATAACGAAAAAATAAAAGCCAGTTCATTCAGATGCCTAACAAAAATGCCTTGCTATTTGTTCATCATATTTAGTCAACAGATGCATAATATGAAAAGCTGCAGGCAAAACAGACTATGAATATTCAATTGGCATTACGCTGTTGTAAAGAAGGTCTAAAAATATACGTTCTCCTAAAATAAATTTCTTCTAAAAGATAATGATAAACATTTTAAATGTAAGAAGTTTGCTAGTACCAATAGTTTGATAGGTCACCCACCACCTTTAGGCTGCTATGTATATTTTGCTGCTGGCAGGTAATGTAACATGCCTGATAAATAAATAATAAATAAATTATTTTGGCCATACAGTTGCCCATTTGCCATGTAAAATTAATAGTGACGTCTTTAGGAAGACACAGTTTGGGGGAAATGCCTTGGAAGGTCATGCAAGGTACCAGCTATGCAGAGGAAAAGTGTAGAAACTGATACAGATATATTTTGTTTACAAAATATACATTTTGTATTTTAATGCACATTCCTGCAGTTACCAATTATAAATCTTGCACTTCATCTTGATAAAATGCTTATACCCAATATCTTGTTCTCATTAGCAAAAGCAAGATTGCTGCTGTATGTGATATTCAGTACAAATAACCTTGCTTATATATCTTCCATCTACTGTGGGGCGTTATACAGTATTTAAGATCTATATTCAAAAACCCTAATTTTCCAAAATTTACCTTATTTAGATCTTTAGCACTTTTAATACTAAATGCTTAAGTACTAACTATAAATTAACTATATAGTTATATATAGGTTTTTTTTTGTAAAACATTTAACCCTTTTTTCCTTGCTAAGCTGTGTTATCTCAGAACTCTACTAGGCAATGTAACAATTAGAACAATGACTCCCAGGGAGATTTGACACCCACGTTAAAAAATTTGGTACCATGGGTGCTAAGTCTCCCTGAAAGACCTTGCCATTCACTAACACTGTAGCTCCAAAAGTTATACTACAGGTGATTTGGCTTAATCGCAAAATCAGGAATTTTATCACAATTAAGCTGAATCACCGCGAGTAATGTCATTTTGCACATTTTCTAACGAGGGGTGACAAATATAACATTCTGTCATTGTCCTAAGCATGACATCCTACAGACTCTTGGACCATTGTTTTCTACATGATGTTATGAAAATTCAAAAAGAGAGAGACAGTAAGGAAATATGTTTAATTATTTGTTTAGACATCAATACAATACCACTAACTATATCACCAAGTCCATCTTTTTTTCCCTTATACTAATTTTCATCACATCAATTAATTTTTGATATGGTTGCATCTGCTTTAGTTTAAGGCCTTTAAGTGCTATTGAACTGGGCAAAGCATACTTATTGATGCATAATAGCTACATATAATGGCTATGTGCATGCAAATGGCTCAGCATTTGCACAGTGCACCTGCATACAGTAACTTGGGTTTTTCAGCGCCTGTCTCATCTCTCCATTTATTTCTCCATGTACTGGTGGCTGAATGCTAAACCAAAAAAATAGTTCCTGAACAACTTTTCTTCATTTTTTTGTGATCTGTCTCCAGCATAAAAGGGACACTGATGCAATGATGGTGGCAAAAAGCCGCTCCTGGTAACTTAGACCTGAAATTTCAATTTTAAATAAAAAATTTCAGCTCCTCTAGTGCAAAGAGTTCTATTGCGCTGTGTGCACTAGAGATGCATCCACCCCCCTCACCCCCTTCTGACGCCAAAAAACTAAGCAAGTGGGGTGCACTAGACTAAGGCAGTTGGGCAGGAGGTAAACGTTTTTTTTTTCCTGGGGCCATCCTTTCGTATAGTTTGATAAATATTTAAAAGATGTGCTTGCCTAAAAATGTTAAGAGCTGTATATGCTGGTGCACAAGGACAGCAGAGGATTAGTTGGCCACACACACACAAATATATATATATATATATATATATATATATATATATATATATATATACATACCTACCTATAAACATAGCTTGACCCCTCATTCTCTGGGTTAAAGTGCCCCTTTCTGGCCATAGTAGTATGGTCGACAAACGAGGAGTAATTAAAAAAGAAACTGCTTTTTGTCATCTTAGGAATCTATAGAAGGGCAAGGGCACTATAAAGTTATTTGTGTGGCTAAGCCACCTGAAAAAAAAAAAAAAGATTTTTGTGTATATTCAAAGTGATTGCTCATTTGTTTGGTAGGCTGCATGCTTTACTCTAAAGAGTCATGTCACTTAGAACACTTTGCCAGCAAAGGGGACAAGCCTTAAACAGTCTTCAGGCAATAACCTATAATATAACCCATTTTATTAATTGATTTTAAGAAGAAATCAATTCAAACAGTCTTAAGCTGCCTTAGGCAGTTTGGAATAATTTGTGCACTGTAAGAATTTTAATAGCAGTGCCCGCGCATTGAACTCTAGTGACCGATTCTTAACTGATTTTTTTAACTTTCTGAGTGCTTGAAAGGAATTGTGAATCAATGAAATTAAAGCAGAAAAGGCTGCATATCTCCTAGAGAAGCTAAAGCAAATTGCCAAATTTCCCAAATTATAAAACTGGCTTTTTGTGCATAAGAGAGTAAATTCCTTCAGTGCATTTTATTTTAATATTGCTTCTTAAATGATTGTTTCTGCAGACAATGGAGGCTTCCTAAAATTATTTTAATGTGTTTTCATATAGAGGACTCAGGTTCTGTGCCTTAGAGAGTCTTATTTATCTGTATAATTGTGTTTATTAATACAAGAGGAACCTTTCTAACCTCTTTCTTTACTTAAATAGTAATATTATATGTCTGTCACAGAAGAAACTGTTTCTATAGCAGATTACATTTTTAGCCATTTTAGTGCAGAAGATATAAAATGCTTTCTTGATTTGCCAAGCAATTCCTTCTAAACTATTTGACCTGATTGTGTTCTTCATGAAAGCTCAGTGTTATCTTCAGAAATTATATCTGTTGTTCTCACATTAAGGGTCTTGCTTGCTTGGTTAGAAGAGGAACTCTAATGACTGGGATAGGTAATTATGGTTAAAACTGTTCAGGCTCTAACTGATTTTTAACATTCCACTCTTTCCAGAAATACAGTCTACAGTAGTAAAAGTTGTAAGTAAGTAAAGATAATGTTCATTGGGAGTTCTTACATGAACAGATTTGAATTATAATGAATAGAGATGTAGCGAACTGTTCGCCGGCGAACTAATTTGCGCGAACATCGGGTGTTCGCGAACCCGCAAGTTCGCAAACTTTCCGCATATGTTCCCAATTTGGGTTCACCGCGTTTTTTTCTCTCTGCGTTTTTTCTCAGCCTAAAAAACGCCGCACAACCACACATGGCGTTTTTCAGCCTAGTACTGGTGTAAGCAAATCCCGTTTCCATGGTGCCAATAGCGCGAAATAGCAAAAAACGCAGCGTATTTCCGCTAGGTCTGCCCGTTTTTACGCAACGCTTTTTCAACAAAGTATTTTTTAGAGAAATTTTTGCCCTTGATCCCCCTCCTGCATGCCCCTGTCCAGGTCGTGGCACCCTTTAAACAAATTTAAAATCAGTTTTCTGGCCAGAAATGGCTTTTCTAGGTTTTAAAGTTCGCCTTCCCATCGAAGTCTATGGGGTTCGCAAAGTTCGCGAATATTCGCGCTTTTTGGTGTAAGTTCGCGAACGTGTTCGCGAACTTTTTTTTTCAGGTTCGCTACATCCCTAATAATGAATGATATGTGAGCAAAATGGGACCAGTCTGTATTGATCTGTATCACATGCCTTATGCTACACACATAGCACTGCCTTAAAACAAGAGACCTTTAAGGACCTGTAAGGAATTATGGCCAGAGAGAGGCAAAGTTTGGATTTATAAATCTAAATTATTAGGCTGTATTGGGGCTATTTAAACAATGGTTTGGGAGCTATAGTTGGCCACAGGGACATAATCATGTGTCCATACATAATTCCTTAATTGAGTGTTAAGGTGTAAGATTCATGAATATATTCTGTATTTTTGTATTTATAACAAAAAGAAGGACGTTTTAACTCTTTTTGTTCCTTCTCACCCTAAACTTGATTGGTTAGTTGCTGGCAGAAAATATTGCCTTTTACCAGGTATTTACTAATTGGTTGCATAGGATTAAACAGTGCTGGAATGAGTCTATGGTAGAACCTTTCAACCTTTGGTGTAATATTTGTATGTACTTTAGAGCAAAACTACTACCACTTATGCAGACCTGTTGTTAAGTTTCATAAAGAACATATATATCTTGTGCTGGCAATCCCTCCATTACATCTTGGTCATTGCAAATACAGCATGCATGCATAGTAACTATGCCACTGGGTACACATAAAGACATGTCCATTACTCATTATGAGCTCTGATTTTATATTATTACAGCCAGGGCCGGGACTAGGGGCAGGCAGAAGGGGCACCTGCCTAGGGTGCAACGGTGGGGGTGTGCACTAGGCAGGTACCTCTTCCGCCTGCCCCAGTCTGGGATCTCTAACCCCCAGCGTTGACATCAGCGCACTCCCCCCTCCTTGTGCTTTGTCACTGTGCATGCACATGGCCGGACATGCACACACAGGGACGGGAGGTGGGGCGAGGTGGGCTTGGCCAGTATATTTTAGATATAAAAATATTGTGCAGTCTATAACAATAACTGGCAAGTGGTTTCAGCTAGGGTTTTATAAGTACTATTGCTCTATTCAGAAATGAAATGGCATAACATATACAGAGTGCTTAGTTGCTTCTTGTTTTCTTATGCAAATCATTTACTGTACATCTAGTTTTCTTACCATCTTTTACTAAGTATGCTTTATTCTTTCTTTTGTAAAAGCATATTCTGGCTTGACTCCAGACGTCTGTCACAAAACTATAGAACAAATGCCAGATTTTTAAAATTCTGTAGTTTGGCTAAGAAAGGTAGTTATGATAGCAGGAGAGTTAGAATGCTTCTAATTTCCCCAGAGACAGAATATATCACCTACAGCTTGTCTACAAATGCAGAGCATCTTATAACAGAGTAAAGTCTGGAATTCATTTGCAACAAAGATTTCAATGTATTTCATGCCATCTGGTGTGATGGTTTTGTCAAGTTTTTAGATTAACCCTAATTATGTCTTGCTAAAACTCAGTAAGCAGTAGCACACATGATGTGTTGTGCCTCATGCATATATTCTAAGGAAAGAATGCATAGGTTGTGAATATTTTGCACACCTTTTATCAAAGCTGCAATATTAAAATACTCCAGAAAGTGTTATGGCTTGCCAGTCCTGACAAGTTTTCTCTGGTCTAAATGTAAGGTTAGGGTCATACTGGCCTTTTCTTTAAAACAAAGTATTCATATGCACCCTCTTATACATATAATCTTGTTCCATAAACCCAAATGATTACAGATATGGGGCCCATACACACATGTTTTGGCTTCCTACTAAGGAGTTCAGCCTGTTGCTGCCAGCTTGCCAGCTCTGTATCTTAGTGGGTAGCCAGGAATATCCCATTAGCTGAGGGCCACATTAGGCCTTAAATGCTATCCATGTTGAACTTTTTTATCTTAATTCAATGTGCATTGGTCTATTTATTATCTATGACAAATGGATGTTCAAGGACCTCTCATGGTATCTGGTCAATGGACCAAGGATTAAATAATCAAATCAGCTGGATTTGATTAAATCAGAAAAAGACCTACTCATTTAGCAAGCTCTCATTTAGCAAACTGGTCAAACTGACAGATCTTAATAAGTATTGGCAGCAACAAACCTGTGGCTGTGGCCACTATGAAGCAAAATAGTTTGTTTTATGGCATAAATACACATTCAAATGCATTACAGGAGCTTGCAGGCATCAATTTCAATCATTTTCCCCATTCTATGACTGATGTTTATATATTAAAACATGATTAATGGGATCTCTAAAACCTTAGGAACAAAGTAAATTCTAAAAAAAAGGTCAGGGAGCAGGGGATACAAGTGAGGATCACTTGAATCACAAGAATCCTAACAGGATGACCCATTCATTCTTACCATAAAGTAACTCTAACAGATACTAGGTGAAAAAAATCAATGCTAACTAAAACACTGAAATGAGACAATAAACATTTATATAGGAACAATGTTTTTCCATTTCATTAGCCTTACCAGAAAGGAGATTTCTTGCTTTATTAGATGTTGTTTTACGCTGGTGGGATATAACCTATTTGTCTTTTAAAACTCTATTCCACAAAATATGTTGTATGTTTCATTTTGACTTTAAACTAACAGTAATACAGACTTTTCATTTGTCCTAAGAACCGTGACCCGATTTATTCTGTGAAAAGTGTTAACTTGCTACCTGGTATTGCTGGGAAAGCTAAACAGAAGATTTAAAACATTGCTTGATGATCAATTTCATAGTGATGATATGTTTTATCACTTACATAATGAAAATATGTAACTGTTCCACTAAGTGTCAACATTATTAATCGTTTCTCTCATTCTCAGCAGTAGCTGTTTTACATCTAGAAAAAAAGCATTTCAGATGCAGCACAGGAAAATATTTTGTGCTGTGAAACAGTCAAATTATTGGGGGTCATTTATAAACACTGGGCAAATTTTCACCCGGGCAGTAACTCATGGCAACCAAACAGTTGATTGTTTTCAGTGTTCAACCTGCAGCTGGCTAGATAAATATAACCACTGATTGGTTGCTATGGGTTACTGCTCAGGTGCAAATTTCCCCAGGTTTATAAATGAACCTCAATGATTTGGCTGTTTCAGTTTTACAAACTATCATGATTGCACAAAATATTGAACCCTATTGACTGTTTAAAAGTTTAGAATATTTTTAGCACTCAATATTCTCATCCCATATTTTTGTATAGCTCTTAAGCGAGTAAAGATTTTAGAAAATCAAGGTTGACAATGGTCTGTACTCCCCGCAGGTGGCAAATCACCTGAAAATACCTTTATGTGGCAATGAATGGGAATTGCAGAGGGTAAAACAAAACTAGGGGGCTGATTTACTAATCCACGAATCCAAATCCGAATGGGAAAAATTCAGATTGGAAACGAACATTTTGCGACTTTTTCGTATTTTTTGCGTTTTTTTCGTCGCCGTTGCGACTTTTCCGTAAATTGTCGCGACTTTTTCGTAGCCGTTACGACTTGCGCGAATTGTCGCGACTTTTTCGTAGCCGTTACGATTTGCTCGTATATTGTCGTGACTTTTTCCTATTGAGCGCTCGTAAACGGCGGGCAAAACTTTCAGACTTTGCATGATTTTGGAAGCCTCCCATAGGACTCAATGGCACTCTGCAGCTCCAACCTGGCCCAAGGAAAGTCACGATACTGAAGCTTGAATGAATCCGAAACTTTCGTACTCGGCGCGATGGCTACAAAAAAGTTGCGACAATTTGCGCGTCGTAACGCTATGAAAAAGTTGCAACAATTTACGAAAAAGTCGTAACGGCTACGAAAAAGTTGCGACAATTTACGAAAAAATCGCAAAATACCGATCATTACGAAAAAAACGCATTCGCACGCTTTTCGGACATTCGTGGATTAGTAAATGTGCTCCTAGGTGTTTCTACATGCAATACACATTGGGGAGCAAGGATTCGAATGGGTGATAGCACACTGTGCTAATAAGAAGCTTTGGCGTTTGACTGCTCCAAACTCATTATACAGAAGTGACACAGCTATCAATTTTGATAAATGTTCTGGTTTATTAAATATATCCTTACTGCCAGAAACATTTTCATGACAGGAAAGTTTTGAAAAATCTTTAAAAACATTGGACTACTGGGAATCCTTTTGGAATTCCCCAGTTCAGTCTATAAGAAATCAGCCCCTACATTTTTTCGCTGCTTTGTTCAGGGAAGTATCTGTAATCACATTGTTTTATGGTATCCCTCTTTATTAGTATGAGATTACCAATACTGTTCTTCTGGCCATGGAAAGGACTATGTATTGCCTCATACCCTGTGCTGTTATGCCATACCCTTTCCGTTTTTGAATTAGTCCACTGAAAACGGTTATATGGAAGCTTATAAAGTAGATGAGTTGATTGGCCATTCAGAAATGAACAAGCATTAGGATCTGTACACATAGTGGGTTTCTTCTTCACCTCTTCCTTAGGGAGGGAAAAATACAACAACCATAAACACATAAAATCCCTGTGAAAATTTAGAAGAGTGCAAGATACATTAGTAGCATTATATATATGTGCTATTAAAGAAAATAGTGTACATCATTAGGGTTGGTATCCCTCTTGTTCAGCATGAGGTAAATGAATAGAGCTTGTGGTGAAAATATTTCTTGAAGATTTTTTTTTTCTTCCTGGTTGTTTAAAGCAACGGTGCCAAAAAGAGAAGCCAGACAATCAAATTACCCATCTGCTAATAAACCCCCTGTATAAGAAAGTTCTTTTTCTCTGTATCAAAAAACACACGCTGTAGCTGGGAGAAGGCAGTTTGTGTATGCAGAGTAGATTTCTCTACTTTAAAATAAAACCTTCCTTATACAGGGGGAGTTAGGAGACAGCAAGTGTGAGAACAAAACAATGAGCTTTTAGTGTTTATAATAAAGAAATTTACATTTTACATTTTAACGAAAAGGCAAAATGCATACATTTCAGTTGCTGTCCTTTTGTTGAATGCAGCTGTATGCAAGTTTATACTATCCCTTTAAAATCAAACTTGCATTTTTGTAAGTGATATTTGAAGTCAACTCTGTGGCCTCTTCTTCTCAGAAATCTGACCGATTAATGCTTAAAGCACCAATATCATCAGTGTGTGAAATTTGATTTTCCTATTAAACATGGGTGACTCCAGTTTGCTTTGTTTTGTGTTTAACCAAGCATGCTTATTTTTAATTGGCCAGTAGCATGGAGCTATGAATCCAATAAAGATAACACATGATAATTTGCATGATGCTTTGCTAATATCTCATGCTAACAGAAAATAAACGTAAGATCTACATATTCCTAATAGAAATATGAGTGATAATGGTAACAATTTAAGTTTGGCTCAAAAGTACAAACTGCAGGTTAAGCTTAATGCAGCAAATTTAGCATGTTTAGCTCACATTTATTCTGTTCATATTCTATCAGATCAAAATTAATTTTATCATTATGTGAAAATGTATTTTTTTAAGTTAGTATCACATTGAAGATTCATTATCTTATGCCTAATAGCATTTTTAAATGATACTCCTTGAAAAAAGTCTTGTTTCCATACTAGATAGTCATCTCATAAATGTATTATAATTTCTCTGACAAATATAGCTTAGAGAACTTTCAATGACATATGTTCTCGGAATATACAATTTGCATCTGAATTTTGCATTAGTTTTGCTAGGGGACACTAGCTCCCAAAGCAGCATACAGATTTGATTGGCAGCTTTACCATTTAATTAGGTCCTGACAGATCCAATGATCCACTATTTCCATGCTACTGATCACGCTTTATAATTAGACATACAACTACTCTTGTTATTCAGCTTAAAGAAGATTGACATTCCAAATATTTGACAGCTATTGTGAAAATCAATACATTTGCATGTTTATGGTGTTATATGTATGTGTGTGTGTGTCTTTTTGTATGTATATGTACGTGTATATGTATATATAGTATATTCGCACACATATACACATACAGTATATTACACACATACAGTATCATTTCCTAGACCTCAGAAATATTAGAACATGCATTTTAATGTCAAAAGCAGTTGATTAAAATATAATTAAGGATAAGGAAAGATGGCATTGTGTTGAAGAGAGGGAGTAGGATATTGTGTTTGCATCCCCTGGTGCATGAACTCGAGATCAATGATAAATGGGACCGCAAAGGATACAACAAATTACTAGCATATCAAATATGCATACATGGGATGAAATACCACTTACTATGTGACTTATGAATATTAAAAGAGGCATCATTGTTCTGTAACCTCAAGATTGCTGGTTGCATTGAAATTACTGTTCATTTAGTATTTATTTATAAAGACAATGTAAAATATAGAAACGCTGGCTGGCTTGGGTTTGTCTGCAGGATTCCTGCTGGGCAATATGATAAGAAAGAGGTATGAGAATGATGAAAAGGCTAAAGTTACAACAAAATAAATGTATTATATAAATAATATTACATTCATTATGCTGTCTCTAAAGTATTGAAAAATAATTATTTTACTATTTATTTTCTGACAGAGTTTTATCTAGAGTCTATATATATGGTATTTGCAAGTAATATTTATCTAATTTGCTATTTTTTTTTATGTAAAAGGCTGATACATGGCCTAAAAACACAAAAGACACAGATGGTTTAGCTATGCTAAAATATCCAGGTCTACATAAGTCAGCCTTATATTGTAACATTTATATTCTATGAATACTGTATATTTTGAGTTGGTCCCTAAGCTCAGTAACTGCCAGCAAGCACAGCATGTGCAGTAAATCAGCAGAAAAGAAGATGAGGAGCTACTGGGGCATCTTTGGGAGAACAGATCTTCACTGCTAAAGGCCTGTGGTTGCCTTGGAATGGTACATAAGTCCAAAAATAATGTACAACATTTCTAGCCTACGTCTTTAGGCCTGTCTGCTCTTCTACACCAGTGCTGGATCATTAAACTCTTTCCAGTGATCTAGGCCCCTGTACCCTGAGTTCCTGCTCCTTTTTCAGTTGTAAGCCTTTCCTGCTATTCCAGATCCCTGTACTTTTCCTGTTTTTGACTCTTGGCCTATTTCTTTGACTTGTTTGCCTGCTTTCTGCCCAGACGATTTGCCTGTGTTAAGGACCTCTCTGCCCTCTTCTTGTACCATACAGTGTCATTTTTTTAATTGCTTGTGGTTGCACATATCATATGCCCATACCAGCCTGTTTAGTTCAGTGATCCCCAACCAGTGGCTCAGGGGCAACATGTTGCTCAACAACCCCTTGGATGTTGCTCTTAGTGCCCCCAAACCAGGTAGATTTTTTGAATTCCTTACTTGGGGGTTTTGGTTGCATAAAAAGAAGATTTACTACCCAATAAAGCCTCCTGTAAGCTGAAAGTGTGCATAGAGGCTACCTAATAGCCAATCTTCATGAACTCCTCCATGAACTTTAATGGTGCTTGTGTTGCTCCCCAAGTCTTTTTATATTTGACTGTGGCTCATGAGTAAGAAAGGTTGGGGATCCCTGGTTTAGTGAGTTATCCTAACATGTTTTTGCTCATTAAATAGAAACAAAATATATTGATACACTAACCTGCTTAGGTGCACTGGGGTAGAAAAGAATGACAGAAAACTTGACAGCTGTATATTTATTCACCACAATCATTATTCTTTGTTTTTTTGGTAGACATTATTATCCCACTTACCTTTTAAATTTTCTTTTCATTAGTTCTGGTGAAACCTGCCATTTTTACCCCTAAAACTTTAAACATAAAACACGGGTATATGAAGAATTTGTATTTAAATATATTTAAATCAGTTGTAAGGCAAGTTAAACTGATTCTTTCTATCCTTGTGTAACAATAGATATATCAATTATATTTTGCATTATTTCAAAAGCATTACTATTTTTAAAACAGCTACAAAGCAGGGTCAGATGTTTGCACATGTTTAGCAAAAGGCATTTCCCCTGCCTAAAAAATGTGTTTTGCATCTTCTTGGAATAATAAAATAATAAAGAAATATGAGATGAAAAGGCTGTGGTCCTGCAGGCATCTTCTCACAGCATGAGCCATAGATTGAAGGAAGAAATCACTAAGCATTTTCTGCCATCTGTTCTAGTGATGAATACATTTAAGAAACATACAGCGTTGACTCCATTTTGAATTTCACAGACTGCTTTTCTTGTATTCAGTAAAATAGTGATTTACTAAAATGCATAGACAGTTTACAACAGTTGTTTTGCCAAATATTGATATGCTGAAGCAGCAGAATAAATATGTACATGTGCTTAATTCATCACTAGAATTGAAAGTTGCAGCTGTTTTTTTAATGGTTAACCAGTATACTGTATATAACTTAGAAAAAAGAATATAGGAGAGCATGCACACAGATATTTGTGCCTTAATGGTGGTAAAATACATTCAGAAATACAAAAATACCCATAATTTCAACGCATAATTGGTTTAATTTTTATCTGTGGTTGAAACCTACTTTAGCAACACATAAAAGGCACATTCTCTTGCCCATTTTTCCCCACAACACACCATTTTTCCCCCCCAGAATTCAGGCATCATAGCACATGGGCATTGGTTTGCATGCAATTTTCCAAATTGTCACAATAGATGAACTGAGTGTGTGCTCCATTGCAAATTGGATGCAATTGTGTCAGATACTTTTGCAGACTGCCTGGCAGTTTGCTTGTGTCATTTACATAGTAACATAGTAACATAGTAAGTTGGGTTGAAAAAAGACATACGTCCATCAAGTTCAACCATAATGCCTATATATAACCTGCCTAACTACTAGTTGATCCAGAGGAAGGCAAAAAACCCCATCTGAAGCCTCTCTAATTTGCCGCAGAGGGGAAAAAATTCCTTCCTGACTCCAAGATGGCAATCAGACCAGTCCCTGGATCAACTTGTACTAAGAGCTATCTCCCATAACCCTGTATTCCCTCACTTGTACTGAGAGCTATCTCCCCTACCCCTCTATTCCCTCACTTGTACTAAGAGCTATCTCCCATAACCCTGTATTCCCTCACTTACTAAGAATCCATCCAGCCCCTTCTTAAAGTTATATAATGTATCAGCCAGTACGACTGATTCGGGGAGGGAATTCCAGAACTTCACAGCTCTCACTGTAAAAAATCCTTTCCGAATATTTAAATGGAACCTCCCTTCTTCTAAACGGAGTGGGTGCCCTCGTGTCCGTTGGAAGGACCTACTGGTAAATAAAACATTAGAAAGGTTATTATATGATTCCCTTATATATTTATACATAGTTATCATGTCCCCCCTTAAGCGCCTCTTCTCCAATGTAAACAGACCCAACTTGGCCAGTCTTTCTTCATAACTGAGACTTTCCATACCCTTTACCAGCTTAGTTGCCCTTCTCTGGACCCTCTCTAACTCAATAATGTCCCGTTTGAGCACTGGAGACCAAAACTGAACAGCATATTCTAGATGGGGCCTTACCAGCGCTCTGTAAAGGGGAAGAATAACCCCCTCCTCCCGTGAATCTATACCCTATTTAATACAGCTCAAAACCTTGTTTGCCCTTGCAGCTGCTGCCTGGCATTGCTTGCTACAGCCAAGTTTATTATCTACAAGGACTCCAAGGTCCTTCTCCATTATGGATTTACCTAGTGCAGTCCCATTAAGGGTATACGGGGCTTGCATATTTTTACATCCCAGGTGCATGACCTTACATTTATCCACATTAAATCTCATCTGCCACTTTGCCAGTTGGTTAAGATCCTGCTGCAGGGATGTCACATCCTGGGTAGAATTGACTGGTCTGCAGAGTTTTGTGTCATCTGCAAACACTGATAAATTACTCATAATACCCTCCCCTAAGTCATTTATGAACAAATTAAACAAAAGTGGACCCAGTACAGAACCCTGAGGGACCCCACTGAGAACCTTATTCCAAGTAGAGAATGTACCATTAACAACCAACCTCTGTACCCGATCCTGTAGCCAGTTTTCTATCCATGTGCACGACTTCACTAAGACCAATAGACCTTAGCTTAGAAAGCAGTCGTTTGTGGGGAACGGTATCAAATGCTTTGGCAAAATCCAAATAGATTATATCTACTGCATCCCCACTGTCCAGCTTCTTACTTACCTCATCATAAAAAGCAATTAAATTGGTCTGACATGACCTGTCCTTCATAAAGCCATGCTGATTACTGCTCATAATGGCATTCTCCACTACATAATTTTGAATGTGATCCCTTAACAAGCCTTCAAATAACTTGCCCACCACGGATGTCAAACTTACAGGCCTATAATTGCCAGGCTGAGATCTTACTCTCTTTTTAAATATAGGAATGACATTCGCCTTCTTCCAATCCCTAGGTACCATACCTGATGAAAGCGAGTCTGAAAATATCAGAAACAAGGGCCACTGCAATTCTGCCCCTAGCTCTCTCAGTACTCGAGAGTGTATTCCATCTGGCCCAGGTGCCTTGTTTACATTTATTGTGTGTAACCCTTTAAGCACCATATCCTGTGCCAACCACTGTGTAGTTGGAGCTGAGGCAACAGTGAAGCTATTGGGTTGGACTTGGCCCTCTGGCTCCTCTACTGTATACACAGAAGAAAAGAACTGGTTAAGCACATCTGCCTTTTCTGTATCCGCTGTAACCATATTGTTACTATAACTCAATGGGGCCACACCCTCAACCTGCATCTTTTTACTATTAATATACTTAAAAAACTTTTTGGGGTTAGTCTTGGCCTCGGCCGCAATGTGCTCCTCATTTTCTATCTTTGCCTTCCGGATTGCTGTTTTACAACACTTGTTATAGTGTTTATAATCATTAAACGCAGTGGTGTTCAGCATACAAATAACATCTGCGCCCAATTCTTTAGCCACAAGTGTGCTGTGTCTATTAATGCAGGGCACTGAGGGAACCTACCGCCTGGTTAAAAGGTAATGGTAGCTCCAGGGTTTGCACAGCACCATGTGTCAACAGCCACAGCAGGGTCCAATTAGGAACAAGAAGACAGGAAGGACTGTGCAACTAAAAGGAAGTGCACAGAGTGCATTTGGAATCAAGTATCTTTAATGAAAGTGGTTTTATATGCAACTCACTGTGGGAAAAAGCGCAAGTTGCCCCCTTTGTGTGTGGATGTAAATGAACCCTGTAATCTGCACCATAAGAGGTAGCCAGTATTAAAGGAAAACTATACCCCCGTGCAGTAGAGTTCTCTATAAAAATATATTGCATAAACAACCTCATATGTAAAATCCTGCTTCATCTAAATAAACCATTTTCATAAAAATATACTTTTTTAGTAGTATGTGCTATTGGGTACCCATAAATAGAAAATTGACATTTTAAGAATTAATGGCCGCCCCCTGGGATCATAGGATTCACAGTGCACACAAACAAGCCAAGGCACAAATACATGCTAGGCCCCATCAGCCAATTAATGGACAGAGGTCTGACTTTTGCTTCCACACTTCTTCCTGTTACAGTTAGAGCTGCATTATTTCTGGTCATGTGATCTCTGAGGGAGCACACAGCCCATCACTAAATGGTGGATCAATGGAAAGGCTATAAAAGGGCAATATATATATATATATATATATATATATATATTCCAGTTTGCTGAGATTCTTTGATCTGTTCTTTGATCTGTTGGTTAAGTATTCATTTTGGGGGTATAGTTTTCCTTTAAATTACTTGCATTTGTAGCCTTAAGTATCTTGGTCAGGCTGTGATGTTTATTCATCCCAAGTGAGGACCTCAATACCTATCCTCCATTGGACCTTTTTCCTGCAAGTTACATTGGCTATGAACAGGATTGTGCTTTGCATAAAAACACAGTCAATACCCTTAGAACCATAAATGACCCAGAAATTAGAATTTACATTCTTTGCACTGTGAAACCTGAGTGTTAGAAATGTAAATTTTTAGGTTTACATGTCTGTAAGGCTAATGGCATATGGGGAGATTTGTCACCCTTAACCTATAAACACAACAATGTTCCTAAGAATCCAAAAATCCCAAGTCATAGAAAACAAATATCAATGACACAGCTTTACTCTGCCCCCTTTGGTGATCCATAATGCTTTAGATAATGACAAAATAACATTTAAAATCATAAGAACAGGTTTACACAAATGTACACAATGGGAATCTATTTCAGTAAAATACTTTAGAATAGTTGTTGCAATACAATCCCAGAATTAATGTTTTAGAGAGCCATGTTTTGTTATGTTCATGCAGCATTTTGTGTTGTAATACTTGCTCAGAGATAAGGAAAGAGTAGATAATTAGGGGAGTATTCTTTCAACTCAAGTCGATTCTCCACTTCTTCATGCTGTACCTGGGGAAGCAAAAGAAATCAGTGGATGTGAAGATTTCAGCTTTAATACAGATGGAACTGGACTCTCTGGTCACCTATTTCTATCTTAGTAAAATAGACTTTTCTTTATTAAGCTGGAAATTATTCTGACTGTGCTTTGCCTGCCTGATCTATAAACTGCACCCAGAGGTAACATCCTTGTTATCATCACTCTGGCAGTAGAGGTTGGATTGCTTTTCTTTCTGATAAGTTTTAGAGCTAATGCTTTGCACTTCCAACAGCACAGGATAACACGATTTAGTACCAACTGTCAGGTCTGCAGCTTGCAGCATTCAATCATGGTTAGTATTCTATACTTTTGATTGGCTAGCATCTAGGATCTTGTCTGCCTCATCATTTCTGTTCATATGTACAATTAATTCAAATCGATGTGATTAAAACCATTCCACAAGAGGGTGCATTCACTAACAGTTTTAATGAAGTATCTAAATATAACTCACATGTAAAGCCAGGTTTCTCTCTTACCTCACCCACCAAGTAGATATTATTATTATCCTGAATTTTAAAAGTCCCTGTTAAAAATGATCCAATTTTTGGAATTTTGATTCACAAGGTATCAATAATAACATTGTACTGAAATAACTAAATTTTTACATGTATAAACAAATTCCAATTTGTGCTTAGGTTAACACTCTGGTTGAAGCCTGACATTGATTACAAATTTTGATCCTCTTAGAGACGTTTTAGAGTTACATTTAGGGATAGATGTGGACTTTCTGTTAAACAAACATTTTATAAGGAACAGTAACGGGGGAACCATTCTGTCTGTCCTTCAGGGTGAAGGTCCTGCCATTGTGCTGTGACTGTCAGCAGATGTAATGATGAAAAGCTTGTGCAGCACGTTATTGATTCCCCTGTAATGTTAAGCAATCTCCCGTGCTTTGTGCTACCATTCAATCAACTATTTAACCGAAATCCATCTGCCTCCTCTGCCTCCATTGGCCTTGATTAGAGATGCCAGTCAGTGGTTGTTTGCTTTCATTTTGTATATTGTTCTTATAATGTAAGTCACTTTCGAAGAATCTTCATTGGCAGCATAAGGTGCATTTTTCATATAGTAATGAAATAAAACCTAGTACATAGCCATAGGAGATTGTATTTGCTCATTTTAAGTATGACGACGCTTGGGTATTCCTCTTACCTCACACCACAGGTTTACCGTAAAAAAAAAATCTTATTGAATGAATGATTAACCTACCTCTACTTAGGCCAAAGGGAGCTTTAACTAAAGAGAAATGACTGCTACTGCTGAAGCTTGGACGAGAAATAAATATAATGTGCCTACATTGATAAAGGCTGTCTCACCAATTTTTTAATTAGGGCAAATTCTACATTTTTTACCTTTTATGTGAAATTTGAATTTTAAAAAGCATACAACTGAACAATTACTACAACCCTAAGTAAGTGACCCAGTGCCCTGGTATACTATATACTAAGAGCATATTTTCAGACAAGCATTGCCTGACAAGTCTCGGTGTTAACACTTTCTGGGTCCAATGGAAACTGAGATTTGGGCATTCTGGTCAAGGGCAAAACACAATTGTGCATCTGTTTATGCACTTAATAACATGCTACAAACATATGCTAATATTCACTGTATAATCAGACATAATGACCTCCCTGCAAAGCCATTGCCTTGTACATTTGTCAAAAAATGCCTCGAACACTGACGAAGAATTGACCAGCTATAATACATTCCAGTGATATCTGAATTGAGGCTTTTTATCCCCTTTTCACTCCTTTGGAGGCATATCCTGCAAATACTTAGCAAAACAACCATACTGTTTGTTTTCAAGGTTTATTGTTTTGATTTAAATTGCAAGCAGAGCATAGTTGAAGGTGTGGGATTATGGAACGCATTTTCACCCACTCCTCATAGTCTCACTTAAACACACAAAGGCCTGCTGTAGAGAATTCCTGACAAGCTGCCAACCAGTGTGCAAATGCATCTCCTTGTAGATTTATATTTATAAGATTCATGAAATCTTGTAAGTGGGTAGAGTACACAAGGGTGACTCCTGTACATAAGTAACCAGATCTGAGATTCCAAATAAAGATGTAAGCTCTGTTACTGAATCTTTTATAAAGCAGTATGAAAGATGACTGTCATTGCATAGATTTGTTACCTCTTTGCCCCAAAACATGGATAGTTATAAGCTAATAAAGATACCCAAATAATGGAGAGAACATGGTGCTTTCTTATTTTTCTTCTGCCCCTGTACATTTATACAGATTGTATTTGTATAACTGGTCCAGTATTAAATCATATATTGTATGCCCTTACAGTATCTATTCTTCTCTAGAGGTGGTAAAGTGCCAAAGTATGGCATATTAAAGGAGTTACTCAAGTTATAGACAGGTGCAGACAACTGTAGCATTTATGCAGCACATGGCTGTCACAGGATTAACTGTTGTGAAAAGAATTTGACAAACTTCTGCTTGCCTTAGGGATCTCGCTCTCTCGGCTTCTATAAACTGCCCACCCTGTGAAGAATGAAGAATCAAATTAAGAACATCTTTGTTAATATAATATCACATGGCATGTTTCTGTGTCTTATTATGTGCTATTAATCTCTTTTTGGCTTTTTGTTAGCAATTGGTTTTAACAACCAGCTGTTAGAAACATGAGCTGGAGAATATATGAATAAGGGATTTACAGGATAGTAATATCATTTGTTGTCTCTACTGCCCTCCCCCAAGAAAATAAAATGCTAATATTGTCATCATCAGTATGGCAGAAGAAGGCACACATTTGCCTGCTTTCTTAAATATACAATATCCCCCATGTGATCCCTTATCCGAAGACCTGGCACCAAGAAAGCTACTAATTATTCAAAGACTCCACTTTAATTAAATAATTCAAGTTTTTCTCTGCAATAATAAAACAGTACCTTGTATTTGATATTGGGCAAGCTGCATAAAACCATATTGATGGCAAAACAATCCTACTGGGTTTATTTAATGTAGACTTAAGGTATGGTAAGTCAAATTATGGAAACATTCCTTACCCAGAAAACCCCCAGGTCCCAAGCATTCTGGATAATAGTTCAAATACATAAGTATTTATAAATGTGCTTGTAGGCACCCTAAAATACTGCATATATTCTAAAGTCCATGCACACCCCTTTGGCTCATGCCAATAACCAAATCGTTTAATGTGCAACAGCAGTTAGATGAAGGCATAATTTAAAGCTGCTCTAACTGTGTATTCCAAACCTTGACATAAATTACTGTAAGCTGTCTGACATTGTTACATGCTTCAGTGCAAACCATTGTCCTCGGTTTCAGCCATTTTATGTTTTGAAAGCTTCACTGTAGTGTCATTCATTAAAGGAATGAAAAAATGGCCTCATCCATGAGTGAAACTTCATTTCATGTTAATGTTCTCACATAAAGCACATAAAGCTATTCCACATATATTTTGGAATATCCCTGATAGCATCTCTTTTATGTTATGATCCATTAATATATTAAATTCTGAGTGTTTAACTGTATATATCATGACACCATAATGTCATATTATTACATTTTGTAGTTCTTTTTAACTGGAAGCTAGCAGCACATATATAATGTGTTAGTGTATGACAGAATGCAGTCATTTGTGTATTGTGTATGGGATCTGTTATTGGAAAACCTGTTATCCAGAAAGCTCTGAATTATTGGAAGGGCTTCTCCCTCTCCCATAGACTCAATTGTACTCAAATAATTAAAAACTTTAAAACATATATCTTTATCTCTGCAGTACAAAAACAGTACCTTGTACTTGATCCCAAGAAAGATATAATTAACCCTTATTAAAGGCAAAACAATCCTATTAGGTTTATTTAACGTTTCAGTTATTTTTTAGTAGATTTAAAGTATGGAGGTCTAAGTCATAGAAAGACCCCTTATCCAGTAAACACCAGGGCCTGTGCATTCTGGATAACAGGTCCTATACCCATATAGGATTATCCAGAATGCTTGTGACATTGGGTTTTCTAGATAGGAGTCCATAATTTGGATCGCCATACCTTAAGTCTAGTAAAAAATCATATAAACATTGGCAAGCATGGATTCACAGCAAAAATGCAACATTTCTCCATCAGTGTTTTTTTCAGCGAAATGCCCACAAAATGTCTCTGCGGTCACGTCAAATAAGTTGCACCACATTAAAAAAGATGCGTTTCGTGACTTTTCCAAACTTATGCAATTTTTTCAGCAAAACGGGACAGATTTGCTCATCACTAATAAACATTAAATAAACCCAATAGGATTGTTTGCCTACAATTCAAATTAGGTGAAAAAGAAAATCATATTTAAAAAAAAAAAAAAAAAATTTCATTAAAATAGAATCTGTGGGAGATGGCCTTCCTGCAACTAGATGCTTTATGGATAACAGGTTTCCAGATAATGGATCCTATACCTGTGTTTGTATTCATTTTATACCTAACCAGACTAACTGACTGACTTCTCTTTTTTGTTTTGTAAGACTATATGATTCTGAAAGCTAAACAGTTATACACTTTAAGTAACATATTGTAATGTCCTTGATGCACTTAACACCCACACAATGTGAGCGAATGGTAATCTTGTTATGCATCTTTTAACGGATTTTATATACCAGACTTGTTTTGTCATTTAAAGTGCTTTTGTTCAAGGCCACCTTGCATTAAAACACCCAAGCAGATGGACATAGAAATATAGGTTAATTCCATTAGTGATCACAAAACACTCTATGCTATAACATTAAAGCAATATATTTGGATTCCTTTATACTCTATGCGCTCAGCAGAGTACAATACAGGACACTGCTTTAATCAAAAGAAAAAGACTTCCAAAACATAGACAATATTTTGTTCACATCAGATCAAAGTTGTTAAAGGCTTTATTGATGTTTACAGTTTGTTGCTGATGGTGTGAAGTCAGAATTGTTCTTATTACTTAGCAAAATGTAGTAGGCTGGGTCAGAGTTCACATTTATAACTGTGGTAAAATGTATTGCTGTTAAATTGGTAGGAGGAACATTTTTCAGTTCTGGGAATGCATCCACCATCTGAGTGCCAAGTAGGCAAAATAAATGCAAACAGCAGATTGCATTCAAAAGCATAGCAGTGGTTAACCCTTTTACTTTTTTTTAAAAATGAATGATGATCACCAGCTAATATTTCTATACTAATTGTTGACCACAAAAATGCTTAAAGTTTAATGATTGTTGCCCATAGAATTCTAACACTGGCATTTTGTTTTGCACATGTCAGCAGAAGACATTTTGTAGGGTAGTAAGGGTGGCCTTCACCCTTCACCTTTCAATGCCATTAAGGTGACTTCTGAAGAGGATGACTAATTGGCTTCTGTTTGTTTTGGGTATTGGGTCTCAGGTGTATAACTCCCACTATAAACAGTACCCTGAGAACACAGAGCGCATTGTTCTCAATTGATAACAATGTCCTCCAGTTACAAACTGAATGCTTGCTACTGACTGCTATGCAAAACATTTATTTCTACATTAGATCACCTAGTATATTGGGGCAATTCAACAGCACAAGGATCCTGCACCCTAAAGCTGACCAAACAAGGGCCAATACTGCTGACTTTACTAGCAACATGCTGGACCTTAAATGGGCCCAAAACTACTACCAGAAAAACAAGGGTAATGCTTAAAATTAGGTGAAGATCTATGCCTTAGTTTTTCCTTAGTAAGTTACTTACTATGTAAAATGAACACAACAGCAACCCCTGGCATGTGCTGGGCGAGTGGCACAAAAAAGCTGTCCCAGGCATGCACAATAGCACTGTACAAATGCACACCTGCTGCTCTCAGCTGCTACAATATCAAGCACCATAGTCCATTACTAGTTGATTGAATGCCTAAGTTAGGTATTATTGTTTAGAGCAAATGTTTATTAGGATTTGCCTTCTTGTTGAGCTATTACTTAGCCGCCGCCAGTGATTCAGTTATTTCACAATGACCACTTGAGTGATATTGTTTTTAAAACTGTGCCATAAATAACAGATGAGATTTAAACACACCATGGTCTAATTCATTTAGCTTTCTCATTTTTAACAGAGCTCTTAAGTGCAGCATTGGAAATTAAATTTGGAAATGAAAAATCCATTGAAAAAGGCACTTTGTGATTGCACTTGAGTGCATTGTGTACAAAAGTGGGTTAAGGATCATTTCAGAAATCCCAGGGCGTCTCCGCCTAAAACATGCAAGCCATTTATATGCAGGCTCTGTAAAAGTAATGTTCAGCTCTTTGTGCAAAATCTGAACTGCTTCCCAGGACTGAACTGGGAGTTAAAATAGTACCTGGCATTTCAAGTACTCAGAGGCCCAAACAGTCACCAGCTGCCCATTAAATAGTGACTGACTATGGCATCTTATAGTAGCTCCTCTGGCATTTGCCAGAACCCACAGATTGCCAGCCTGGGCCTGCATGTAATATTTAGTATATCCTAGTGTCTTATTGAAGATTCCTTCATATCTTCCTAACACTTAAATTAGGCAGTGTAGGTCTGGCTGTTTACTATATATTGCCTAGTTAGCAGGAAAAAGCACTATGTGAAATCCCTGCTATTGTTTTTATTTGTATTTTGTCTGTTCTGCAAATTGCAAAATGTGTAATCGCAACTGCTAATAAAAGTACAGGAAACATGATTGAAGGTTAGTGAGGACAGCTTAACGATATTTGCTTGTATTTAATCTCATTTGCATACTTTAGGGCTGCTCACTGGAAGAAATACTCTTAGGAGCCTGGCTTTTATTGGATGTAGAAAAACGAATGTATTTATGCATGTAACACATATTTTGGAAATGAAAATAGCAGGATGAAATCTTTCTAAGTTGTATTTTTCTAGCCCCGGGTATACTAATTGTTTACTGTAGTGAGACGCGGAGATGTTCTTTAAAGTGTTGTATTGTTGTAAATTATCATGGGAAGGAAATGTTTTTATAGCTGTTGGGCTATGACCAAGGAGGCTTTGGAATAACCTTGAGCTCCAAATGTCAAGACAGTGAGCTCAGGGGCTGTTCATATATGTGTTACATTTTTCTAAGCGCATGAATGCTTTCAAAACACGCCACAAATACCATGGCTAGCATGAAGGCGTTTCTAACTCCTGCTTCAGACTGATAGATTTTTGAATGTTAACCTCATATATGCCTAAATTCGCTGTGCCTTAGGAATTATGTGCTGCAACATGTTATAAAATCCTTTATTGATATTTTGACCAATTTACAGCAAGCTACTGTTCACTGATTCATAATTATATGCTAAAAAATCTAATATTCAATGAAAATGGAATGTGTAATAATTATATGATGCTTATTATTTTGAGGTAGTATATTTTATATACACATATAGGATTCCTTGTATTAAAAAGCCCTTATCCAGCAAGCTCCAAATTACTTGAAGGCCATTTCCTATCGATTCCTATAGATTCCTACAGAAAATAATTTGTATTTTTTTAAACATATATTCCTTTTCTCTGTAATAATAAAACAGTACCTTGTACTTGATCACAACTAAGCTGCATGAATCCATATTGGTGGCAAAAAAATACTATTGGGTTTATGTAATGTTTAAATGAATTTGAGCAAACTTAAGGCTTTGTGATTCAAATAACAGAAAGAAACCCTTTGCAAAAAATACAGCACCCTAAATATAACAGACCATATACAGTAGTTATAATATACAAGAGGCATAAAGAATTAATAGTAGTTTAGAAAGGGCAATGTAAAAAATAATGGGATCTAAACTTTTAAAAATAGGGATATTAGAAATCACCTTGAAGCTCCACAACTTGTATACAATAAGGATGTGCCATATTTAGGATTTAGCCAAATCCCTGCATTTTTTTCTAGATCTTCAAAATTCTTAGTGGTGAGCAAAACCATATACAGTAGAGGGGAGATTTTGCTTTAATTTACTGTATTTAAGTATGGCAGTTTATTGTATTTAAATGAGGCTGCATTTTGTATGAGGAATTTGTTATTCCACCAAATGTAGTTATACTTTAAAAGGGATACTGATGTGTATAACTGTTAAGAAACATGTCAGTATTTCTAATAATGCAGCACTGTGCACATGTAGAGTGCTGTGTCTGTTACGCAGCTTACATTGTACTCCAGCCTATCAAACAATTAGACCGCCCACAGTTGAGCGTTATTGCAGAAAGCCTCTCTCTCCAGACAGCCAGCGCTCTTCCACTGGGCTGGGGGAAACTTAGGGTAAATCTTTAACAGCGCAGTGCTGCATTATGAGTAATGCTGAAATATCCCTTACAGTTATAGGAACGTGTCAGTAACCCTTTAAACTTGTATTGTAAATCAATTTGCATTTATTTTATACCTCTGCAGTGGAAACAGGAACAGGAGAGGATGTGGAAGAACACTGTGTAATTTAGAGTTGCTATTTAAAATCCTTCTGATGAATTGTGCTAAGTATATGGTATCACCCTGTACATTTCTATGCAGTTGTGCCTCCATTTGAGCTTTGCCACACTGCCGCCTGGCAAGATAATAATAACACTACAGGATAGCTGTTACAGATAATTAGGAAGGATGTAGCCACATAGTTTATCAATGGCAACTTATGCAGTTCTGAAAATGCGAGCCAGTATTGAACGTGAACCTCAGGCGAGTATTTAACAAATCCATTTATTTAATGAATTCATGTCTCTTTTACAGATAAAGGAGGAGTTCATTATAAAAAGGATTTAATAGGAAAGGGTAATTAATTTGCCATCTCATCCTTCCCATTGGATTACTTTCAATGTTTTGCGTTGTTTAGTGCAAAAACTTAACAAAAACCATTTTAATGAAAAACAATAGACAGAATGCATTTCCAACACAAGCCCTGTTTATTGAATAGAGGGTTATATTACCCCCTTAAATATTCATGAATACATATAACTCTATAGGGAATCTCATTTTATGGATGGGGCCTTAATGGACATTAGGTATTTTCACAGATGCTCATTTACTACTATTGCTAAAGTCCACTTGGGGCATATTTATTACAGTGTGTAAGTCACAGGTAATGTTGCTGATAGCAACCAATGAGATCTTTGCGCTTTTTTTCTAACTTATAGGTGACCATTGAAATCTAATTGTTGATTGGTTGCAGTTGATTGATTGCAGTTGCAGTGATGTTGGCTTACACACTATAATAAATAATATAATAATAGACCCTTGGTCTACAGTGAAATAATCCACAACAACTCTTGAGTGAAGAATTCATTATTGTCAGTTAATTAGCTGACCACAACAAAAACCTGATGTTTTAGAGCAAATGGCACAAGGGGCCATTGCTCTTGCAGTTCAGGTAGTCACTTTAAAGAGCGTCAAACATGAATTGCCTCTGAAATGTATGACAGCAAATCTGGGCCCTTAGATGCTCCTTTTAATATGTGTTTGTGGGTAGACAACTTTGAAGTGGAAGCCCCACTTGTAGGTAACTGGACAATTAGGACTTTCCAAGAACTAGAGAAACATGAAGGGAGGGTCTGGGACATTCACAACAAGATTGTAATCTGAATAACAGGATACTGTCTAAGAGCTGTGGCACACCAGTCAATTTGATCACTGTGGTGCTCTCATGGAGATTGGCAGTAGTCAAAACAACCTTCTACACCTGTCACCAGTCTACATTCAAAAGAGTAGCAAACACTGTGCCTAAGGCTCTAACTGTCACCTTCAGTGTCTCCTATTCTTTTAAATGGGAAGCATGACAGATGGGGAGGGCATTTTCTTCAACACCACATTTCTCTTTTAATAAAGAAAATAAACATGTAATACAGTGTTAATTTAATGACGCAAAGGGAATTTCTAAAGTATTAATAAAAATAACTACAAAGAGGTAGCATGTTGAAAACCATATAATTTTGGTATATACTCAAAAAAACTTAACTACCCATTTATTTCATTTAATGAATTGACACCTGCTGTAGCATTGCAATTTAGCTTTTTAAGAAGAAATTTGTTTTGTACAAGCAAATAACTTATTCCTTATAACTACATGCTGGAAACTAATTTGGAAAATGTTATTTGCCGCTCACATTATTACTAAAAGTGTATTCATATGAGTCCTTTAAACTCCATACAATAAACTGAAAGGATCTTTCATCTGTGACAATCCACCAACTTCATTGTATTTCCATAGCAATGGGAGCTTGAAGTGACACAGAGAGAATTTATTGCCTTAAGATTTATTTTCATAAAGGAAGAATGGTTGGGAAGCTGTGAAAGTACCGCTGAATATAGGCTCATGATGCTAACCATCGATCTTATATTCTAAGAAACCAATTCTTGATATATACCTTCAGGGGGGAAAAAGGGAAAAACAGAATATATATCCATCTTTTTTCCTTTGGTGGCAATATGTTTCTCTAAACATTTTTGTCAAATTTTAACAACCCAGTGAAAAATATTCAGCCGTACCCTGGGATTTGTTTTAAATGTTTCTCAGGCAACTCTTCATGTGATTAGTGTCTAACACAAAGAAAAGTCTATTCATAATTCCAAATTTCAGTGTGATTTCATACAGAAATACAGTTCCCAACAGACATAATAATGTTTGTATTATTCATGTTAATATTATTTTGAATGATCTTTCATTTTAGAGAAAAATGCTTAGCTAATTAGCCCAATTTCTTAGAAAGGCCATGATACACGTAATAATGCTGCTGGTAAGTTAGCAATCCTTAGCTGTTGCTGCTTTGTCAGTCAAGGACTCTGGAAACAGCAACAATGACACCAGTCAATTTGCTTAAGTGTCCGCAAGGCCATGACAACGGCACGTTATGCGAGAGGTCAAACAGCAAATAGCACTGCTAAATATATGACATTGTTTCTTATGATATTGTGCAGTGCTGTTGAACTTCTGTGGTACTGAGAGCTGGAATTCTTTTAGCCTACGTGATAGAGGGTGATGGAGGGCTGATAATGGAAGCCACTTTTGACCACTCCCTTTTTAAACCACACCCATGTTGTCACAGTAGCTTTTAAGACCATACCCACATTAATGGTAGTAGCACACCAAAAACCCAAATGTTGGTGCTTTTTTTTTTTATGAATGGGTTTTTTTCCAGTAATCAACGTTTCCGGAAATAACTTGTATAATTCAACATTTATTAATGCTTAGTTTATTGTTTTTTTTCCTTGTCACGTTTTTAAGGGGAAGTTAAGCCCATAATTCTTTTCTATTTCACTCAGTTTCAAGGGGAAGTTAATCCCATCATTCTTTTCAATTTCACCCAGTTTCAAGTGAAACTTAAAAACATTATTGTTTACAAAGAATGAGTGCCAATGCTCCTAAATAACTACAGCAATAACTAGAGCAATTCCTGAAAAAATAAATAGGATTCATGGAAACAAACGTCCTTTTAAACTCAAAATTTTCAAGACAATATATTGAATATTCGAGTTTTAATGATACTTTGCTAAACGTAAACTCAAAATTTTCGTACAACCGATAGCATTTAATAAATACAACAATGATCGTGTGTAATTTGAATTTATACCATGTTGAGTTAATATGACTTTGAAGGCCAGGAAAAACTAAGTTTAGTAAATCAGCCCCTAGGTGTAAAGAGAACCCGGGTCTGGAGGTGCGGTAGCTCCAGGGTTCTCCTGTATTAATAGCTGCAGCAACACTCGATTTAGAGCACATTTTGAGGTATCTACGTTACTAAACTTTTGAAGGTAAATGAGCCCTATAAAATTTCTAGGGACATTTCTAGAGACAGGATATTGAGGCAATTTATCCCTCTCTTCTTATCAGAAATTGGAATGCTAAAAGTTATGCTATGTATTGAGCATTAGTATTTCTCACAAGTGTTATACCATTATTGACAGGCATCTGTGTACCATATGGCCCCTGACATGACAATCTTACATTCATACATTTAGAGACACCCACTGCACTAATTATTATGGACACGCTTCAAAACCAATCAAATCAACGAAATATGACAAAATAGCTCTTGCCATTATTTTATGGGCTATTTTTATGAAAAAAAGCATAGTATAATCAGCTCACGCAAAATATTACTACAGGTATGGGATCCCTTATCTGAAAAACCCGTTATCCAGAAACTTCAGAATTATGGAAAGGCCATCTCCCATAGACTCCATTATAAGCAAATAATTTTAATTTTATAAAATGTCTTCATTTTTCTCTGTAATAATAAAACAGTACCTTGTACTTGATCCCAGCTAAGATATAATTAATCCTTATTGGAGGCAAAACAAGCCTATTGGGTTTATTCAATATTTAAATTATTTTTAGCAGACTTAAGTTAAGAAAATCCAAATTACAGAAAGATCCCTTATCCGGAAAATCACAGGTCCCCAGCATTCAGGTTCCATACCTGTAAAATGTAAATGCACAAACTCTTCCCTCTCCCAAAAAAAAAAAAAAAAAAAACAGTGAACAAGACAAATAGGGCCAAAATTAAAGGCAATTTAGCACAAAAAGACTCATGGTATTTGCAGATTCTGTTAAAAAAAACCCAAGGACTGGATAAGTAGTTTGGAATAGAAATCACTGAATGACACAACATGAGATTAGTCAAATAAGCAATGCTGCAAAAGCACAGCTTAAATAAACCATTTTACTCTTAGCCACAGATTATTCTGGTAAATAGTTGTCAGCTTGTACAGAAATAAGGCTTTGGACTATAATATTCTTATAATCAAGAAGCCTATTGTGCAGATTTTTTCTGCATTATTCCTTCATTCTGTGGCTTTACAGCATTGCCATAGGGCACTTGTTGACTGAGTAAAGCTGCTCTATCTGTGACGGATATGGACAATTTTGGAATGGAGGATGATGCTTATTTGCCCGAATTTCTCCTTGGAACCTGATTAAAAATACTCAGTTGTACATTTAACTTGCAAACATTGCAGTATTTGTGCTTTTTTGTTTATGCTTTCCCCTTATATATCTATATAGATTCCAAAGAAACAATTAAAAGGATTATTTTCATACCATATTATAACATGTATCTATATTTCACATTTGGATGAATAAGTAGGTCTGGAGCTGTACTTTTATTTAGTTAGCAAATATTCCTGAAACAGAGAAATGTAATTTAGAATTCTGAACTGCTACTCAGTTCCATCTGCAAAATCAAGTGCTCTAAAACTGACAGGCAGCACATTTTGAGGCATCTCTAAGAGGTACTTTTCAATCACTCTGCAACCTCCCCCTGAGCTGACTGAAAGTGGGTTGCTCTGACTCCAAACACACAGCTTCTAAAAAGCTACTAGTGTCTGCCAATGTGTAGCTTCTGGACAACTGTTCCTGATATAACTGTATAAAAGGCATATTCTCGAATCATTAGTAAGGTTTATTTTCTTAGTCTTCCTTATAAATATTCAATAAGGCATTTGCTGTTATTCTGTTCAATGATCACTTTTGCAGATTAACTGGTGCAGCTAAAATGATGGTTCTTATCATTTTCATTCTTATTTAATGGGTGCTGCCCTATCTGGCCAGGTATTTAAATGTTTCTCATGGTCCCGATGACATGCCTGCCTGGGGTTGGCAAAATGATAATGTTAGGTAAAAGGACTGCTATTGAAGGAGAACTAAACCCTAAAAATGAATATGGCTTGAAAAGCCATATTTTACAACTGAACTTTTTGTATCAGCCTAAAGTTTTAGCATCTCTACAGGCCTTAAAAGTTGTCACCATCTTTGATTTTGTTAGATGTATCTGTGACACCCACATGCTCAGTGCGCTCTAGGCAGCTGGTAAGAAGTTACGCTTGGGGTTCATCGCAAATCATCAAGGAGTAAGTGGAAAGCATACAATAACCCTGTATTTTTTTGCATTTAGTTATCTTTTGTGGCTATGGCAGGGATGCTGACCTCTCCCAATGGCATTTTGCAGGAAATCCAAAAGATATCTGGCTGATGACAGACCCAGTATACCTGTAGGTTGGGGAGATCATTGTTTAGAGAGTTCTACATTTTTGCATGTGTAACCTTATTAACAAATGATCAAAGATTTTTTATCATTTTTTTTATCATTTATGTCTGCTTTTGTTTACCACTTTACCACTTTTTTTCACTTTCAAGGCCTATAACTGCAGTTTTATATGATGTTACATCATTTTTTTCATTCTGACACCAAGGCAATTAGCTTATACAAAGTGCAAACTACGTGCTGAAATATATATATATTTTTTTTCTCTCTCTCTCTCTCTGTCTCTGAGATGGTTGGTTGTTTTGTTTGGTAGACATGCCAGTTTTCAGTTTTCTATGTAGATTCAAATGTAGATTGAGCCTATAATCTGCTTAATGAAAAAAGGCTTGAATCTTTATTAATTTAAACTTACTTGTTGCCATAAGATAATAAAGCAACATAAAATCACAACTGCATGGCATTTAATTATTTCATAGTACAAATCTTGTTTTGGCAAGCTGGAAATCATATTCTCTTGCTAACGGCAGTTGGGTAAAGAACTCTGAAATGAAAAATTTAATAATTAGTTGATTGTGACTGCTTTTAGAGATGTGTGAAATTAATTGGGAAAAGTGCAGTATGAGGCATGTATCTTGTAACACTAACAGACCTGTCTGCAGAACTGTTACTAACAGCTGGTGACCAAATGGCCATTTGGCATGTAGTGCTATAGATTACATGATAGCACCATCTAATTTTCAGCTGATTAAAAGAACAATGACTACGGTCTTCCACTGTATACTAACAGCCACAAATAGCAACAGTAGTCACATATAATCCATATCAGCAACGAGCTGCAAGTCACTTACTAAATATGGCTGAGTTCTGAGTATTGTGGAAATTCTTCTGATAGCTGCACAAGAAAACCCTAGCCAGTAGCACAGCAGATTGTTGTTAATCTGAACAGAAAGTGATGAGTGGTTCTGACAAGTATTCCATTTCACAGAAGGCTCAGGTTCATTATTAAGCTTCAGTCCACAATGCTGAATATAAACCTTCTTACATTAACTGCTAAAGGGGATTATTACCCAGTATAAGGGTAAATAGGAACATACTAAGAACAAATAAAATAATCTGCTGTTCCACAAAAACAGAGAGTAGGGAATATTGTTATGATAGAAGCTTGGCTTTGTTGCTTCATAGGAAGAAATTAAAATAGTGAAAATGCCAGCCACAATGTTCTATAAACATAGGCAAGAAGCTGAAATCATATTTAGAGAAATTTTAACTTCAAATGTTGATAAATATTTTAGCACTGTTGTAGCTTGTAGCTACTGTATGGAACTGTAAGGGGTAGTAAGAGCTTATGTACCATTGCCCCAGGTACACTCTGCCCATTGCTCAGTAAGTGAAGCCTATAGTCTCATGTTTCTTTCTCTGAATAACTGTAATGTAAAATGTAGGTAATTATTGTTTCAGGCACGCTTGTATGTTCCCTGCTGCTGCTGCTGCTGGAAGCTCAACGAATAGCAACAAGGCCTTTAACTGGCAACACAAATAAATAACATTGTTGACAATCCATTGTCCTTCACTGCTGCAGCTGCTGTTAATTTATTTATAGCCACGGTACAAGCAATATATTAATTAACCTGCTTATTTTTCATTCCTCTTCAGAATTATTTGCTAGATTTGTTGGTCCCACTTTCACTGTCTTTATTGTGGGCTTTAAGTGGCATCTACTTCACTGTTTTAGTCATTTTTTTAGTTTAACACCCACAATGATATTACTTTATACAGAGGTATGGGATATATAATCAGGAAACCTGTTATCCAGAAAGCTTCAAACTGTGGCATCTTTCATTTCTTTAGTGCCATAGCTCATTTGGACTGATTCAAATTGTCTCTGTATAATACTAAGAGAAAACTTGTGTACATACAAATACCTATTCACCTTCAAATTAACTGAGACAATTTGCTATTGGTTTTCTTTTCTGTGATTTTTCAGTTATTTAGCTTTTTGTTCTGCAGCTCTTCAATTTGAACTTTCAGGAGCTATCTTTTTGCTAGAGTTTTGTTTACCTTAAGAACTAGGCAGTTGTTTAAATTAGAGACATGAATATGAATAGGAAAGGGCCTGAATAGGAAGTCAAGTAATAAAAAGTAATAATAATAAAATTGTCAGATCAAAGACAAATAGTTTTTCACTGTCAGTGACCCCTATTTGAAAGCTTGGAAAGATGTTAAAGTGGAAGGCAAATAATTTGAAAACTATAAAAAAATAAATAATGAAAAAAAATTGCAAAGTTATTAGGAATGGGACATCCTATAACATACTAAATGTTAATGTAAAGGTGACTCTCCCCTTTAAAGAGATACTGACACTAGAAATGAAACCTTTTTTACATCTGTCATAACATTGTCTTTGCATGCTATTTATAATTTGGCCATAAAAGTATTTGTCCAAGCTTTTACATTCCCTATCTGATCCCCCATGTTCCTCTATGAGGGGGCGGCCATATTTGTCCAGCAGGAGGCCATTAGCATTAGAAGCTATAACCGACAGGCTGGGAAGGGACAGTCAGGTTGGCAAAACAGTCAGGTTTTGGGATTTTAAGTAGCAATTACTTACAAAAGCAGCCCTATCAGTAAAAAATGATCAACACGACCTATAGGCAACTTTTTATGTAGATTCATATTTTAAAAAGTAGTTTTTTTCATTTCAGTATCACTTTAAGCTTTAGGTTTTCATTGACCTACCCCCCACCCAGGTCAAAGAGTAAAAAGAAGATTTGTGTTGCCAGTTAAAGGCCTTGTTGCTATTCGTTGAGCTTCTAGCAGCAGCAGGGAACATACAAGCGTGCCATAAACAATAATTACCTACATTTGCGTAACAGCGAAAAATTTTATGCGGCCACGCCTATTTTTATGTGACTAACCCATTTTGATGCGACCACGCCCAAATTGATGTGACTGCAGTGAATTTTTTCTGCCGCTAATTTTTGCAAATTCATGCCTGGCAAAACATTACGCTCATCACTATTTATTATATCTATCTTTATTTGATGATGATCATTTACACATTAAATTGTAAAAGTATAAAACAAATTAAAATCCTGAATTAGCCTGCTAAATCCGCTGCTCTTTGACCAAATGTAGTGGAAAATTTCATCCATCCATTCCAAGATGCATTTTACACCTTTCATTGTCCTGAACATAAACAAGATTTTTAGATAGAGATTTCCTGGATGCAGTCTAGTGCCAGACCCACAGGAATCATGAGCATAAAGAAGGCAAAGGGGTAGATGAAACGTATCCAAATTTGTTATCTTTGCAAATATCTTTCATTTATGTTAGATGTATGTAAGTATAAATATATATTTTGATTGAACTATCTTTTGTTATCCATGGGTCCTCATAATCAGTATTTGTTATGCACATATTTATATAAGGATAATTATAAATATTTACATAAAATTAACCTTTGGCAACATATGGATGCCAAACAAGACAGGCAGCCTGGCATAACATATTAGGACATTTGTGGCCCACAAGCATTTTATGACACATGGCCCCAAATATTTCATGAAAGACAGTTGTGGCCCCACAATTTCATGAAAGCCAACACAGTCTTGACCCTTAAGATCATCCCATTCCATAAAAGCTGCAATCCCACACTCCCTATGCTCTCGAGGTTGTTATGGGTTACTGCCAAGGTACAAATTTGCCCAATGTCTATAAATGACCCTTCTGTTTATAACGTAAAGACTTAAAGAGACAGACACCTAGCTCTACTATGAGTGCTGCTTTGACAGAGTTACCATGTTACTGTCTTACAGTCTGTCTGCATTGCTATCAGCACTAACATGTGTGCACTGTCAGAGTAGCACCCAGAGTAACCCTGAGCGGAGCAGAGCTGTCACAAAGCATTTCTTGATGTCACTTTTAATGCGTGTCCATGTTGTGCTGCTCTGACAGAATGCCAGTATTTGTGTCAGTAACACTAATTACAAGCAGTAACATTTACTGCACAAGTCTGTGGAATATGTCGGTACTTAATATGTTGGTACTAATAAATGTTTCTAATAATACACTGCAGATTATATAGAATAATATACCCCCTACCAGTAAGACCTTTGGCCTTGTGCTTTTACATGGCTACTGAACTTCTAATAAATTATAAATTATAAATACATTATTATTTAAAACAAAAAATGCTTTGATAAATGCTTTAATAAATCTGCATTCTGTTTGAAATATTGATCAACCAATGGCACCCATGTGCTACACTAAGGCAGGCATAAACATGTATGGATTTCAGAAACAAACAGGAAATTCTTATTTACTTTTGTTTTCCTGTTGGGATTGATTGCACATGATACTTGTTTTTGGGAACATTTCTGTCACTTCATTAGCACACATGCATCCAAAAGTGCAATTTTGAGGGCAATCACCATGTTATTTTCCCACAATGCAGTGTTTTTTCCACAGAATTCCAGTGTCACTGTGGTCACAAAGGGGTGATGCTCTTGATGCAATTGCACCACCCCCACTGTAAATACGTTTGATTCACCAAAATGAACAGCGCATGCATTTTTTTTTACAAATCAAGTCTTTCTGGAGTCATTTCTGGTTTTTGGTGTGTGAATATGAGTGCCGTCTTCTTTCAGTGCAACTAAATGTGGTGATTGAGGCAGGGTGCTAAGGGAGCACTGGAGCTACTGCCTTGTCAGGAGGAGATTGTAGCTCCGGGGTTCCCCTGCATAAATAGGCACAGCAGTGCTCAATTCAAAATAGAAGGCAGGAAGGGCTGAGTAGAAGGTGTAAGTACCTTTAATAAAAGTGGTTTTATGCGCAACTGACTTCTGGGATCATGCTATATTTTTGCAACTGAAAATGTATTATGGTCTTAAGCAGTTTTACTTCCTATGTTTGTGTTATATATTAAACTTCAAGAGATCTTAAAATAGCTGTTGCCATTCACACACTAAGGTAACATTACCATGGCAACAGATATTGTGAATGAATAATAAGGGTCAAAATGCATATTTTCTTCCCTAATCACAATTAAGAAAAGGAGCAGCACATCATGAAGTATGATTTTAATTTTATTTTCATCTGATTTACATAGTAGCTTGCTTGTCATTTCATAAAATGGTCCTGTAACGCAGTCAGGGGTTTCTGTTTAATATACAGGTTCTTTTGTTTATCTGTATAAGCAGTATTTTGGCATAATGCATCATGTATTGATGGTTTAAGATATTGGAAATTTAAATGGAAATACTTATTTACATCAACAAACAAAAAGTTATTATGCAGTGTAATTACCATACTAGGATATATAAAAAAATCTTTTGGATATGTCCCTAGAGATGGGGAATTTATTCAAATAAGATCTACTTACAGAATGCTCTATTTTCAGTTCCTAGAAGAGATTAAAAGCAATTGCAACTGGTTATTGATATGATATTGCAGCAAGAGTTGGTATGAGAACTGCTATCTGAAATTATGGGGCCTTGGGGTTTTTCAGATAAAGGGTCTTTTCTTATATGGGACACTATGGGGCAGATTTACCAAAGCACGAATTAGAATCCCGAATAGCAAAAATTCGGATTGGAAATGCCGTCGCAACTTTTTTGTATTTTTCGCGACTTTTCCGTCGCGACTTTATAGTATTGAACGATCGTAAACGGCGGAAAAACCTTTCCGACTTTGCATGATTTTGGAAGCCTCACAGAGGAATAAATGGCACTCTGCAGCTCCAACCTGCCCCAAGGAAAGTCACGATACTGAAGCTTGAATGAATCTGAAACTTTCGTACTCGGCGCAACAATACGTTTTTTTTTGCGACGGCGACGAAAAAGTCGCGAAAAATATACGAAAAGTCGCGACGGCGACGAAATAGTCGCAAAAATACCGATCATTACGAAAAAAACGCCTTCAGACGCATTTGAAGCGTTTGTGCCTTAGTAAATCTCCTAGTAAAATTATGAATTGTTTCTATTTGCTTGTATTGGGAGCCATCACACAGCTTGTCTCAGCAGAAGCATTTTCTATAGGGTATAATAAGAGGAGCCTATTAACTAATAACATTCTGTCCTCCCTGATAATATTTTTCATTTTAATTTATTTACTTTCCCATTTATCTTCCAGTCTCACATTCCAGCTACTGTCTAGTTAAAAAGGTCACTAGCAGTAACTGCTATGAATTTGGATTCACAGAAGGTGTTTTAAATACCCCTACCCTCATGGTATCTTTCTTCCAGATTTTAAAGTTGCTCCCTGAAATTTTGTTTTCAAAAAAGCAATATTATACATTTTGAACTGTAAACTTCACAATGGGCAGGGAAATTGCTAGCAACCAGTTCCTTACCTTTGTCTCACAAAGTTCTTTCATCTCCAAAAGCAACTAATAGGAGTCAAGCTAAAAGCAGCTAAAACTCTCCACTATAAAATTATCATAAAAGGAAGCTTCCTTTCACTACTATTAATCAAACAAACAAACAAACAAACAAACAGAGAATATTAAAGTAAGTAACATGTTTTGTTCACATTACAGTAAAGGGATTCTGTCGTGATTTTTTTATGGTGTACTTTTTATTTCTAAATTAACACTGTTTACATAGCAAATAATTCACTCTACCATTTAAAATTTTATTCTAGAACCAACAAATGTATTTTTTTTAGCTGTAATATTGGTGTGTAGGCAGCCATCTCAGTGCATTTTGCCTGAGTCTGAGCTTTCAGAAGGAGCCAGTGCTACACATTAGAACTGCTTTCAGGTAACCTATTGTTTCTCCTACTCCCATGTAACTGGAGGAGTCCCAAACTGGACTTGGATTTCTTTCTATTGAGGACTATTCTGATATCTACTGGGAGCTGCTATCTTGCTATCTTCCCACTGTTCTGCTGATCGGCTGCTGGGAGGGAAAGGGGTGGATGAAATCACTCCAACTTGTAGCACAGCAGTAAAGTCTGTCTGAAGTTTATCAGAGCACAAGTCACATGGCTGTGGCACCCTGGGAAATGAAAAACATGGCTAGCCCCATGTGAAATTTTAAAATTAAATATAAAAAAATCTGTTTGTATTTAACAGATTTCACTGCAGGATTTAGCTGGAGAAGCTCTAATAACTGAAGCGTTTTGAACAAAAATATGTTTTCCTATGACAGCCTTCCTTTACTAGGGACATATCCCTATTTAATTTTGCTAGTCAGTCAAAATAAACTTTACTTACACTGAATAAATTACTTAAATGTTGTTTCTTTTCTATTTTTGTATCTACAATCACAGCAAGCAGGGGGCAGCCATTTTGTGCAAGCTGTTATCATAGCATAGTTTACAATATCCCGAAATTGTGTGTGCACCAGGAGGACCTAACACATTTTCCCATGCACAGACTACAACATTATTTTTAGACAGTGGGAAGGGAGGGGGGAATATAAGGAGAAAAATTACATCTAGGAAGTGCAAAAATGAAAGTGAAAATGATTGCTGTGATTGAGGTATAGAGGCGGAGCAGGCAATATGTGATTGATAGCTGAGATTTTCAAATGCGTTTATAACAGGAATTGATGTATTATTAAATAAAAGAATTTGAATTTAGTGTTTCATTTGCAAAGGACTTTAATTGTACAGCTTTTTATATCTAGGTGACAGGTCCAATTTGAATTCACAAGTAGCAGTCATGCAAAGGAGTAATAGTTACACTCTGTGAGCTATACCCACAAGCTTGCATTAAATATAAGTAATAGTGGCACCCTACTTTTAAACAGGAAAGTTTTTACCTTGTAGGTACATTAACTCAAATATAAATTTTTATTAATGCAAACGACATATTTAAATTCATTACTGTAAAATGGCATACAAGTGAAATAAAAAGGGCCATTGCATTCAGCCCTTTGCATTTTAAAATGCCTGCATATTGACAGGCTATCATTCTGATTAAGTGATTATTCTACAGGAGCTTTTCTTGTCAGTAAAACTATTGGATAATGAATAGACCTGAGCATGCATTTCAATTTATAAGACATCAATTAGAAAAAACTGCATAAATAACTTTCTTTTTCGACCCTACTTCTAAAACCATTGCTTTAATCCCCAAAGGATGTGCAATGGGGCATGATGAGCTATATGTGAATATTATTGAGTCATTTCTATGTTTGATTATTTGTCCTGCAGGGTCATAGCAAGCTGTGCTGCATTCAAAAATATTTCTGGTTTGATGAAAATAGCAATGTGAACTGGATGCTTAAATAAAATAATGTAAGCCGTTTGCATTAGTATTTTAAGCTAAAACTATACCACAGTAATAATCTTTTGATTAGTAAATGGAAGAAATATTCATTCCACATTAATTATGTTAAAATACTTTATATAAATTATACAAAATGATATTTGGCACTTGTTTTCCCTGACCAGTCAGTTTCCAGCTGCTAGACTTACCACATATCTTTATAACCAGGATCACATGCAGCCGCAAACAGTTTAACCAAGAAAACAATTAATCTTCTGCTTTCTCTATTATTAAGTTGCACAGGCTGAATGTAACACTGATTGATAACAGAATCATGGAGCTAGCTGCTTAAAAAAAAAAAAAGAAACAACTTAATTTTTATGCAGATCGTGTTGGGAATTCACCTACAACACTGACTTAGGCTACTGGTCAGAAGAGCATTTGACCATCACTGCCCTTTGGCAGACAACAAATGTGACTCTCCACCTATCACCTCTCCTAATGTTCTTTAATGGTAAATGCCTTGGCTGATGCACATAGAGCCCCAAAATGCCCGTTACCCTTATAGTGTTCTCTGCATTCATTGTCTTGTCTTGGAATTGTAACAATAATTAAAGAAACATTAAAGATACCACATAAGGATACCTCAACAGTTCTTTTAATTATTAACACCAGAATTTGAACCACCTCATTATGACCAGGTGCCAACTAGAGATGGCCCAAACACCCTTGTAAAAGCCTTCTTAATGACTCTTTTTATGTGATGACCTGATATTACTATATGGAGGCATAGAAGTGCGACCTAAACCTGAAACTGACACTTGACCCTCTACCAATGTGAGAAACTTTCCAAGAAGTTAAACAATTCTGGGATTTGATGTATGTGGCTCTGAAGGCAAATTTCAAATTTCATCCTTTCTGGGCATGGACAAATTCTCAGATACCCCCAAACCAAAAGATTAGCTATGTACTGTATATCCTAACAGACACTATAACACAAGTTCTTTAAGAAAAAAAAAAAAAGGTCAAAAGTATTAGGGCCATAGAAAATATGAGGATTAACTGAATGAGAAATGCTGAGAAACCTAGCTACCAAGGGGTTTATATTTACAATCAGTAAGAAAGTATGACCCCCTATACTGGCTTCCCTTAAATGCCCACTACACTACTTTTTGCTGTAGAACTGCATCATGTAACTGATGGGACATGATATGGATGGGAAATTGATATTGGTAAAAAAAAAAAATTTTTAAATTGCATAAAAAAGTAATGGCAAAAATCTTGAAACAAGTGAAAATGATCATACACAGATGCTATGAGTAAAATATCTTTAAATAATTTTGAACGCCTCCTTGCGTATATCACATTATCAGATTTATAATACATTATTATATGTGCAAGATCTGGGGTTTGTATACCAAATGCTATGTTTTACACTTTCAGAATACCACCTGGTTTAGTCTTTGGAAGATGGGGGGGGGTGGCAAAAGGACAAATAGCACACAGAGCTTATTCATGGTAGATTTAGGTACAGATTTAAGCAGGCGTTGAGACATGGAAAGCAGAAAACAATTAGTGGAACACTAAATATAAATAATAATATATGGGAAGGTTACACTGACAGTACAAGTAACAAAGGAGCAAGCACAATAAGAATGCCCAAACACAACAGTTGGCTTATAAAGAAAGCCAAATGGGCATTTTATTTAAAGATCTTGACAAACAGTCTGCGATGCCCTACTGTGCCAACATATGAAGAAAATATCACCTCCATAAATGTGGGTTTCCTCCTCTGCACTTTTTTAAAGAACTGTAGTTGCTCTGAGCAAACAATATCCAAGTTACAATAATCTTCTTATTCCCATATAGGCATATTAAAGGTCACCAGCTTACATCTTTTTTAAGTTGTGTGCTTGCCAAGGGCCGCTCTTATTATACGTCATGTTCATGGCACTTTGGCATGTCAGTGGGATATGTAAACTTTGCTGTCCATAAATAGTTGAGTTGCAAGGCATTATAGCAGTGTGTGGCTGTAGATTTTGGTACTAATACTTTTGCTCTTGAGTACCTACAATAGCATGGTGCATAGGTTCATTATGTGATAGTTTATGATAGCATTTTATCTAACTTTTGGCATTTTCACTGCTTTAGCTAATGAGTTTTTGTTCATTAAGGAGATTGTATATTGGCTGTGACTGACAAAATACTACTTTTTGTCAAAGTAACTGTTATTAGAAACGAGGAGGATTGCATTGCAATCTCTATGTTAGTGGAAGCTGAAAGAAATAAATTAGGTATTGCTTCTCAATTAGTTTTGCAGATATTTACAAATATGCTTGCTAGTGTTACAAATCAATATTTAGTGATAAACATTGCAAGCAGTGTGTATTTTTATCTCAGAACTGTTTCCTATTTTTGAATATTTGCCACAAAAAAATCAAGGCTCAGAACTGTTGTTAAGTCTGCTTGCATAAGAAGCTGTGTCTTCATTTTATCTTCTGTTACCTCTGCTCCCCATTCCTTCCTTTTGCAGACACTTGAACTCACTAGTGATGAGTGAATCTGTCCCATTTCGCTTTGCAGAAAAATGTAAGAATCTTTGAAAAGATTTGCAAAACGGTGAAAAATCTGCGAGATGGCAGCAACGTTGCACGAAAAAAAGAAATTGCCATGTCAATTTTTTTGACGCATGTGATTTACACGTGTGACAATGTTTTTGGAAATCCATTTTGTGAAATAATCCGCCATGCCTGGCGAATTATTTCGTCCATCACCCTGGTTTATCAGGCTTAAGTAGAACCAACTAGGAGGATGGAGAAAAAATGATGGTAATACTATTTTAAAAAGTTTCAGTAAAAATTCAGTAGAAATTGGCAAAACGCAAATTTGTCAAATGCTGAACAGAATGTATCCTCTAAAGGAATTGCAAGTGGTTAGCTCATTTCAACAGAAATATCTACTTAGCATATCATTTTAGAGAGTAACCTTAGAGAGTATTCGCAGCAGCTCTTTCCTATCAAAACCTTTTCCACTGGGATATTGGGATTATTTCTCTATTCATTAGGGATGTTTCACAATGTTTTCAGACCAAGTATTTGTTAGATTTTGCTTCCTTTGCCCTTATAAGATCCATAAATCTACTTTTAATTTATTTTTGTTGCCTCCTGCTTAATGTAAATCACCAAGGCATGTAATACATGTATTACATGTAATATAATATTACAAAGTAAAGTTTAATACTTTATCAGTGATAAATGTTTCCCCTAGTTATATTTATAGTCATTTTCTTTGTAGTAGATGAATTTAAATGCTGTGCAAGCTATGAAACTTGAATGCAGATATAATCTATTTTTATTTGAATGTGGTTTGTACCCATAGGTATATCACTAGCTAGTCTTATGTTAAAGGAAAAAGATGCTATATTTTTATGCTTTCAATGCAGCTTTTGTTAATGTTTGTATACATTTTGATTAGAGTTATTTGCACAGACATTGGAAAAACTGTGTAATCTATTTAGTAACTTTTAACTGCTCAGTGGCTATTCAAAAAGCCTCTCTGGGGCAAACAGTATGGCAGTACCCAAAAGCAATATGCTGAGCTCCCTTTACGTTCTAAGAATGAACATATTGTTTGCACAAGATTACTTTTTCTTTGTATGTGTGAGAATATGCCATTTTGATTGCCAGCAGCAAGCAATCTTTAACAAGAGTTGCAATTTCTGCTTATGCTCATTGTGTTTACAGAAGGTATGCTTGAAGCACACACAGTAATGTACTTGCTATATTCACCTAAACACATTAAATGATGCATATGCAGAATAAAATAAAAATGTATATGGATATACTGGCTACTGTAAAAATAAACATTAGTTACAAATTGTTTTATAAATCAATATAGTTATAAAACAAAGTATTAATATTAGATTTTGTATATTAGATATATGTATATTGTCCCATTTGTCCAAAAAATGGTTTATATACCTATGAGTGATCCTAGCTGTTTTAATAGAAAAACAGAAATGTGAATGGGAAGGATCCAAAAATTCTCCTTACTTATAGTCAAATCTGTTTATTCAGCCTATATAAAAGAAACAGCACCATTTGCCTATCGGTATGGATGGGAAAATATAGCAGTATCCAACCATATGGCCTGAGGGCTGTCCTGTGACATGGCACAAAGAGGGGATCGTTTATGACCACCTAAAGAACTAATTAGGAGGTTAATGATCCATTTATCTGTGGCTATTATAAAAGTACTACATTATTTAAATCCTACGTTCTTAGCATACATATTTTGTTTAAGCATTGGCTTATTAAAGAAAGTCCTGTATACTTCTTGCCCTTGTGCTGTGTTTTTTCTAGAGTTTGTGTTTAGGAAGTAGCTTGGCTAATCCATCCCCTGTTATTATACCAAATCCACACTTATTATCCATTACCACCTCTGACCTCTTCTTAACTATCTCTCAGTGACTAGCCATTTGGTGAGCAATTTGATTCCTTTAGCTATATCAAATGTAAAATGAGATATCTCACAAACCACCTGCTTTCTGTCCAAAAAATTAAGTATTGTATATCAGTGATGTCTAAGTGAAGTAAAAGTGATGTTTTTCTGTCTAGAAGTTTGTCATATTCTTGCAGTAGAAGTATAGAAGGCTATTACAAGAGAATATTTCATGCCTTTTGTTTGCCCATTGTTATTATGCTGAGCAGATTGTGCTATTTTCTTATAGAAAGGCATGAATAATTTTGATTATTAATTTGAGGTTCTGCCATTCTTCAGTTATTTTTTTTTCAAGTCTAATTTCGAATTCAGCTTGCATGGATGCCAATAATTTTTAACTATTAAACATTGCATGTTTCTTGATCTCAACAGTAATGAAACATGATGGTGATTTTATAGGAAAAATTAAAGTAGAAAAAAACCTCAACAAGCTTTGCTATGATCCAATTAAGCAGAAAAGTTGACCAAGCGTTACACACAAAATGAAAACATTACGATTTTATTATTATTTGTATTATGGTTACATATTAATACCATGAAATGGTATAGACAGAGAGGGGTTGAACTTTTTGGAACTGCATAAGAATATCTTTTGAATAGTGCTTCAGAGGGTTACATAATTCATAATTCATCAATCCTTTCAACTCTACTAAGCTTTACAGACTCACTTTTTCTTAATTGTTTTTTTTTTATTAAAATAAAAAACATAGCAAAAAATTGCCAATCATAAGGATTTTTTTTTTCAGAAACAAAAGATCTGTTTTCTGCCCTTGACAGGAGAAGCGAATCTGTCCCGTTTTGCTTTGTAGAAAAAAATTTGGGAAATGCGGCTGCCACGTGACTTTTTTGACACAACTGTGACTCTTTTTGATGCGTTCAGCTTTTTTCTGTGCGACTGCGACTTTTTTAAAGGACATGTAAAGACTACATTTACCTAAAATGTATATTAGTTGGGCACGTCCTCCTCACCCAAATGGCATAATTTGTACTGCATATATCCCCTCTGTTTTCTAGCACCATCACAATTTCCTAAAGCAAATAGCAGCTTTCACCTGGTGGCCATTTCCTCTGATATATAATCAGATACATTTAAATCTGCAAACAACATACACACACACACACACAGACCCTTATTCAGCATACCTTTCATCAGGAATACAGGCTCACACCAGCAGAACTGTCTTTGATAAAAGTTCTGCTTTGTTTGAGCTGAGCTCAGGAGAGGAGGTTTGGAGAAAAAAACTGAAGCAGATAGCTAGAGCTGAGTTTCTAAGGGAACCAGCAATGCCATCTCTATACTGGCTGCTAGACTGGAGGGTGTGTTTAGTAATCTGAGCTTAGAACAACTGAGCATGCCCACAAGCCACAAGTCAAAGCAAATTCCTGAGGGAGGGGGCCGAGTGGGTTACAGGAGGAGAAGGAAATCTAAGTGATTAAGGAAATGTTGCAGACTTACTATTAACCTCTGGACAACCAGTGTGGCAGGTATTGAAAGATTTCAAAGAGGCTGTTCACTGATTACATTTTTGTGTGTGGGGTTTACATGTCCTTTTATGCTGCCACAACTTTTTTCTCACTCCAAATACATTCAAGTCAATGGGCGTTTTTTCTCTATATGGATAATATGATACTGTGTTTGTTTACAGCTGATGGTGCCTAGGATATTGAAAACTGCCGTATGTAGTTACATGATTTTCCCTTTACAGTGGCATGAAGCCCATAGTTTACTCATAGTTTATCCATAGTTTATATGGAAAGTTGGACATGGGAACCAAGTTAATGTTGTAGGATTTACAGGTGTGTTTATAGAGGCCCATTAATAAACATTCTCATTGTCATGGTTTCTTAAAACCACGAAAAAACAAATTTTCTTTAAAACTACGAATGTCAAATGAATTATTAAGACAACCGTTTAAAAAAAGTAATGAAAAAATGCAGAAATAATGTAAAAAAAAATGAATTTTTTGAATTGTCGCACAAATGAACAAATACATTTTTTCCCACAGTTTTATTGCATAAGTGGTGGAAAAATTTTGTATTTTTTCCACAAAAAATATGAATTGTGAAAATAACAATTGAACATTAGTAAATGCCCACCATAGTCAACTATTTTTTAAGATTGACTCTGTTGTACCTTGTGGCTGTACGGCTCCATATTAAAAGCTAAGAGTAAGGTTAACATAATGCAGTGTTAATGTAGTTAGCCACCACAAGATAAAAAAGTGAATGTTATGTTTTTAAAGGGAAATGAGACCTAGGAGTTGTGCATAAGATCTGACATGGGTCCTGTTGTAAATATTACTTCACCTTGATTGCCTTGTACAAGAGCTAATCACAGGTTTTTCTGGGGGGGTTTTCTGCCTTTTTTGTAGCTGTCACTGAATTATAAGGAGAGCATAATGTTTACAGCATAGTCAGCCAACTACATACTTACCTTCACACCTACACACACATATACTATACTGTGTATTTACATGATACAAATGATTTTCAAGGCAGTATTCCCTTCAGACCAATTCAGACAATTACCATCTTGTTAACCTGTATCTGTATAACCTGCTCTGCACACATGCTTCATTGGACTGTGTCAACAAATCATGAAATCAAGTTGAGTTAAAGGGAGTGGCATGCCTGATAAATGCTGTGTAGACAGTGCTTCCTGATTGACATTAATTGTAATTAGGAAGCAGAAATGGGAACCACATTGGTATTTTTTGTTTGCGAATTTTGCGAATTTCCACATTTTGCCATTGGTCAATTATTTCTGGAAACTTCGCCGCAAAATAATTAGTTGTGCATTAAAAAAAACTTGGGGCTGCGTCAAAATGGTCACAGTTGCTCATCCCTATTAAGATGCACTTATGGTAATTTAGCCAAAAATGTTAAAAGCATTTTCTTTTTATTAAATGATTTAACTTCAGAACCTGACATATTTGTTAAGTTTTCCTCATCAGACATTTTTTTTATGTTTGCCTTTTCTTACTAAAGTATTTTTTACATTTTCCAATTTATTTTCACCTAAAAGTGTTAGCCTCATCTGAATTGGGAAAAAATATATATCTTTTGGCAAAATATTGACAAGCATTCTTTCAAAATGTTAGTGGTAATTTTCTTGCAGGATAATATTATTTTTAAAAAATAATAGAAAGTTGTGGGAAAAAAATATTTATATTCTCCAGGGACAAAAACCAAGAAAAAAGACAGTAATTTATCTTAGTAAATGTGTCCCTCTAATCTTTTGTTTTACTGATACTTTTAATTTCTGATCATAAAAATAACAGCCTTAAAAAACGAAATACATAGAGGTATACATTTTATTCTGTAGGGAATGATCCTTTGGGGGAGAATGTAGTACAAGTTGTTAACAGAAATATATTCAAAATACGAAAATGTATTCCTTGAGGCAAATGTAACCTAGCTCTTGTGAAAGGCAGCATAGCTCTGCAGCATTTAGTTTATATCTGCTTCTTTTTGGTCATCAGATAAAAGTATAGCCTCATCAGAGAGCCATTCTGTGCTCTGAGTGACAGTTTTGATTTTTACTGTTAATTTGGCCAATGTTTTTGGAAAGTTTTTCAACCTTTATTATCACCTGGTCTTATGTGTTATGTTTTGTGCAGAGCATGTTGAAGGAGAAGGAAAGGCTAATAAAGAGTTAATCTCAAGCTGCAGGCATACCTTCAGTTCTTTCAATAGTGCCCTTAAGTCTCCCCATATTTCACCTGTTCAGATGATCAGAAGCCAAACAGGAAGAAAAAATGCTGAGCTGTGTAAAGAAAGTTCCCATAATGCCTCACTCCTGCACCGAGACAAGTGTACATGCTCAGTTAGTTAGACTATTTACTAATCCACGAATCCACGAATCCGAATCACGAATGGGAAAAAATCGTATTGGAAACGAAAATTTCGGAAGATCGCAAATATCACGAAAATGCTTACGAAAAAATCGTATTAGTCACGATAATATCGTATTACCGATCCGAAAGTCACGAAATTTTCGTAACGAACAATTGTAAACAGCGGTAAAACCTTTCCGATTTTTTCGTGCAAACGTCCGAAAAAGTCGTGCGCTATACGAAAAAGTCGTGCGCCATACGAAAAAGTCATGCGGACGCCCGAAAAAATCGGCGAAAATATGCTCGGAGCGTTCGCATGAACGCTCAAGCGTTCGTGCTTTTGTAAGTGTGCCCCTATGTGTCAGCTTCCTGCTGATTGGCTCAGATGCACAATCCTAAGGGGGGAGTTCTTGGCATTCTTGAGGGAGGGGGGAGCAGGAGAGGGGAGAGAGCTGAAAGCTGCGTGTCTCTGGCACAGGAATTACAGACACAAGAAATCTTTTCACAGAGAAGTCAGTGCAGCATTTCTGTGAGTGCTTATGGCTGTATTTACATAAACATTAAACAAAAGAGGCAGAACACACAGAATCAAAGTTGAAAACTCACCAGTTGGCAAAGATGATCCTTCAGGCCCAAATCCTTAAGGGCAGATTTACTGAAACTCCAACATCTTTTTTCTTTTTAAAAATTCAAACAAACTTATTTCCATGAATGTCTGACATTTACTATTAAGTCTGAACTGAAGAGTACATGCGGGACAAAAAATTGCAGAAAAGTCACAAAACAATGATGTTTTGAAGCAAAGAAGGGACCCCAGGGAAGGGAAGGAACATCTGACATTGACTCTTACATGATCTCTACAAGTTTTAGCTAGCAAATTATTGGATTTGGATTTTAGCAGTTTTGTCATATAGTAAATCTCAAAAACATTTCAACTTTCTTTCAAATGGTACCCTTATCCCAGGGAAGTGGAAAGACAATAACAAAACAAAAATTAGGTGTTGTGCACTCAAAGGATCCACAAGAAGTAGTAGAAAAGTAAAAACATCTTTATTTATACCATCATCTCTGCAGCCTTATGCATTTTGTGCCCAAAAACACTTCATCATAGACTGGCTTTCCCCAGGAGCTTAGCATTAACCTGGCATCATATAGCTTAGCAGCAGAAATATGCAATATTTCAATTACTGGCTGATTGTGTTTGCTATTTATGGTATGCAACAAGTGCTCTGAAGGAAATATGTATGAAGTGGGATTCAAACATCAACCTAATGATCATTTTACACAGGGTTACAAAGTCCAATATGGGAGATGCATTGTCTGCATTTCCTAGGATCCATCTTTGTTCAACCTCCAGCCATGTTGTTCCAGGTTGTGTCTTTATGACATAAAACATCACTTTCAAAAAGTTGTATATTATAGTTGAATAATAAAAAGAAGCAGCCAACAAATGCATACATGCAGATAAACTTCCTTTGATCGATAGGCATGCTAAAATAACAAAAGAAATACCCCCGTTTTTGCTTGCCTCTTTTCTTAAAAAAAGATATGCCTCTGAAATGGCAATGTTTTTTCATAGCTGCCAATTCTGCTTTAATGTCGTGAGATTCACAGCAGGGAAAGTTAATCAGCAGGAATAAAGTCATCCATGCTGTGGCACAGAAAAGAGAAAGAAAAAGGCTTTTCACAATAAAAAGATGTTGTAATGTAATCTGGCAAGTTTCTCTGTTGGTGAATTCACTTGCATTTGTTACCTACCCAATAAATGAACAGTGATTGTGTGCTGAAATGAATTAAAGTGATGCACAATGCTAATATAGGTAATACCCCATATGAAAAGATAGGATATTTTCCTAATGCTCTACATATGCTTCCAGTTTTCGTTTGCATTTGGTGGGAAGCAATTTCCTTTTGCCATGCACAGTACACAGTAAGGAGTCTGTAATCCACTGTGGCAAATGTAAAAGCAATTTTATACAACTACAGGGGTCTATTCACTAAAGGCTAATAAAGCATGCGTTACATTAACAACAACAACAAAAGCTTTGCCTATGATTTTACTTTAGAAATCACGATTCACAATTCTCTAGTAACTTTGGAGTGATTCATGCACAAAATATTTATTATGATCTCAAATTTTACTTCAATAATGATACATTTTAGAGAATGTGAATATGGCAATTACACATTAATCTAATTAAAAAAAAAATTGTGTATAGCAACCACATTACAGTTATTTTATTTAATAGATGGGCACAAGGTACAATTTGATATGTTTGTGCTTTGGGGCACTGAATGTTGTGATTAGGATGCAATGGAAATCATCACATTACGCAGAGTTGGCAAGGAACAATGTATAAAAATATATATACACATACAAAACTATGGGGCTGATTTATCAACTTTAGATTCATTTTTTGCGCTAATGCTCCTGAGTTCTAATTAGAATATTTAAAACTAGTATGTTCAATACTTATATTATTTAGTGCAAAAAATGTGAAAAACTCAGCATCTAAAAGCATGCACATTTATGTAACTCTAGTATTTATGGAGTGAATGAACACTCCTAATCCAGCGCTTCTTGATGAAAGGATCTGTATATGTGAACCTTCAATGTGGTAGAAATCAATATAGATGAAATGCTGCTTCCTCCTGATGTCAGCTCCCCTTTAGATGAGCCTCAAAGAATATGTGCAATGGTGTTGATGGAAGCGCATGAAATAAACATAGAAATAAAAATATAGTGCAAATCAATGTGGTAAAAAGAACAATAAGTTCAACGTGGGTACTTAGTAAAACACCGATACTAGAAAAGGTGACCCCAACTCTGTATATATTATAATACTGATTCTGTATCTGCTCACCAGAACGACTTATAAAGTTGCATATAGAACCATCCCAACCGGGCGTTGATTGAAGTCAAGTGATCACAATGTATATAGAGTGGAGAATGAAGCGTTTTGGGTGCTCTCTGCACGCTTCCTCAGGAGCAAAAATTTTTGCTCCTGAGGAAGTGTGCAGAGAGCACGCGAAACGCGTTGGGCTACCATTGACTCCTCTACTGTTTTGTGTTTTTATATCTACTACTACATTGTAAGTAGCCTGTATTGTGCAGGATTTTATTATATTAAAACGATTTTACACTATATTTTGCTTCATTCTCCACTCTATATACATTGTGATCACTTGACTTCAATCAACGCCCGGTTGGGATGGTTCTATATGCAACTTTATAAGTCGTTCTGGTGAGCAGATACAGAATCAGTATTATAATATATACAGAGTTGGGGTCACCTTTTCTAGTATCGGTGTTTTACTAAGTACCCACGTTGAACTTATTGTTCTTTTTACCACATTGATTTGCACTATATTTTTATTTCTATGTTTATTTCATGTGCTTCCATCAACACCATTGCACACATTTATGTAACGTTCATGTATTCAATAAGAGTTGAAATTTAAGCAATTTTTAGAATATGAATTTGATGTATTCAAGAAAAAAAGTTGCGGTCATGTTGTGATAGCCCCAATTCATTAATTTTTCCACCATTTTGCGAATTTTGTTTCTGTTTTCCAAATTTTCAGTGAAGTGAAATGGGACAGATTTACTCATCACTATTGGTAATATTTTGAGTCTGATTATAATCATGTATGTGTTTAATGTAGTTTTTCACTTGTAGAAAGTGCAGCAAAGTGGAGTTGTCTAAAGTCGTATTGGTATGAGCCCCTGCTGAAGTGCCAGGTTGCTAGGTCATTGCACATACATTTAAAGCAAAAGACCAGTGTTGCAGGGATATATTTGCATGCAGTATAGAGAGGCGAAAAGGCCACAAATGACATCTTCTGATTAATGAGTGTGTGGAAAAAGATGAATACATTAGAAATTACATTCAGTATCTAATTGTATTATTTTTTTCATGAATAGCGCTGTTATTATTATGTCTTTGTGTAGCAGGCCAATAGAAATATAGTCTGGTGATATCAACTCAGAAAATGTTATGCATATAATGCAAAGACAGGCACCATAAAAATAATATAAAAATGATATATATACAGTTATTCCTAAATGTTGCCTGTTTTCGAACAAGTCATTTTTACATTTTCATTTTTTTAGTATTTAGAATGTAAGTGAGCAAGGAGAAATGATGCTTCTAAACAGCATAAAAATGTCATCTGAGAAATTAGTGACATTTTCATTAAATGTCATTAAATTGTTAATTGGATTTTTGCATTCCATTTAACTTTTTTGCTGGTATGTAAATATGGTCATAAAGCATCATAGGCATGCCTTCAGGCAATCGAGATGCATGCTGGTCGTCAGAAAGAGGTTTTTTTTGGTGGCTTTATATCACAAAGAACACGCAGAGCTTTTAACTGTGCGCAACAAAGCCATGTATTAAGCTTGTTTTAGTATTACAGTAATGAGGCAGGACTAATATAGAATCCTGCAACTTAGTTCATTGTCTCTTTTCTGATTTATACCCCTTTAACTGTCTCAGATAATAGCTTGAGAAATATTGCATTAAATTGCCCTGATGTCAAAATATAGAAAAAAATGTTCTACATGAAGCAGGATATTTTAAGAGAAATCTGTACATTTTAGCAATGTTTTATTCGTTTTACCTTAGCAGTATGATGCATTATGGAGAAAAACATTTGAAGCTACTTACTACCAAATACAGTAGTTGCCAGCCTGCACCAATAAAAGAAAAATAGTCATAAAGTTCTAGAACTTTTATTCTTGTCCATTGTAGAGTGCACCATGCAGTACTACTGGAACATTTAGTTCATCTTTTCTGCTGGAATACCTACATTGTGTTTTATTTTCAAGTATTATTCCAGGTATCTATTGTTTACCAATTGTTCATTTGCATAATAATCTCAAGGATGTATTACACTGATGCATTAGAAATGAAAAATAATGTCATATTTGATGTCAAAAGTAAACAGAAACAAAAAAATTATATTCATATAAAAAGTTATATTCATTGTAAATCTGATGTTTACATGAGTATTTTTTTCCGAGTCATTAAATAGAAAATAATGTGTAATAATGGTAGAATGCTTGTTCGGTTATTAAAAGGCTTTTACATGTTACATGTTGGTTGGGAGCCATTCTATGTATTTATACATTCACTTCTTTTAACATCCTGCCTGATTACAATGCAGCAAAGAGTTGTGCCAAATCAGTCCGTGGGAGTCAACTGTATCTCCACACAGGGTGTATTGATTAAGCTGGCTTGCATGGCTTGTATATTGACCCATCAATGCTGAAATCAGTTGGTGTTATGGAACATTTACTATAAATGTGCATCACTTGTGGAAATAATAACAATTCACATACTATCAGCTCATTTATTATGATTTTATGTTATGGAACAGGGAGGCCCATTTATCAACATTTTCATGGTTTTTAGAGGTTTGCAAAACCACTAAAAACAAATTTTATCTAAAACCACCAATGCCAAGTGATTTATTAAAACAGTGTTTTAAAAAAGCACGATTAAAAAACACAGGAAAAAAGAAAAAAAAGATCTTCAAGTTGTAAGAGGGACACCAGCCATTGACTTCTTTTTGATCTTGACAGCTTTTGGAGGGCATCATTTTTATTTCAGATTTGTCACATTTTTGACACATAATAAATGGTGAAAAAATTGCTATTAGTAAGTGCAGTAAATGGCAGATAGGCACCATAATCCAGATTTGTTTTGATTTCCCTGCATCGGAAGTAGTTATCATGCAGTATTTGTTGTTTTGTCTTATATTTTTGTATTTTTGGTTTGTATATTGTTGTTTTCTCCATCATTTCTTACCTTCCAGTTGTGTGGTGCTGTATATAAACTTGCAAGGGAGAAAATAGGTCAGACAGTTACAGTTGTTTCTGAAAATGTTTCCTAAAATTGTATTTTTCAGGCTCCGACTAAAGAGCCATTGTGTATTTTAGTAGGAGTGTAAAGTTTTGTCCCAGTTTTTTGCACATAATTCTTATACTGTATATACCTTTCAGATATAAAATTGTAATGTTTCATTGTTGTCTGCATGTGTCTGGGCTGGTACCCATTCCCCCACTAGAGGAATGGCTAAGGATGAAGTATAGTGAGATGACAGCTTCAGATAGTAGTGGCTCATTCATATTAGTCACAGTATGTAACAATACTATTCATGTTTTATTTTACTTTGTTAAACTCCTCATATTGGCATCTAACTGAATATCAAACAAATGAAAATTTAGTAGGTAGAAGCATCAGCACTACCCTTATTATCCACTTCTATAAGCATATATGTTTAAAAAATAGGTCACAGAATAAATGGCCTAAGGCGGCATTGTTTCAGTCTTAAACCTAGATGAGCAGTGCAGCTGATGCAGCTAAACTGTTCTGCATTGACGATTTGCATTTTATGTCCCCTGAAACATTTATTTGGTCTAAAGAACTTAGCTTTTATGTCTTTTAGTTCTAAGGCCCCTGTATCAACAATGAAAACTTGTCAGATGCTATACTGGCTAAAAGATAATAAATATAAGCAGTAGTAATGTATTTAAGTGCAATAATAATGTATGCATAGGGCAGACAGTAAGTACAAGTCTCCCTAACCTGTGTTTCTAGCTACGTGCTTCCCTGTGCCCACCCCTCATGAATACAGCACTGCTGAAGGCAACAGTATTCATGGGGAAAACGCACTTTGCACCCTGCACTGTTCTTGTCAAATGACCCCTGTGGTGTTTTTGCCAGTGTCTGTAAGTCAGTTCTCTCTCACAGGAACGGTTTAAGGTTAACATCTCTATAAATGTAATGGAATGACTGCCATGCCAGTCCATATTATCTTCACCTCTCCATTATTACTAAATGATAATAGAAATAAATATCCTTACATTGTATAAATAATAGTGTTACCATGGTGTAACCCGGCCTTAGGAAAGATTGTAGAGCGTCAAACCATGGCTAGATAACAGTTCAATTTAATTTTTTGTAGTGCTACGGAGAAGAAGTTCATTTGGAATTATTTGTTGAAGGGAATTTCTCCCCAAAATAATTTTTTGTAATACTAAGCAACTTTCATACATTAATTACACATATTCAATGGTTTTAAAGTTAAATAAAATTTCTCCATCATTTTTGTTCATCTGCTCCAGTCTGCTAGTCTAGTCAAAGACAGTAGTTCAGAGAAGATAAACAACCACATGTAGCAGTGGCATTTAAAAATAACTTTAAAGACATTGAACATGCAAGTTGGAAAGTTGCTTTAATATGACTGTGTAATGCAAAGTCTACAACATTGTTGAAGCTCTAGCACAGAACAGGAATTGTTTATAGTGCATTATCTATGTAAGAAAAAAGTAGTGCACTCACAGGAACGTCTCAAAAAGCAAAGTGTTTTATGTAAAAATTCCAATGTTTGAAGCACCAGCTGTGCTCTTCCTCAGGGTTTATATATATATATATATATATATATATATATATATATATATATACATATATCCTATATATTGCATTATATATATATATATAAGAAAAAAGTACCGCACTCACAGGAACGTCTCAAAAAGCAAAGTGTTTTATTTACAAAATTCCAATGTTTCAAGCACCAGCTGTGCTCTTCCTCAGGGTTTATATATATATATATATATATATATATACATATATCCTTACACAGTCCAATAAAAAGCAGTAAAGGGGGAGAGGAAAACACTGTAATTGTAATTGTTAAGGTAGGGAGAAGACCACGAGAAGGTGAGCAATTTATATGTATCACCAAAGAACAGTAGATTTAGCAATTAGCAGGTAATGGGTGAGATATTTTAGAGAGCATTCTGCAGAGCTTTTCCCATGGTGACACTTTTCTGCTTGCACATAAAGTTACCTTGTTGCATCTTCCTTTAACAAGGATAAACACAAATATATAGATGAGTAAGCCTCTTTTTACAGAATAATCTATGCCTATAAACAATTTCTCTGTTACCTTTTAAATACTTTTAACAGTCACGCCTTATCATATATCACAGATATCTAGAATGCCTGGGGTTTACAGGGTAAGAGATCTTTCAATAATCTGAATAAATCATTCAGCAATAATTAGGGGGATATTTACCAAGACACGAACGCTCCGAGCGTATTCACGCCGATTTTGTCGAGCTTGCGCAATCTTTTTGTGAGCCTGCGCGCAAAAATTCAGAAAGGCTCTGCCGCTGTTTATGATGGTTCGGTATGAAAATTTTGTGACTTCTGGATCGCCAATACAATATTATCGTGACTAATACAATTTTTTCATAAGCATTTTCGGGATATTTGCGATCTTCAGAAATTTTCGTTTCCAATCCGAATGGGATTCAAATTTGTGGATTAGTAAATCTGCCCCTTAGAGTTTCAAGCATCTTAGCTGGCATTGAGCACAAAGTACAGTTTTATTATCACAGAGAAAAGGGAAATTATTTTTAAAAATTAAAATTAATAGCTTAAAATGGTGGAAATTCAGAACTTTCTGCATAGCAAGTTTCCATATAAGGGATCCCATTACATTTTTACTAAAATCTAAGTTAGAATTTCATGTATTTTTCTCTTGTTCTCTCCCGGATATGTGGTTATTTGTAAAGCCCATTACAAACATTAGCAATGTCTGTAACAGCATAATGTATCTGTTGAATGTGTCTGTTTTAATAAACAACTCAACATTACTAAAAATCAAAAGAATAATTAGTGCATTCAAGAACCACTTTCCAGTCACACAGTTCCAGCCAGATGTATCATATTAGTCTTTCCAATGTTGCAACTACAAATAGTCTTAGAATTATAAAACAACCCAGATGAAAACACTCATGTCAGACAGAAGTATAATTTATAAGTAGGAGTGCACTGTTGCCAAGTCTCATGCCTGCAGATATTACACAAGTGAGCCATAATAAATATTGAGCAAGTGTTCAGTTAGCTTCTAATAACTTGACTTAAAGCGCCTTCATTTATTTTTATTTTGACTTTTCTTGACCTAATATGCTTCAGGGATTATTCTGTTCACAACATATAATAAAGCAAGACTTAATGCTCATTCTATATTCAAAATGTTTATGTGAACCTACATTAGCGGACTAATGGTGGTCACTCATAGGATAACTTTTGGGATATCTGATCCATTAGCTTGCAGGGCAGTTGTTCAGATGTTAGTAGAATGTGGACATACACAGAGGTATGTGCCTTGGTTTCCAGGTTGCCTGCTAACTTATTCCGAAAGAAAACTATATTGCCTGTCCCCTTATTGGGCAATTCATGTACAATATTTGGCATGCACCAGGAACACCAAGAGAGTTCTGTGGATATTTGTCCCATCTGGATTACAGGTTTGTTTGATGGAGTGTGGTCTTTATGACCAAAATTGCTATTCAGCACAGCACATCCTGTTCTCTTCAATGCTTCACCCAGTGCTCAGATGGGGAGATTAGCACCCCCAATGCATTTAATTCAGATTCTACTCATAATTTTTAGTGGGCTTACCAATGCTCAAACAAATACTAAACTTTTTTTTTTTAAAAACTCACATTCAAAAAATTGCCCAAATTTTGCAATTACTGTATATCTTCTGTTAACTTCTACTTGAACTTGCTAGCTTTTTGATGCCAAAGTTTTCCATTTGAGTTTTGGTGCCTAAATTGAATTCACAAGTTTTAGCAAAAAAAAAAAATCAAATTGCTGCAAAAATTTGAATTCAAACATTGATAAATCAGCCCCTTAATGTGTTTTTATTAAGTTTAGCTCTTAATGCCTTTAGTAGTATATGCAATTTTATATTGACACATTGCTTAATTAAGTGCCGATTTCAGTAAGTTAATATTATGGCATTGTTATTTTAATAACGGCTTCTATTGCAGGTCCCTCATACAAATGATCACAACTGGAAATAATTTTAATATGATCTCTTCTACTTCTTTGTCTGTAAATGTCATAGGATCAAGCCAGGTTACATTAATAGAAAGCTGCATAAATAACACAGTTATTAAAGGCTATGTGCTACAGAATTACATTAAAGTGCTGTTGAATCTACAAAACCTTTTTGAATATGCCCTGTTTATTTACTGTGTCTTTAATGGTTTTTGCATAACATCCATATTTCAGAATAAAACATATTAAACTATAATTTTTTTAATATGTAATAATTCTGGGCTACTTTTTGATATGGATTTCTAGTCTTGGTTTAAAAAAAATCCCAAACAAAATAACTGCTCTAGATTTCCAATCACCTTTATTGATTTATGACATTGCAAATAGCCTGTTTTATTATGTGTCAACATACTTTAACAGTCATTCAAGTGAGCAGGACCTTTCGGTCAGCTAAGTTTAGATATCAAAGCTTTGGCTTGTACACAGCAGAGGATTTGTGTACTACTGTGAGTAAAAAAAGACCCTGTCTTTAACTGCCTGTACAATTCAATGTACAGTATGTCTATACTAAAAAAAAAAAGAATAGTGTCTGGAAGTGACATTTCGGTATACATATATATTTTTAATGACACTTGAGTAAAGAAAGAAGGACTTCTAAGCACCAGAGGTCAGTACTAAGGTTATAGGGATATGTTTGAAGCAAGGCTCAGATTGCAGCTGTCTGCTCTATACCTGGCTCATAGATAAATAGCAGACTTATGTTTCTAGGTCTGCCAGTACTTTAACCTTCATGAGCACAAGTGTTCAGTCTGAGGTCTGAACATTCACAAAGCTTGTCTCTAGAGGCCGCACAATCCATCAGCCATTCCTCTTCTTTCTTTTTATCTGTGGTTTCGAAAGCATTCTTCCCTCATGAAACTTCACGCTTGTGTTAAATATTCTAAATACAGAAAACAACATTCTCTTTGAGTTAACACACAAGAAGAACAACAAAGTAAATACTGCACATTTTAGATACATGTTTAGAGAGCTAGGGATTGCCACAGGGCACAATCTAAAAATTCTGGCATTATGTGTCATGTTGTATAATTATAACATACCTGAAATGGTCAAATAGCTTAATAATAAGCTCAATACAGTCTATATATATATATATATATATATATTTAAGCAATTAAAATTAGTTTGCCACTCTTTGAAAACAGGGAATTAAAACCATTGATATATACTGTATTTGTTTATTTAATATATTATTTTAAAAAAGTGGAAACAGATTTTATATCCATGTCCCATAGGCTCCATTTTAAGCAAATAATTCAAATTTTTTTTAAAAAAAAATCCTTTTTCTCTGTAATAATAAAACAGTACCTTGAACTTGATCCTAACTAAGCTGCATGAATGTAAATTGGTGGCAAAATAGCCCTATTGGATGTATTTCATGCTATATCATTTTTAGGGGATGGGAAGGCTTGTTTATCAAAACTGGAATTTGTGAATTTTAGAGTTTTTCTCTTAAATTTGAACTTATTTATTAAAAAATTTGAATATGAAAAACATGATTGAGTATAACAGTAGTACTGTGGACTTATGTCCATATAAATACCTCAGAATCTGTGGAGACAAACACACAAAGCTAATGGTTAAAACACCAGCACTTTATTAATAAACCAGCCTTGGTTTATTGCGTATGTCTCCATATGGCAGGCTCTGTGCTTACATTCAGCTGCTGACGAGGGGGCAGAGTACAAACTGTAAAAACATAATAATATTTTATACAAATAATAAAGCTTTAGAGCACTTTTCTCCAAAGGGACTCAAAGTGCTTAACACATTACTGATTTCTGAGATACTTCTTATTGTGCAAAAGCACGTAGGTGAACAGGTTGTGAGTTTGACATGTTGCCTTGTGCCTGTTTTCTGTAGTTGGTACTTTGCACCCTGCTGCAACTTCTGTAAATGAGGCCTTAAGTTCCTTTAAACACAACAGGGCTCATGTACAATGCCCCATGCATTGGGCAAAAAAGGCAGATGTGTTGCATTAGGCAGAGCTCCATTTGAGAGGGGTGGTCGGGGGAGGCACGTAGGCGACCTTCTTACCCCCCGCCCGATTCATTCTGTGGCGCAAGGTAGGAGTGGCAGGATGTGCAGCCTTTATCAGGGCCCTGTCCTTACTGCCTGCTTTAGGGACAGGGACAAAGCATATCCAAAGCTCTGCAACATTATTCTAGCAAATACTGTTCCATTATTGATCTTTTTTTTGCTACACAGACAATTTGAAAAGTTCTGCCTTATTATTCTAGCAATAAAGCTTCTCACAAACACAGACAACATTTCAATTCCCTTTTTTACAAAGATTTAATACATCACCTTCTGTTATTTGTCATGAAAAAAAATAAAAAAACAATAGCTTTGTTTTCATATTAGTACTTTAATAAAAAAATGTGAAGTAGGCATGGATTCCGTTTGATCTTGGCTCATATTTCAGGGGACTGGGAAACTGTGATAACAGCTGTCATTCTGGCTTGATTTCAATGTATTTGTTTCAAGAGCAAATCACAAGTGTATTTGTATTTGGCTTGCATCATTAGCAAAACTTCTCCATGTGTTCAAACGTCACTGTGACATATGACTGGTTTTTGCAAGCGTTACTGAAAATAGTGTTATATACTGTAATGGGCAGCTGAGAGAATAGTCCTCTGTGAAGTCTGTTTCTTTTAACTGTATAATATCCTCATGTTTTCTCCTGTTTTGATTCCGTTATTTTCTCATTGCAGTCACTATGAAACTAAATCCAACCTAAACTATCTTTTTGGCGTAAATCAATTTCATACCCTCCCAGACAAGCAACAGAAAGGAAATTTAGGTTCCTTGCCTTTTGGTGACAATTCAAAATATCTCAAATGCTGTATTGTACCTTTAACATTTAATTTACTGGGTTCACTGACTGAAAAGTGCTACCAAAACCCCAACAGTGATGAGTAAAAATGCCCTGTTTGAAATTTGAAAAACTGCGGAAACATTTGTAAAGTTGCAAAATTTTGCAGAAATTTCAGCAAACATACTGGAGCCCGGTGCATTGAAGTCAATGGACATTTTTCTTGTTCCAAATCCAAAGTCAGTGGCAGTTTTTTTTCTCAAGTTATTCCTTGTACAACATGCATTTGATGCATTGGAGTCAGCGGGGCGTTTTTTCTTTTCCTTTTTTTAGCATGAAAAACTATGATTTATATGGTAGATGAGGCCTAGAAAGTTTCCTTAACTGATGTTAACTTCCTGTACGGTTGATTCACTAAAGTGCGATAAGCGTCATTGCATGCTTTTTTGCGTTAAAATTGACGTGAAAAAAAGCACGATTCGCTAAAGTATTATCGCATGCGTTAAGTCGCATATCACAAGCACTAAATAATGCATGATCGCAAGACATTAATTTTAACTCATTGCGTTAATTCTTGCGCAGAAATAACACTAATGCATGATTCACAAACACATAGACACGCTAAATATCACATTAGTCTGTGCGAAAATTAACATCTACTTGGAGCAGGGGGTAATTATAGAAAAGTACAGTTAATGAGCTTTTGGCAACACAATATGGACTTTGCAGTGGGATTTATTCAAGTATGTGTTGGCCCTAGAGCAGGGGTGGGCAAACTACGGCCCGCGGGTCACATCCGGCCCGTTGGCCTTTTTAATCCGGGCCGCCGACACCGGGTCCCTTTAAATAATTTCTGGGCCCTGATTGGTTGCGCTTCGTGCGTGCTGTATACGCAGGGGGCGCAACCATAAAAAAGGATGCAGCGGGGAGCCGGGAAACAGACTCAGCCGAGCGATGGAGGGAGCCGCAGGTCGGGGGGTGGAGGATGCTGGGGGGGGAGCTGGTGGGAGGACGTTGGCCCGGTCTGGCCCGCCTGTGAGTCACTGTGGCCCCCGAGCCAAAAACTTTGCCCACCCCTGCCCTAGAGTGATGCAGCCTCCAGTTTGCAGGGAAATGGTCATTTTCACAACAGTAGTTTTCTGAAAGTAATGGCGTGTATGGCTAATATGACGTGCGTTTGTGCGTGCTGCATTAATAATCATTTCTAATAGTTTTAATAACATTTCATGTGGTGAAAAATTCCCCCAAAAAACACAGATGTCAAAGCCATTAAAACATGGTCTGGAACCAATCTAATAATTTTGATATTTTTGCTGAATTATATATTTATATATAAAAATCAATCATATATTGGCACTTGCCAAACCCTAAGGCACAATCCAGGTACAAGTCACACAGTAATAAATATTTACTCCAACCGCACTTACAGATAAAAATAAATATATCTTTGAATTTCAAACCACCAAATCCTAGGGGCCATCATTAGGATAATGTTTGTGATGTCACCAGTTGCTTAGTGATGACACTTGTGTCACATGACTGAAGACCAAGAAGGTCTTCTATCAGCGTTCCGTTGTATTTGTAAGAAAAATAACAATTTTTACATTTTCTTACTCAGAACTTTGTTGGCTATGCTTTAGTTTTATTGGAGAAGTAGATATGGTTATAGCACAACCTCTCTGCAAGGGAATATACCTTATAAGTATATTGAAATATTTCATAACATTGGGCTTATTACATCCAGAAGAGTCACTAGATATAAATTAAAGAAAACCATCCTAACATCTAAGCATGAAAGTACACAATTTTTAAAACTGAATTTATATTTTTGAAAGGAATTTCTTTGGCTGCACATTGTAAGGTATTATTGACTTTCTCATATTTTCAGTCTCTAAGATCCATAAAAGGAGTGGTTAATTATGACTGAAGAATAGACACTGAAATGCGTGTATGTTTCCCATGCCTTTGAGGCTAATTTACATGCACAACACAGCATCTGTAGTCCAGCAGCATCAAGGAATGAATTAATTGATGACAGATCATAATATATACCATTGTAAAAACCTAATGAAATTCAACCTTTCATATATCCGCATTTGGTATTAAGTCAGAACATACTGTTTGATAAACCTGTTTATTCTATAGTGCATTTTTATTTGCATTTTCCTGAAAACATATGCTTGTTGCACTTAATGAACCTGTATAAATACTATCCATATATTCTGATAGAGTCTTGTTAAGGTTTAATATATTCTTTCAACGCATACAATGAATGTTTATCTTGGCATGGATCAAACCACGTTTATAACAACATATGTTTCCGCCAGTGATGACTATATGCACCCAGCATAGCATAAGCAATGCTAATAGGTGCTTCTAACTCTAACTCACTGTAATAATATGTGATACATAATGCATTCATCATATATATAAATGTGTCTACTACTACTATATTATTTTGTAATAGAGTCCTGCAACAGGTTGGGTCCCTGTGGAATACCTGCAAAATGGTCCAGACTCAGTTGGACTATCCTTCATCGGTCTGCCGGTACCCATTAGATCAGAGGTTTCCAAAAGGTAGATTGTGGATCACTTTAAAGTTTCTGGTAGACCTCGAGGTGGAATGCAGTGGGATGACATCCCGCCACTTCTTTTTTCCCCCCAGCATACTGGAGCTTTTGAGTGTGGCTGCTCAAGCCACCTGTTGGGGACAATCTTCTATACTGGGATGAAACTACAAAGACTGATGCCTTTGTTGTTTCATCCCAGTATAGAAGATTGTCCCCACCAGGCCACTATATACAGGTTTCTGTAGAAATGAAGAAGATGAAGAATGGAAGTAAAAACTACTACAATCCCTTTAAATTAAACTTGAGCATTAAAATGTGAATATGGCACTGCATTTATTTATTGCTATATGCATTTGTTAAACATCGATTGATATCTTCTTGCTTATTGTTCCAAATGATAGACGTTGCACTATTTTAACTGTGGTAGATCTCATGATTGAGGCCAGGTGGCAAGAGTAGATCACAGGGTGACAAAGTCTGGGCACCCCTGCATGGTAAGCTATTTGGGGGAAACAGTCCGTTGCATGATGTCACTTTAGTGATGCTTAGGTTGGGGGGGTGTGGTTTAACTTGATGTTGAAAACAATGTGGTTAAGTGGGTGCAGTTGGGCATGGGTCTACAAACACAGACCCACAAAGGTCTCTATTCTATTTTGATTTTCTCTATCAATAAGTATAGGCTTGTAAAGACGAATTATACGGACATTTATTTCTCTTAAATTGCTGTCACTTTAGCTACTCTGACCAAATCAGTACCCTATTTCCCCATCTATGAGGCCAAAACAATTTCTTTCCTTATGAGTATCTCTTCAGGATACATACAGTTAATGATCAGGCAAAGAGGTCTGTGGCTCATTGGTCTACCCTGATCACTTGCATGGCCATATCAGGCAATGATCCACTCATTTGGAAACTTTGCCAAATTAGCAGATGACTCTGTATATAACCAGCTTTAGAAAGAGCGCAGATGGTTTTGTATTTTTATTATCCAATGCAACACATGACCTTTTTGTAATCACTATACATATAAACCATAAAGAGTAGCGGCAGATATGGCACTTGAATGTTTTTAGGTCATTATGTACCCGGCGTGTGCATTGACAGGTAGATGCAATTGAAGAGCATAGCAGAAGGAAGGGCAATATCAGATATGTCACCGGACAATCGGTTACATCTACCATTACCGTAAATGTAATTACATTTTTTATTTGTGTTATAGATTAATCCATAAAATTCTTTATGTGCATTCCTGAATAACAACATTAGCAACGAACTGGTGCCATGCCTGTGGAAGTATTTCTTCTTTCACCCTTGGGCTAAAGGCATTCTCATATTTATAAAATGGATATGAGTTTAAAAGAAATCAAGCCTTACAATCATACATTACTCATAACTAAATGAACTATGTTGCTATTTAGTAGTTCAAAACTGTCATAGTCATCTCATGGAATTTTTCTATTATTATTAGCAGTAGTAGTAGCAATTTAGTTGTGGTTTAGCATAGGAAGAAGGACAACAAAGTATAGCTCTACAAGCACCAAAATAAGTTTACTGCAGAAAATGCTCATATTTTGGCAGCAAAACTGAAAACTCACCATAGTTTCATTTTCAGCTCCAGACCTTATTTACTTGGGATATGCAAAATCATCATATAGATAAATGTATTGCTCTTTGTGGCAATAAGAGAGATTATATTATAAAGTAAACCCATGGGAAGCCCATGTGTACAGCTATTTTTGAGTTCAGAGCCAGATTTCAATACAGTGCGCCCCTAGGCTGGCTGCCTCAATACCCTACACCCACCCCAGCTCCCCGCCTACATGTGTAGGGTGCTTTTGCACGCATTACATATTACTAGTTCAACTAAAATCAAATAATACAAAACTAACAACAGGTATAAGATGTATAATTAGCCCCAAAGTGCTGTTAGTTCAATGTAGTCCTTCTTGAGTGAACTTCCAGAAAGTCTTTTTGCTTTTCTGATGCAATCAAACGAAGCATCTAAGAAATGTTAAGGAAAAACAGGTTTTGTGGAGTACTTTAGCAATAATAAGGCTCTGATTGCTACCAGGGAATATTCAGCACCCTTAATGCATGCTGAATATTTCAGACATTTTATTTGGAAATCTACTGTGACAAATATACTCACTGCAATTTCCGCTTCATTGATTAATGCCGCCGCAAAGAGAAGCCCTGTAAGCATTTACATCCCGAATCAATGTTTGCATGTCATGGATACCAGATTTGTGCATCTGAGAATGCTATCACTGTTTGGTGTGCCAATATAAATTTCAGTGTGGAAGGACATATGTGGCAAACCTTGTATATCAGTTTCAATTTGCTTCAAAACAAATGATGATTGCATATTTAACATTATGTGTTTGGAGCAAATCGGTCTGATTCATCCATCTTGCTATGCCAGGCACAGAGATGTATTGTTCTCTTTCAATACATTCATCTTTTCTTTTTTTTTAACTGGAATTTTCCGTAATTTTAGCTGCTTTATAAAATAAGTAGCATTGTACTTGGCGGGTGACCTCAACATTAAATTGGCTGTTTCAGTTGAATCCTATTGTTAAAATTGTCTTCCACTAGTGACAGAAGGAAATATCAAGTATTTTCAGAAAAATGAAAGCTTCATAAAGTGCTGATAATTTTTTTTATAAAGCAAGACTAGGAATTTGTGATTTATTAAATACAGGTGGCTATTGATTTCTTCTATGTACGTATTCCATCTATAAGAAAATTGATACTAAATACACATTAAATGGCCACTATACCGTTTTTTATGCAGTACTCCAATTTATAAGAGATCAATGTAGATTTCTTCTCATTCTGCTATATTCATTTTCCAAGGGTTTCTATGAACCTTGCAGTTTTAGCCATTGTCTCCTTGTGCAGACTGACCACAGGCTCTTGGATTATAGTCATATTGCAAGTATTCATAGGGTGTGTTTTATCTAGCAGTCTGTGGCATGGCATGATGCTCTTTGGGTTTGGCCAGTGTTTTACAGGCCAGTTACAACTATTTGGTGTTTATTATTACCTGTATAGAGGGGTATAGAGGGTGAGTATACAGTAGGTGTTCTGGTGCAATAACCACAGTTCTGCAATTAGTTTAGTTAATAGAGTATAGTGCCCATTTGCCACAAATTCAGTGTCATGTGGACAAAGGAAAAAATGAATTGTGAATTGGGCTGTATCCCCGATAGTTGGTATGTCCTCCCTTTGTCAAAATAGTATATGATCTGGGCCTGATCTGTGCCCATGCATCTGTTGGAATCCATAGCTCTCATTTGGTTGAGTTTGTAGGAATTAAAATGGTATTTACATGTTCAGATTGTGAGTTTCCTGGCAGTAATGGAATGCACTGTCACATACCTGCAGGCCAGCAAGATGCCTTCTCCCATTGTTGCTGTGGTGTTGGGCTTGGAACAAGGTAAAAAACTCTGTACCCAATACCTCAAGAAGCAAAGGTAACCCAAATCTGTTAGTATTTGCCCTGCCCCAATGGATGCACAGCCTGGGGGGAATCAATACAAATAAGTTACAGGGCTTAGTCTCACATCTGGTCATATGCCAGAAAGCTTTTAAACATAACACTGAACATTTCCTGTGAAAACCTGGAACATGTCAGTAAAAGAGATATTTCCTTTAAAAGAATGTATCATACTGTAGCTGGCACTGGTCTTTTCATAACTCAGAAATTCTGTCATCTGAACAACTTAGTGCTGATTGCGCGGTTGTCCTCTATGGCTGTAGGTCACATTGATGCTTGTAAAAGCACTTTAAATAATTAAAATGGGTCGTAAATATTCACGTCAGTGCAAAGTTATGTGATGTTGCTCTGCTTTCTGCAAAATACCTCTACTATTTTGCTTTTTGTCTTATTGCAATACAAAGCATCCTTTTATCTTTCCTGTATGAATATGTGTGTTGCTTTGTGCCTTAATGTTTGGTATAAGTCAGAATGAGTTACGTTCTCTAATTTCTTTATCTTTATGGTAGCACCGCACTCTGCAGGACTGGCACTTTCCCTTCAGGGACACCCAACTCATATATGCGACAGAACATTTGGATTTTCAGTTTATTATAATAACTGTTTTTTCTAGGCTCATACAGGTATGGGATCCATTATTTGGAAACCCATTATTGCATTGAATTTGTATTCTACTCATTACTTGCAATGGGTCTACAAACTCTCAAAAAAATGTGAAAAATTTGAATTGAAAATTTTTGGCAAAAAAATCTACTTCTACATAACTTGCAAAAGCTTTTAGATGCTACATTTTTTTATGTTTAATATATATTGAACATTTGAGTTTTGGAAGCCATAATTTGAATTGATCAGTTTTAGTGTGAACAAATTTCAATCAGTGTAAAAAATGTTTTTCAAACGTGGATAAATCAGCTCCATAGAGTCCATTTTAAAACTTCCAATGTTTTAAAAAAAAAAAAATATTTCTTTTTTTCTATAGTAATAAAACAGAACCTTGTATTTGATCATTAGATCCTTATTAGAGGCAAAGTAATCGTAATAATTGCAGTGAATTTCCACATATTGCCATTGGTGGATTGTTTAGTCGCGTGTCAAAAAATGCAGATTTTTCACCATTTTTGCAAATTTTCTTGTCATTTTGGGAATTTTATGGCAAAGCAAAACGGGACAGATTCGCTCATCACTAGTATTGAGATCTGAATTACCGAAAGATCACTGGGAAACCCCAGGTCATCAGCATTCTTTAAAATAGATCCTATAGCTGTATATTATTTCGAGCATTCGTCAGGTGATGGTAATTCTACTATAGAACCAGCATTCCCTTGGCAACCTAGGAAAGTATTTCTGTACATTGCCATCTGAGCATCTCATCTATTCCGTCTTCATTATATAGACTAATATAACAGAGAGAGATAACTCATGGTATTTTTGTGACTGGGAGACATAGAATAAATAGATAATATCAGTTAATTAGCTCTGTGCAACCAGGCACACCATGAAATGAGCAATATACATCTAAAGGCATTCATAAACCATTGTCCCTGCTGACACTTTCCTGTGGGCCTTGCATGACTTTTCCCATTTTGGTAAATTCCCTCTCCATATTTAACATTAACCAAAGGAAAACAGTACCTCTTCAAAAATAAGGGAGTCTGCTTATGAGTCTGGATTTTTCCATGCACATCTATAGGAGAGGTCTGTGGATAAATGCAGCACTGGATTTCTCATTCAGGTGCCCAGAGGCCGCCCCCATTCTCTACCCCCCTCCTGATCACTCTCATGTGCATCCTTACACCTCGCATACAGAGCACTGGACACGGGATGCGCTGAGGTTCTCTGCACTTCCCGTCCCCAGTACTCCGTATTTGAGCAAATTTAAGTGTGATTGGGTGGCATGCTGCCCCAAAATTTATGCCGCCCTAGGCCTGGGCCTTTTCAGCCTCGTCACAAATCCAGACCTGGATAAATGGATTACTCCATTTCAGGGCAAATTGCTTCAGGGCCCTTATTTCTGTGTTTCACCATGTCAGAAGATCCAAAATACTTTCCTTTTCAGCCATGCAGTACCTTCTGAAGGGGACCAAGCTGTTTAATGAAACTTTGCATACAAATAATAATACAAATATTGTGCATTTGCATTTTAACATTTCAGTATTGTCATTTTCACATCTTAAAAGCTAGAACACAGTAAAACAAAGTTTTTTTATGCATGTTGTAAAAACATTAAAACACATTTTCAGAGTATTACCTAGTTTTGTAGCTATTGGATAAGTTTGACACTTTATTTTACATCACGCGTCACAAAGTTATTAAGTGACATTTGTACGAAGTAAGGGCAGTGACATACAGAGCTGACATATTACTATGAGTAGTACAAGCTGGGGATTTTAATCCGAGGAGAGAAATGAGTACAACATTTCTGTGCAGTTTCTATATAGTTCCGAACTAAGCGGTAGCATTTGTACCATAAAAACATTTTATATCATGTCAAAGTGTCGAGTTGTTGCAAAAATAACAGACCTTTTGCCTTCTCTCTCTGCAGTTAATTCAGGAGATGGAATCGACTACAGCCAACAAAAGCGTGAAAATATCGGCGACCTAATTCAGGAGACACTGGAAGCCTTTGAGCGCCATGGCGGAGAAGATGCTTTCATAAATATAAAGTACATGGTTCCCACCTATGAATCCTGCTTGCTGAACTAAGGATGGAATAAAACGGAATCTCGTTCTGCTTCTTAAATTGCATTCTTGGTTGTGACCAATTTATTTTCTTATTTATGACTTTATTTTTTCACAGCTGCTAAAATAGGAACTTCTGGGTCATTTCACTGTTAGTACTATTGTGAACAAGGCTATCGAATACATAAACAGTGCCTGTTTCTTACATTACAATGGTGTACTGTGCTTTTTTGTACCAGGAAAGAATAGCTTCTTTATAGCCGAGCTGACTGAAATAGGAGTCAGAGCAAAGCCTTCAGTTGAACAGACAATAAAACTATAATTTTCATATGCAATTCAGCAATTGCTGTTCTGTATTCACTTGCCCTTAGGGTGATGTCAGAGGTTTTAATGAGGGTTTGCTCTGACTGCTTAATAGCTGTTTATCATGGAAAAGAACTACCAGTTCAGCTGTGGCTCTCTTGCAGCTGTGCAGTGTAATGTGCTCTCCGGCATAATAAGCCACTTCATATATGTAACACATAACCTACCCGGACTGGAAACTGCACACAGATGAAGCAGAAAATCATTTTTGATATCTTCATATATAATCGCAGTATTTCTATATACTAAAATGTCTGTTGCTCATATATAAGCATTTTGTAATTACATTCCATTTTCGCTATAAACACTTAATTCGGTTAATAAAAAAAGACTGCATTAACAATGTTACTCAGACAAATATGCAATATTGGTAAATACAACATAACTACTTACATAACTTACATTTAATTAAATATGAAATTAAGTGTGAAACAAAATGATAAAAGATGCACCTCAAGTCCAAAGCAGGCCTGATGTTAAAATCTTGGTTGTTTGCAAATAAATCTCAATGGCATGAACTATTATACCTCAATATCAATATGTACAAGTGGCAAACTATGCCTAAAAGGTAACAATTTACAGTGCAGCCCCTAAACAGAAACGATCACCAATATCTACAACATATTAATCATGATACCTTCTGATAATTACCCAAAGTGTTTCTATATGCTTTATTGGAAGGAGAAATTCATAGCCACTCTACCCTATGATGAGTGGGAAGATATATGGGAAAGTGCAAAAAAAATCCACCTGTATATGATATAAAGAAAACATATATAAAATTTTGCTTAATTGTTACTACTACCACCCAAGACAGACTTTATGGAATATTAACAAATATATCATATAGGTGTTGGAGGGTTTGTAGGCAACAAGGCACATTGGAACACTTATGGGCTTATTTATCAATTTTTGAGTTTGGGAATCGAAGAGTATTTTCCTAATTTGAATAAACTTGCTGTTAGGTCTGACCACTGGTGAGTGACCAGTAGGTAGAAGCTGGTGTGCTGAGTAACCCCGAATATGCCTTTTTATGGCTGGATAATGACTGGAGGCCATGGTATGTTGAAAAGAGGTTTAATAAACCAAACAGAAATAGCAAACAGAATCAAATATTTTGAGATACAGGCCTGGGGTAGAGGCTAACGTCAGGCTGGGGCAAAGTCCAGTAACAGGTCAAAGGATTGGACTGGTTGAAGATGAGCAGAGTCCAAACGACAGACTGAAGTCTGGGGCTGGCAATAGGTAAACTAGGTCAAGTGTACAGGCTAGAGGTCAAAACCAGCAAATCCACTGAAAACAGGAATTGGGCACTGGATGGTGAACTGGACAACAGGAGTAAGGAACCAGGCAGGGCAAAGGAATCAGCTGTGAATCAGGTAGGACTCACAGGATAACAGGCTAGATCAGGCTCAGGAGAAAAAATGATCAAGCAAGGAGCAAGGTTATAAAGGCCCCTAATTGCTAGACCAGCAACACATGGGATTAACAAGATAGGTGGAAACAAGAGGGAAGCAGGTGGAGATAATGGATGCACATCAGGCAAACTGACCAAGCCCTGCTCAAAGAGCAATAGGTTAATGTAATCACAGTTCTGAACACAGTCCAAAGTTTGATTCCCCACTAACACTCGCATTAATATGGAAAACTTGTCTGAATAAAAAAATGTTTGAATCTCTTGAATTTGTGAGATTACAAATTAAAAAAAAACTTAAAAATCTCAAATCTTTTGGAAGCTGAAGTTTTACATTCAAGTAAAACTTAATAAATATCGGACATTCGAGTTTTTGAACCATAATTCGAATTTTGGGAGTTTTAAAGCAAAAGACCTTGAATCTTGTAAAAAATACAAATTTGAACATAGATAAATCACCCCCTTAATGTGGAACTGCCCTGTGATAGACTCTTGTTGGGCAAATTTGCTCAATTTGCTCTTTTACTCAAAGTATGCTTTTGCAACATACCTCTGGGCCCTTAGTTCTATCTTTTAGATAAACTATTACACTTCACTTAAACAGCACAGAGGTTAACTGATAATCTACTACAGTGATACCACAATGAATGAAGTACAAGACAAAGTGGAGGAAGTTTGGAGAATGAAACATATACATATACATATATATATATATATATATATATATATATATATATAATACAAAAATGGCTGATGCACACCAGTACTTTGAACAATACTTTTATTGAATCAACATTTCAGTCTTCACCTGGGGCCTTTATCAAAATACTAAACAAAGAGATTAAAAATCACTTAAAAGACTCACCCTGGACGAACCCCCTTCACAGAGATAATGTGTTAACCCCAAAGTAACCATCGTGATAGCTAACATCACAAATTTCCAATTTAGGCTGCAAGACAAATATATATTTAAGTAAAATAAGAGCACTATATATCCACTGATTCATGATCTTAAAAAAAACTACGAAACTATGAATACATGTATGAGATCTGGGATGATAGAAACTTGGCATTTTCAAGATAAGTGCTTTTCTGTAAAATGAAGTGCCATGCCATCAGGCTGCTGAAAAAAATTTGAGCATTAAGCCAACACAGTAATATGAAGTACAAGGTAACATCTTATTTTTAAGAGAGAAAAAGTGTAACAAAAATTAGAAAGGGCTTGTTTTATATGAGAAATTACAGACATTTTTCTAGATAATTGGTATTAGAGCCCTTGTATCTTATGTTCACAGAATTATACAGCTCTTGAAATATTGCATTGCTGATCCACTCTTTTATATGTGTTTGTGTCTCTCCTCTTTGTATGTATTTATATGTAAAGGAGTGTGCTGGGTTTGGTGATTTTTACTAAAGACAGAAGGGGTCATTTACATCTGTAGTTACATTCCTGCAAATTTCCCTGCAGTCAGTTGTGCGTTAAACCCACTTATTTATTTTATTAAAGGTACATGCATCAGAATTGCACCCCTTGCTCTTCCATATACCTGTGCTTGGCACCGCTCAGTACTTCCTGCCGCATGTTCTGAGCACAGTTGTAGCTGTGCCAACGCAAATGTTCCTTCAACACCATGTAGCTCCATGGTTCCCAATAGGCATAGCGCAATTGCCTCTAAACACTCACACATCACTCTCTTACCGAACACCAAAATGATGTCAACCAGACTTGGAAAAATTCCAACAGTTGGGTTATTATTGATGCATCCGTCACAACTACATCAGGTACATTGCCCCCTTGCAACCGCAGTCCTGGGGGGAAACACTCCATTATGGAAAGAAAATGGCAAAATTGCACTTTCCTTGCTGCACTTGCTGACATAAATGAACCCTATAGTGCTAAATACTAACACAAAAATGTATATCTTGCTTGCTTTCTAAAAGAACAGAAAAATGAATTTATTAATTTGATTCTATAATGACATGAATGTAGCATATTTTTGAGAAATGCCGATTAAATGAATGGCTGCAGTGTTAATGTTTGAATACGATTATGCTTGTGAGGGAACAGAATAATGAATTCTCTCAATTTTTTACAATGTAGGTGAAATTTCATTACTCTGAGACAAGTGAAACCAATACACATAATTGCAATAAAATAAAAAAGATCTGCACTGCAGATCCCATTGTCTGGTTAACATATTTCTCCCTCTGTATTCATCACATGGTCCTTTAATTAAAGAAAATCCAACACATTATGTCAAGGAATATATATTTTCATGCTATAAAGGGAATCGTCATTGCAATGCTGATCCAGGCATTTTCATATTGCTACACTTGTTATCATTTATTCATAATGTACATTTTTATTAATCACAGAGCCAACAAAATCCTCATCTGTTAATTTGATCGACACATAGCTTATTAAAGGAGGTGTTCCTTGTACTGTGAAATACCATTATCCTATGTTATTAAATGTTTTCAGGATATTAGATTTTTTTTCTTGTCACCTATCTTACCTTGAGATGAATAACTAATATATCTAATCTTCCAATGGCCAGACCTCATTTATTAATATCTGAAATATCATTTCCGTTGGATTTGATTCATTCATAAAATAATCCCTTGTCTATGAAACAATGGGGGGAGGGGGAAATATTCTGTATATATGTTTCAGTTTGAGGCTCGTATCTATGAATACAGGCATATTGTATCATAGCATCAAACAGTAAAAAAGCTTGATGATATGAAAATATTGTAAATCAGTTCATTGTCAGCAATGCATTTTTAAAATTAAATCCAAAATGTTTCAGAGAGTGTGGAAACCTTGCATAACATACAGGTTTAATGGAACGTTATCTACCTGCCTTCTTACACTAACAGGAACAGGTTTTGCTTAAATATAATGTATAATAAAGGTTATTTTTGACTCTTATCTCTGGTTTTTAGGGCTTTTATTTATCTGTTTCTTATTAATTTTTCATTCCTTGATTATCAATGAGATGTAACATTCCAGATTTCTAACCCACAGTTTTGAATGTCACAGTATGTTAGCAAATGTGATGGAACTGTTAAAGACATTAACAAGGGGATAAACCCCTGTTGCATACTTATGTCTGGTTAAAAATAATATACAAATATATTTGTTATAATGGAATTTTTGTACACATGTCAAATGATGTCTATACTGCACAAATTTTGATATTTGTCTTAAAAATAAAAATATGAAAAAATAAAAAATAAAAGTTTATATTAAGATGCAGTAAAAATGCAATCAAATGAATATAAAAAAGTCCCTTTACATATATATTGGAGGGGTATTATCACTGGGTTCATTGCATTTTCCCAGCAGTGTTAAATTGGATTTTTTTTGTTTAATTAGAAAGTGTTTCGCCATTTAAAAAAGTCAAATTCAATTGTTTCATATGAAGGAATGAATATATTTATTTAAATAGCACTACCTTTTCACTGCACATTAATACATTAATAGAACGAGAATAAAACAGTAATAAAATAGAGAAAATAATACAATTGAATTCAATATCACAAGTGTTGAGAGACAAGATGAAGGAGGTCCCTACCTCTTAGAGCTTATGAGTATAAACCTTGCAAGTCTACTAAGTATGACACAACTGATTCTTGAAACTGCCAATTGCATTGGGTAACTTTGCAGATCAAAATTTTGCAAAATATTTTCTGCTTTATTTCCATTGTAAAATAACATTGGAAAAAAATCATTTCTAAATCTGACCTTATGGGGAAAATTTATTAATGTTTGAGATTGCGGCGAAAAAAAAAAATGACAATTGTGAAAAACAAAATTGTGATTCGGATTTATCAAATCAAGTTTGCAAAAGATTTAAATTGTTCTAATTCTATTTTTGCAAGTGTTTTATCAAGATTAAGCCTTTTAAGAGTTTCATAAAATATGAAAAACATGGAAACTGGCCCTGGATATGGGTTTACTTGATATACTGCTTTTTATACATACATACATACATACATACATACATACTGATAATATATAATATATTTCATATTAACCATTTTTTTGTTATTGTTTATGAAATATTAGCTGAAAGAAATAAGAATCTTAATTATTCATTCTAAGTACATTATGTATTTACAATCAACATTACTGAATTGAATAGACAGCTAAGTTCTTTGCCCTATGCCTCTTGTAAAGAAAGCTTGGCTATATAGGCAGTCTCACTATAGAGCTGTATGATTTTTTGGGGTGCATGACAATACTTTCACAGTAATAAAGCTACTGTGTTACTTTTATTTTTTTTATTTTTTTTTTTAATTGTCGACTAGCTCCTGGTTTAAGCAAGGCTGATACCTGCACCATATACGGAAGCCTTAAACGTTTATGTTTCTGATACATAAGGCACAGATACCAAGTCTGCCTTGTACTAACATCTCCCTAAGTGACTGTTATGCATGATAAATGAAGGTCACCCCCATCTGAGAAGCCTTTAGGCACAAATAAAAAAAAAACCCATAGTTCGTGTAAGGCAAAACACCTGTGTAGCTGAGATGAATGTGGCAACCTTCTTCTGCACGTAACAGAACTAATAGCTTTTACTTTAAACATGTTTTTTTTTTACATGTTGTAAGAGAAACACACACATATTTAGAAGTTGAGGTTTTGTTCCTGTGGACAGATTCCATCCAAAGTCATTTAAGAAATCTAAAACCACAATAAATCTTTTTTTTACTTCTCTAAAAGTTTGAAAACCAGCCAATGATCACAATCAGGTAACCAAAGTAACACTTTACTGACTTCAGTTAATCCACCACAGGCCACAAAAGCATCTTTATATTCCTTGTTTAAAAATGTGCCATAAGTGTGTCAGATCTGCGTGATATGCACATCCCATTATTCTTGGAAGGGAGTAATGGTGTTGTGGGAAGTTTGCAGAGTGCTACCTTTCTTGCACATTATTTACAATTATTGAGGGGGCATACCCCTAATAAAGACAGACACAGAAAATAGAAATACTATACAGTGTATTTTAAAAAAGGGGTATATTATTTTGCAAAAGGCTCACTTTTACTGTTCATAATAAAAAAAAGTACAAAGGCTTTCTGCCAAAATGTTGGCATAATACCTATTTAGATGGGTATTTTCCATAAAAAAGAAACTGTGTTGGGTGGTATGCATTTATGGGAGTTATGTAATAAAAGCCACTAAGTTTGCCCAGGAGCAGTAACCCATAGCAACCAATCAGCAGGTAGAATTTAATGGTCACCTGTTTAAAGGAACACATCTTATTGGTTGCTATTGATTACTGCTACTGGGCAAACTTAGTGCCACTTATTACATATTGGGGTATGTCTTTACTTTGTATTGTTTGTATTATTTTGTAAAATGAACAGTAAAAGGTCTCTAGAAGTAATTTACTTATGAAGATAGAACTTGTCAGAACTTGGGTTAAGTTCAGACCTTTCACCTGTCGGCACTCCCTAACTTAGTTAAGTTGTGTAGCGGGTCTGATAGGAGAAGCCTGCACGCTACCCCGAGCCTGCATCTCATGATTACTGTGATGCCAAACACAGGCAACTGCTGTATTCAGGGGAGAAGTGCAGGTCTTTGCACTCCATTGTGGAGTGCAAAGATTTGTGTTTAGTGTGTAAGTGAAGAGCAGGGTGTGCACTGTTTGTGCCTTGAACTTTGCACCTTGCCCTTCACTAAAACATTATGCCTTTTTGTTGAAGACTAACTTGGCGTAGCACTGTGCTTTTTTATAGTAGGGTGTGTATCAAGCTGATACACACCCTACTATACTTGGATGAAGTCAAATAAAAAATTGAAGCTTTAACCAACTGAATAACAAAGGAAAAACATTTTATCCTAGTACCCATAGTGCAGTCAAACCTCTACTTGGATCCACAACTGAACGCTGCCAGCAGCCGTAAACACGCCTGACAACATCCATTGGGATCTAGGAAATCAGAGCAGCATTTCCTCTTAGACACTGGGTGCTAACATTCAAAATGAGTGCCTCAAGTAATGCGGAAATATTTCTCAATTTGATCCAATAAATTTTGGTCAGCATTAAATTCTTCATTTGAGTTATATATGCAGTGTATAAACCAAGTGAAATCAGAAAACATATTTAAATTTGCCCTTAAACCATAGCAACAGCAGTAAATGATTGTTCACTCTACATCTTAATGAAAAAAGTCATATATTCATGGCTTGAAACCGATAGCTAAAAGGAAGCAAATTGATTGCTAACATGTTTTTGTGATTGACACAATGGCATTAAAATAGAATATAATGCAAATAGACGACAGATCATACTATGTAATATAAAAACATGGCTAATCGCCTTAAGATGCTGCAGAGCTTTACTGCTTTTGCAGTATTTTGTGGATAATAAAATTTGGTTATGGATCTTCAATAATTGAGACTATTTGTGATAGCACAGAATCATTTGTACTACTTATATGGAAAAAATACATTGATCTAGCTCAGCCTTTCAAGTCAAAATAACTAGACCATCTGCTCTGAACTTAATGCATCCATTTATTGCTTGCTCTGCATTATTACTTAGTACAGCAATGGAACTGAATTAAAAGCTTTCTCCTAAACTGTATAAGTCTATAGATGCAAATACTACCACCTCCAAACAGAACCTGCTCAACACACATCTCAATATAATTAACCAGGCAAAGGCATGTTTTGAAAAATGTATTGGTCGACCTCTTGACACTTGTAAAATATTCTTTATCTGACTAAAAACCAGTTCAATGGTCAGGGTTTAGCTTTAGCTTAAGAAAATACTAAAATACTAGCAAAAGTAATGCCCATCGGGCACTGATGTAGATGGTGGCTGCAACTTCAGTTTCTCAGGGTACATTATATGTGAAATATGACATTGTTGCAAATCCATGCCATAGAAGGTATTGGCTTAACAGGTACTATGGGTGGGGGGTGGGAGGGGAAGCACCCTTCTCTGGTATAGAGCGGTTAGTTTATTCACATTAGAGCAGTTAACTGGGAACCCATTAACCAGCAATTCACAAAACTTGTCATGGTCTCCAGCCATACAGCCAACGGACAGCCATAAAAACAGCTACTTCGACAAAGCTTATCTGGTCAAGGGTGGCAGAGCATACCACATCCCACACATTCCTTGGTCTCCCAGCATTCATGACAGATAATGTGCAGCCATACTGTGCAGCACAGCATGTCCCAAACCGGTGACAACCCCCCCCCCCCCAGCATTTCATGAAAGACACAATACTTGCCCCCCCCCCCAGCATTTCATGACAGACACAGTATTTGCCCCCTGGCAAAAAGGCACAGAACTTGTCCCCTCAACCACTTCATTACAGACACAGTGCTTGCCCCCTGAGCGTTTCATGACAGACACAGTACTTGCCCCCTGAGCGTTTCATGACAAACACAGTACTGTACTTGCCCCCTAAGTGTTTCATGACAGACACAGTACTTGCCCCCTGGCATTTTATAAAAGACACACTGCATTTCTCTTCACATTTTATGACAAGCACAAAGTGTCCCAAACAGGTGACACAACAGTGTTTGTCCCCCACCCAGCATTTAATAACAAACACAGTACTTACCCCCCCCCAACATTTCATGACAGACACAGCACTTGCTACCCCCAGCATTGCATTGTGTGTTTGTTCTTAGTGCGAGGAGCAGTACTGTTAAACATGAGATAAAGCAATCTCGCTCACAAAGGCCACACAAATAAATAAGTATCTTGGTGCAGAAAACTTATTTGGATACATTTACCTAACATTTAGGGCTATGAAACACAGTGCTACTTGTCGGAGCTACAAAACACCAGAAAATACACTGCCATAGAAAATACTGAGAATTTTCTCTGCTAAAACACATGTAGAGACAATAATCAGTAGTGTGTTTTTTGTAGTTTTGACAAGTAGCCAGGGTCGGACTGGGCCGTCGGGACACCGGGACAAATCCCGGTGGGCCCCGGCTCTAGTGGGCCCAGACGGCCAGACACAACCCTTGCCGGCGCTCCCTCTGCCCGACTGTTCCTCCACTGACGCGTTAAATTTACACGCTCGGGGGAGGACGTTGGGTGGGGGGCCATGCAAGGGGGGTTAGCGGGGCCACTGCAGGGGGGGGCACTGCAGGGCCCCGGGGCGGGAGCCACGGTGGGCCCTTCACCCCCCAGTCCGATCCTGCAAGTAGCTCTTGCTCTTGCCCTTACAGAAATCCTGGGTGCTGCTTTGTCCTTGCCTTTTACTTACAGGGTATAATAGTTTATCTGAAACCAATCGGTAATTTCTTATTCAGTAGGAAAATCTTTTTCTTACTCTTAAAAGGCAGTATATGCATATATATATATATATTGCAACCCAATAAATAGGCTTTTTTTCTTACAATGCATTTTGTCTATTCAGAATCTTAATTTTTTTTTATTTGCAGCAAGTATGCAGAGCAGTGAAACTGAAAATAATTTCATTTAAACTTGATGCCACCTCTTTGGTCCTTTGTGGGAGGAGGGGTAAGTACTTAATATGATTATCAGATTTAAACCCCCCTGTATAATATGCAGAATGACTTATGCTCAATAGCATCAACTGAATCATTGCAGGAAAGTAGTTACAAAAAAGTGTAGAACCCAATGCTCAGTCTTCTCTCAATGTTCGAGTTTGATTTTTGTTTTTTTTTTTGCACTAATAAACCTTGAATTCGAATTATATTTCAAAAACTTGAATGTCTGGTATTAAGTGCACAAAACCCAAAAACTCAAATGTAAAAATTTGCCATCTAGAAGCTTGTGAGTTTCTATAGAAGTCAATGGTAGTCACTTGAATTTCTCAATTTTTTAAAGTTTTCTGAGTTTGTTAACTTAAAAAGTTTGAGGTATTTGAGTTCTTTATTCAAACAAATTTTTAATAAAAGGGCGAGCATTCGATATGCAAGTGTTGATTTAGAAAAACATTTGATTACATAAGCCCCTTAGTGTCCCTGCTGTCCCTATTCAGCTTGAGACATGGTGCAACATGTATGCCTCCAAATGTTTTTTTGCTGGGCTCCCTGCAACCTGCCAAATCTCTGTAGATTTTATATGAAACCAACATATTAATACACTCCAGCCTGTGAATATAAGGTATAGTGGGTAATCGCCCAACAGATGCTAAAACTTGGACAGCACTATCCTAGAGAATAACAACATTCTTTATTGTCTGTGTTTTCATAATTCAAACATGCAGACTGATCCTGCAGCTGTTTAACAACTCCACATTTCGGATAACTTTAGTTCTCAATCCTCTAAGGATGCATGGAATGAACCTTATTAACCTTGAAGAGCTAATTCATGTCTATGTAGTGCTTTATTTTCCACCACTGACCAACAAACAAAAACACAAATGAGAAGTAAGGCGGCAGCCCCATTCAACAATATCATTGCTATTTCATATTTCATACAATATAATATATGCTCTCTAAATGGAATGCACCTGTTTTTGTCCAGTCTTTACATATATGGATGTAGACACCAGTTAGTTTTGGAGCCCATGCAGAAAGTTCTTTGTGTCGTGTGTGCCTTTTAGAAATCTCCCTTATAATTTTTTACATTAAATATCATTGAGAATACACCTTCATTGTTGCTGTCATGGGTCATCTCAAAAAGAAACATGCAACATGACTTGCAGTTAGACATAAAAAGTTTGCATCCTTGCTTTAAGGCAGTGTAGTCAGTAAGGTATTAGTACGTTCCAACCTAAGAAAAAAGAACATTTAATAACTATTACACATGTCCATACATGAATTTTTTAAAGTAATTAAATTGCAAAATAATTTGCAAGTGTTGCGTGGCTTCTGTCTGTGTATATATACTTGAATGATGCATGCCATAGGCCCAAGGTGCAACTTAGAAATTTCTTGAACCAACATTTAGTTTTAACTGATCATTCTGCGATACGATTGGATCCAAGGCCAGGGCATCCATTGATGAAATGTTTTGTCTGAAAAACTGATTTGGAAGTCAGAGTAGCTGTACAACAGTCATCTTTGTGGATAGTAGAATTAAACAATATCTGACTGGCTCCTAAGGTCTGAAAATGTTGCAACTTAGTACCCTTACATTTGATTTTCTATGCTGCCTTAAAACTAAAATTAGTTGAGTAGAACAGTTCCCAGGCGAAATTAAATGAGTACATTAATTTAATAAAAGGAATACTGTTAGAAACAAAGACACCTACACAGGCCTGAATTTGTGATGAGGCCCCAAAGGCCTGGACCTAGAGCAGCACAAATTTGGGGGTGGTGCCGACCAAGGTGCACTAAAATTTTGCTCCCCACTGCTCCGTATATGATTTTAAAAGGACGTGTAAATGTGCATGCACGCAGCGGGGGGTGCGAATGGGGGCGGCTTCGGGGCGCCCGGATAACAAATGTGGCACTGCACCTACACATATATGTCTGTGTCAGTATATCTATGAGTTCAATGAAACAGCTCTTATATAGTACAGAATTCTAATTGATATAATATTTATTAAAGTTACATACAGAATTCATCCATTTCCAATGGCAACATAATCTCTAAAGTGTGTAAATGTTGAGGAAAAAAATTATGAAGTAGAATAAAAGAGTGAAACTTTTTGCGGAAAAGTTTTCTTTTTTTTATATTTCAAATCTTTTTGAGCTGCTCTGGCTATAGCTTTATTAATTGGCTGAGGTTTCTCATTCATCTAGAAACTGCCTTGAACTTGCATGCTCTGAAGTAAAACTGCGTCATGTGTGAGGCAAAGGCCACATATCTCACAACATTGCACAAAGGAGGTTCAAGATTAACCAGAGAATTGAGCTTTTCTCTGAAATATTTTCCATAGCTGTATTGTGCTGTAAAGCAAGACCTGGCCTGCATCTCTAACTAAAGCCTCATTATAAAAGTAACTTTCTATCTCTCTGTCATGGAATTCGAATTATAGACAAAAAAAAATCAAAGGAGAGATATCTTTGCTTGTTCAAAACAAAAGCACCAGGTCATTATCAACTGCCATGCTATAGCTTAGTCTCACCTTCCTTATGGGGAAAGTAACAAAAAGACACATATATACATATATATATATATATTTAATTTTCAGACCGTTTTGTATCAAAATCAATTATTGCTGAAGCATTCAGTGCTTTCCACTAAAGCAAGATTTTTGCACAATGAATGAGCAAGTTACAGTTACAAACTCAAACTGTCTTTGTTAAATAGAGACAGTGTGTTAACACTAATTAAAAAGCGTTTAGATAGTGAGAGAAAAAGCAAACATGTCCTGGAACAACCGTTATATTTTACCAGTTGGTCTCCTTGTTGCCCAGTTTACCGACAACCTACAATTATATGTTGATAGTACAAGAGCTAGAGCAATGATCTGAGTAACGTCTCAGAAGTAAAATGCGAAGATTTTCCCAGAATTCCAGCATAATAGTGGTCACCTCTAAAAGAACATGCAAATTACAAATACAGACTCTTGTTACCCCAGACCATCAAATTTTGCAATAGGAATTATGTGTGTATGTAGATCGCCTGCATCCTCCAAATCCAGACTCGTCTGTCAAGCCATCAGTTAGTAAACAGCATGCATCACTTGTGGCATTGTCACTACTCTAGATTCCAAAGGGGGTGACCTTGACACCACTCCAGTTGACACTTGTGCACGGTGATATTGTCAACTTGTGTACCAATCTTGCTTTTAGCGACAGTTTGGGACTGAGCAAGTGAGTTTTCCAACTGAGAACATTATTCTAAAAGGATATCCACATACTTTTTCCATACAGTAAATGGACAAAAAATGGAGTTATGAAAAAATGGATTTAGTGGATTTATTAGGTGTTAATAAGGATCTATAAGGTTTTAACCTTGGAAGCCTAATATTATATAATGGTCTGTAAAACTCCCACAAAGCATAACTTTTCCAATGATTTGCTGATTACATACAGTACATAATGAAGAATTGAATTAAATTAAATATTAGGAACATTAATGAGCAATGCAAGGGTACAATTGCAGTTCTTCCATAATTAATAGGTGTTGAGGTTTTTATTGTATAACAGTTTATGGATATTCATCTTTCCAATAAACTACCCAATTAAATGCATGGAAGAACATGAAATCAGTCTACTCTAGCAAGTAACAAAAAATTGGCACTGAAAAATCTTTTTCAATGTCTGTATATATGATTGTCAGCTCCAAGGAGCAGGGCTCTCTCTACATAATGTATCTACATAATGTATTGGAATGTAATTGGTTTGTTTCATGTATATTATTCGATGTTCAGTGATGTTGAATATTTTGGAGCTTTGTTATACACACAGCCATTTTTTGGATCTCCTAAACAAAATATCTGATTTAAAAATAACCAAATGATAGGTTGAAAGGCAACTGCAAATGGCAACTGCAGTAACATTTTCTTAAGGGAAGACACAGATTTTTGGGGAAAAAAGGTATTTATTTTGTCATTTAAGGTGCTATTTTTTGTTTCTATTTATTATAATGTCCCCTCTCTTATTTATTTCAAAGCACCACAAGCTAAAATATATTACAGAGTTAGCCGTTTCATTCCTGGAACATTATAGGTAAGGTTGGGAAGATGTTACTTTTTCAGTCCCCATAGATTTTTTTAGAAATGGAAAAACAAAAGATAGAAGGCAAATATGCAATTATCCTTACTGAGGCCAGAGTATGGACAAGAAATTAGAAAATGGATGATATAATATTATTGCATAAATTATAAATTGCATATATTTAGGGTAGTTTTGTGCACTTTTTTTTAAACATATATTTATTGAGGATGGCCTGAAATCATTACAAATTCCCCATCAGCCTCTCAGAGCAAATTATCACCCCTTGTGGGCAAATGTATAATAATGGCAAGCAATAATCTCACAGTTTATAAGATACACTGAGCCTTTGCAACAAATATGAAAGAGAAAGCAATTTCTGAATCTGTCACATACAGTTGCTCAATGTGTGGGCGATATGAGAGGCAAATATTCATACTTTGTTATGCATTTGACAGCTATTCATTTTAAACTGCAGTTGAATATATGTTAGTCAATATGTTTTTTAACTGCATAGTCCACAGTGTTTGTTCTGAATGTTTTTAGGTAGTTTTGCTTTTATTTTAATGGATGTACTGTATGGCTGCCTATCAGAACAACTTTATATCACTCTGGTATGGTTTTCTTGTGACTGCTTAATCAGCAGGATTATAATGAAAGTACTGCAACTATATCTTCAAAAGAATAGAAGTGCTACTTACAGGTATTACACATCTGCAGTAATACATTGCCATACATAAAATAGAGCAAAAATTATATAAACCTTTACCTATATATCCTACCTATAAATCTAAAAAGCAGCAATGTGAAGAAAACAGAAGACATTTGAGATAATTTAGTAAAACCTGGGTAAGCATGCAAATGCTAATTACAACCAATGGTGCTTCAAAAATTCAGGGTAAGGTACAAAGTTTAGCACTGGTGGGTGCCTTTTCAGCCGCCAGTGCTTCCTAATTTATGTTTCTAGATTACATGCAAGTTAGGGGAGGGTAAATGGTGGCTGGATGGACGCCTACATTCCTCTCCCAGCCCAGTCCTTGTGAATAGAGTGTTGCCAAAATCATATAGCAATGTAATAATGTGGTGCTGGTCTTCTGGGTACTTACCCACAAGGAAGGATGCAAAGTTTAAAAAAAAATGGTGGTTTGTGCCTGTTTTGTGCACTTTGCATCCTGCCTTTTGCATAGCTTAAGATGCCAGTAGTCAGGAAAAACATATACATATTCCCATATAGAGTAAAACATTGGCTAAGGGAGTGTGGATGGAAGAATGAGATAATCCAATATTTCTCTATCAATTACAGATCAGAAAGACATTCTTTGGGGAAAATGTAAAAAAAAAAGTAAAAAAATAAAAATGTATTTTACAATGTAATCTTTTTTAGACTGTTATTGCATTGCGAATTTTAATAGCACATAGCACACTTTAAAGCATGCTATAAGGTGGCATACCCTTTTGGAGCAAACATTTTTTTCAGTAAGAAGTTTTATTACATACACTGTGCATTGGTGCAAACTAAAAATATGCAGACTTTCTACCACTGTCGGAAGTGGTCACTATAACAAAAGCTATATTAAAAATGTGTGTGCCAAGACATAAATGTTCTTATTGTAAGTCATTTAGCTCACCTATATTGGACCGCAGGTGTGGGGCTGTATAGTAATATTCAGTGGTGTAACTAGATGGCACAGGCCCCCCTACTAATAATATGGAGGTGCCCAGCACGGACGGCAACATCCCCCCACCTGGTAACTTCTCCATCGTATCTCAGTTCCCTCTCCCCACCTGCTCACTCTCGGGTAGGAAAGCAGCTGGGGAGGGGGTCCAGTGCTTCTTTCCCCCAGGTGCCTCAGATGTTTGTTGTTAAACAGGTCATCAGTAAATGCTCCCTGTTGATAGGTTCCTGTAAAGCTGGCCATACACGTACCAATAAAGTCGTATGATTTTTTAACCATTGTGTGGGCTCCCAATTGTGTTTGGTTATCAGCAGTTTAGTCGATCGGCCAGGTTAGAAAATTTCAGTCAGATATTGATAAAATCTGTGCAGGTATTGTGTACCGGACAATATCCTTGAGGGACCTACAATGCATTTCCAGGAGGCCGCTTTCATATGATTGGTGTCTGCCAACTATTTCATGTTCAGAACATGTTCCGATTTGTATTTTATGGGCTTTATCCTACAATTTCAGTGTGAACATTGGTTTTTAGATTGTTGCATTTAAACGTACGATCGATATCCGAACGTTCATTATTATTATTATTAACATTTATTTATAAAGCGCCAACATATTCCGCAGCGCTGTACAATAAGTCATAAGACAAAGACTAAAATCTGAAGTGTATGGTCACCTTAAGCGATTAGACCAGTAGCAGACTTTGCACCTTTTTTTGTACTTGATTCAATTCATATCAGTACTGAGCTGAAGCAATAATACATATTCATAGGTGATTAATTATCATTATATTAATTCAGAAAAATCTTTATGAATCCATTGGAACAGATTGATGCATAAAGACTAAATCTACTCCACATTTAAAAAAACTGTGCACTTATCTGAAAACCCATTATCCAGAATCTTCCAAATTACTGAGACCCCATCTCACATAAACTCCATCTTTATCAAATAATTGAAATTATAAAACATTATTTAATTTTTCTCTGTAGCAATAAAACCTTGTACTAAATCCCAACTAAAACCAAACTAGACCCAGGTGGAGGCCTCTACCACTTAAAAAGCTATTTCCTATTTCAGATTACCCAATGGGACACACTGCTAGGAAAATATATTTTTATGAAAGTTTTTTATTTAGATGAAGCAATGTTTTACATATGAGTTGTTTACGTTTTTACATTACTGACATTACATTGTTCATTTATATAACAATATAAATATATAAAATATATGAATCCCTTGTATCAGTTGCTTGGACAAAAGAATAAAAACAGCAGCAAAGAATATTTACTAATCATACCCTGTGCACAAGCAAATGCATCCTTAATTAATACCATATGTAGCTAAAAATGTTATATTTGAGTTATTATCCCTTTAAGAGCAAGTGACCAATTAGGGCATGATTAATTGTGTGCACAGAGCATTTCTACTCTGCACAGTTCCATGTATAGAAGTAGCAGCTACTCTCGGCTGAGAGATATGTGATCATTTTCTATAGATAATAATAGCAAATACATAATCTATAGGCACAAAGGGCTCTAACGTCAAATTCCAATCTGCCATAGAGAGCAATATGATACATAAGTGTATATAATTTTACATTTAACACCCAAACTGTAATGGAACATTTTGTAATTACTCCCAACAATTCCATAAAAACGTAAACACTTTCCATTATATTGGTACAAATATGACATGGAATTAACCTTTTGTTCAGACTTGTCCAACTCCTTCTTTTGGAATGTCACAAATGTTCTTCTGTGTTTCTGCTCTTTTAGTTATAATTCCACACAAGGGTGTGGGCATGCTCTGAGTTATGGAAAAAGAATAAATGTTTTCTCTATTTTAAGGACTTACAATATGTGGGTGGTGTTTGCCTGTGGTGTAGTTGTCGCTCTACTGCAAAGAGACTGTTAAGCAAGTGATATTTGCTTTGAGATTTCACATTCCCATCCCATTACATGCTGTGCAAACTCAAGATTTAGAAGTTAGGTTCAATAAACGAAAGATGTATTTTTAAGAGTAGATACAAGTGTATTTATCTAACGTGTAATATAACTTTGTGTTATTTCTCATGAGACTGAAGGAAAAAGTCGTAATCACTTCTTGCCACTTCCAGCAGTGTTTTACACAACAAAGTGAGTAGAGGATTCAGGAAAAGCATAATGCAGAGAACTTTTTTCTGTCTGCGGAGAATCGTTTTTATTGAGTTTAAGCATATACATAATGGAACAGTAAGTGATAACCCTATAAGGTATCACATTCTCACAGTAAAAAAGAAAGAGGAGAGACCAAGAAATAGGGTAAGAGCAAACCTAGAAAACTATTTTGAAAGCATATCTTAAAAAAGAACATCCCCCAACTGCCTATAATCCCCTCTAATGTACTGTACAAGTACATTAGAGGGGATTATAGGCAGTTGGGGGATGTTCTTTTTTCCCATAAAAACAATCAGCGCACCAGAGGCCACCCCTATAGATTAGAGGAACGGAGCTTCCATTTGAAGCAGCGTAGGTGGTTTTTCACGGTGAGGGCAGTGAGGTTGGGGAATGCCCTTCCTAGTGATGTGGTAATGGCAGATTCTGTTAATGCCTTTACGAGGGGCCTGGATGAGTTTTTGAACAAGCAGAATATCCAAGGCTATTGTGATACTAATATCTACAGTTAGTATTACTGGTTGTATATATAGTTTATGTATGTGAGTGTATAGATTGGTTAGTATAGGTTGTGTGCTGGGTTTACTCGGATGGGTTGAACTTGATGGACAATGGTCTTTTTTCAACCCTATGTAACTATGTAACTATGTAACTATGTAAGAAGCTATGGTGGTAGATAGATAAATATGTTCTTTGTGGTTAATTATGTCCAGCTGCCTTGAGAAATATAGAGTTCATGGTACCAACTTTTCGCATTATTTACCTGATTGTGTTGGACTGCTGCCAATATTTTCTCATAATGGTTGTTTAGAGACAGATACAGTTTTTTCTTATATGAAGGAGACTTGTAGTTCTTCCAGTGGTGCTCTACTTGCCATAAGAAGGGATAATGCTTATTCTCATCTGAGCAAAATTAATTGGCCCATCAGCTTAGCTATCAAATTGTGTCAGTTGCGCCAAGGTCTGCCTGGCATCATTTCTGGTGTTTGGTGTGCAAATGATGTTTGTGGATTATAATTTCACTGCAACTAAACTGCGGCATTGATGCAGGGTGCTAGTTCGACACCATCTCTTCTCTTGCCTGCAACTTCCAGTTCACTCAGTTGTTCCTGATGTAAATCAGTGCATGGGTTTTACTGGGCAACTGTTAAAAAGCAAACATCTTTATGGTTGCTATGGATTACTGCTCCTGGACAACCTTAGCACCTTTTATTTTAAATGGGGGTAAGCCTGCTATGACTTACAGCCAACCTGGCCCACCATGTACAGCCATATGGACAGCAATTTATTGAGTTACTATTAGTATTTATCACATGATTATCCCAGGTTTCATGTACTACCATCTTTATTGTTCTCTGTGTATAAATTCATTTCTAGAAATTAATTTTAACTCTAATTTGGTTATTCACATGCAGTAGATGGCAAAATCAAAATAAATTGTATGCACTACTTTATTTGCTATTAACCATGGGTCTTAATGGTGAAGACACACTGAGCTACTAGTAGCAGCTACTTTTTCATGGCTTGCCATTGCCATAGACAATACTGAGAATTGCTTCTGCTAAAACACACATAGAGACAATTATCAGTAAATGATAAGCATTGTCTATTTTAGTAGCCACAAAAAGTAGCTGCTACTAGTAGCTCTGTGTGTCTTCAGGGCTCTGGTACACGGGGAGATTAGTCGCCCGCGGCAAAACTCCCTGCTCGCGGGCGACTAATCTCCCCGTGTACCAGAGCCCTCACCCTAAAGATTCGTAAGGGTCCAGTATGTGCTAAAAAAAATTGTTACATGCTACTGTGTTTTTTAAAGCTTTCCCAAGGCTTTAACCTCTTGCAGATCTCTACGCATGGATTAATGACAACCTTACTAGATTCTTCTTAACTTAAAATGTTATAATACAACCCAAAGCCATAGCCATTATTTTTTTTGTGTGTCTTGAATTGATTCAAAGCTCACAATTGTTTGTTAAGGTTTTTTTCTTAAGCTTAAAATAGCATAATTCAACATCGTAAGCTCTTTTGGGCAGGGCTCTCTTCACCTCTTGTATCGGTTATTGATTGCTTTATATGTTACTCTGTATGCCCAATGTATGTAACCCACTTATTGTACAGCGCTGCGTAATATGTTGGCGCTTTATAAATAAATGTTAATAATAATAATCTTCTGTTTAGTGCCTATTCAATCTTTGTAACTCAAGCTGTGATAACAGGGTAGAAGCAGTTGTGACCATCAATCAAAATGCTCTTTTTCCTGTAGAAAGTGTCTGTTGCCATTCTATACTGTATGTATTGTAGCAGGTACAAGTGTTTTGATATCTTCTTTTTAAAAATCTTTAGCATTTAAAAAACATTTTTACCTTTCTTGCTTGAGAGGCCCAGTTAGCAAGAGCTGTATGCTTAATGATGCTGAGTGGCACATTGAAGGGTTGAACCTAATGGGCAGGTGTTTTGTGTAACCCAAAATAACTGTGTTATCTGTTGAATGTACACATCTGCAACATGTAACGCTTTAGCTTTTGCCACAACGGGCAGTGGTTTTTAGAGGCATCTGAAAATTTATTGTCATAAATTCCAGGTGAAAGAATGTATATTTTAAGTTGTTGCATTATTTATGACATTTGTAGCCAGGTATTAAATTCTGTTGTCAACAAAACATTAGCTTGAAAAAAAGCTTATACATTTTATCACACTGAAAATGCTTTGCTGCCTAGAATGGTGTAAAAGTATTTTTTTTTTTCATGGGTCTGGAATTAGAAGAAATGTACTTCTTATATCAGCACTCCCTGTTTTAGCCCCACCCACCACTCCTATGAGAAGGACCATCCCAAATCTCTAAAATGCCAACCCAACCTTCCTACCTTCTGTTTTTTCCCCCATTGGAAGCAAAATTTTCTTATTAACCTTGGAAAAGCATACGTGTTAGGATCTCTGTCCCTATAATTACTCAGCATTTGCTCTTATAACCTTGATGTCCCCAATCAGGGACATATATATTTCTGTGGATAGAGGAATGTGGGGTTCCCAGCCAGCTGCCACCATCACAAGTCTTTCCTAAGATTGAGGTAAAAAAGTTTGTCCCATAATCCGTTTAGCTAGAAATGTGCTGTTCTGATCTACAATGGTTCTGGCTATTTGCACACCTGGAACCCAAATGGATTTATGTCACTGGGCTTCCTGGTTACCATACTCTGGCATACAGTTGCATTAAACAAAAGATAAACTGAGCTATTCATGACATATTGTGTAGTTTTGTCCGGAACACATTCTGAACAAGGGGCTGCCAGTGGAACATGCAGGCACCAACCTCCTAACTTCCCTGCACCCGTAAGCATTGTCTCCACCCAGGTACAGGCAAATGCGGCGGATATTGGCTGTGAAATGCAAACTTTCATGGTTTTTTTGTTGCTTTCCACAGCAGGCTTATTTGTCCATAGATTGAGTAAAGGTTTACTCTGATCCATCAGTTGTTTGACATATTTGGAGAGTGCTGGAGAGTGCAAATCTATAATTGGTATTGATAGGTGAGTGAGCTCTATTCTTTGTTATGCAATGCTATCTTCCTGGTTCCTGATAAAGATTATGGGTATCTCAGGGGTTTTTAGGGTTTAAATGTCTGGCATTCTTTTTTTATTTTTGTATCAGTGTCTATTTCTTAGACTTTCAGTTTACAGACCACTAACCAGCAGTGTATCTTTTTAGACATTAGAGATGATGATATGTATTGTATAGAATTTTCTATAGCTTTATTGTATATACATTGCTTGTTATTCAACTTAGCTCATGTGTGCATTTTCTTTCTGCGCTATTAGTCTATAAAGACAGACTTTTTTGGTCTGTTAAAGGGATGCATGCTGGGTAGGTAGCTGATCAAGACTTCAGATTATAGAAGCATTCAGTGGTTGCCATGGTTACAGTGTCAGTCTAGTATTGTGCATGGGTGTTGCCTTTGGCCTATTTTCTCTCACTTTCTCTCACTCTCTCTTTGCTCTCACCTGTCACTCTCTGTAGTGTGTTCTCCACCTGGAGTAATTTGTTGTATTCACCTATGGAAGTTGCATTCTTATGGGTTTTTCTGCAACTGTGTTGCATTATTTATTATAGATTTCTGCTTAGAGCCTATTGCCATGGCATTATGGAAAGAGTATCATGCTTCTTTTCCTGTGATAAACACCATGTCATTATGTTCCCAGCTCTTTTTTGGTGGTTTTCTATAAGCTCTATTAGGACCTTCTGTTGGGACAGGGAATGGGGGCTAACCCTTCAATTTCTGAAATATAGTCTGTCCAGAAGAGGAATAATAATATAATATAAATATACTTATAAGCTCTTTGAAATGGATATTATTTCCATGGTGGCAATGCATGGCATATATGCTCTCAAACTGACATTCTAATTAGCTCACACACATAAATCTATTGTGTTTTCAATGATAATGAGAAATGCAGTTACATATATACGGGTATGGGATCGGTAATCCAGAAACCCATTATCCTAACAACTTCAAATTACAGGATGCCCGTCTCCCATAGACTCAATTTTAATCAAATAATTTACATTTTTAAAAATGATTTCCTTTTTCTCTGTAATAACAAAACTGTACCTTGTACTTGATCCCAACTAAGATAAAAATTATCATTAAGAGGCAAAGCAATCCTACTGGGTGTATTTAAATTTAAATTAATAAAAAATTTAAATTATCATTTAGTAGACTAAGAGGGAGATTTATCAAAACGTGAATTTAGAGCTTAATACATAAAACCTCACCCACGCTCTGTTCATTCCTATGGGATTTTTAGTAGAATATTTTTCAAATTGTGAATGCTAATTTTCACCACTGATAAATATGCTTCTAAAAATCCCACAGGAACTAATAGAATGTGAGTTTTTATGTATTAAGCTCTTAACTCCAATTTTGATAAATCTGGCCCTATTATAATATGGTGAGCCAAATTATAGAGAGACCCATTGTTTAAAAAACCCAGTTCCCAAGCATTCTACATAACAGGTCCCACATCTGTACACCCAGTGGTACAAATTCAAATACACTCTCTTATATTTAGAATAACACCCACACAAAGGCATAATCCCAATAATTCACACTTACATATCCTCACACCCATGCACACAGCCTTACATACAATGACCAACATACGTATTCATTCCTACAGCCAGCTGCATACACTAACTTATTCCTATTCATCTAGATTTAAATCAGTGTCTCACTTACAAATCCTCAAACAGTCTTACTTACCCACACATTCAGAGTCACCCATCTGCACATATTCACCCACAATCATGTACACTGCTATAAAAGCACGTAGCAGAAACCGCAATATCTTGCGAAAATTTGCAAAAAGTTGTGTAGGGACCCATAGGGTTAAGCTCCCTATGGTTTTACTTCCCTACCTCTTCATATCTGTACTGTTATAGGGCAGAGCCCTCTACACTCAGGTTACAGTTCTTAAGCTATCCTTAATAGGTTTATCCCTGGTTGACCACTCCCCTTGGAGACTATATAGTGTCTTGCAAGGAGGAGTGTCTTCCTCTCTGGCTGCCATTGTCTCAGGCATCAGACCATTGAGCCTGGAGGCATAAGGCCCCAGTAAAGAGTCATCTGCTACTTCAAGTCGGGGACAGGGCCCCGTGAATGAAGCCAGCACAGTCAGTACTATTTCATAGCACCCTCTAGGAGTGGTGAGCATAGTTAGTTTATCTAGAAAGGGCAGTCTTTAGCCCCATTAAAGGAGTGTTAAGGGTTTAGCCTACCCCGGCTCTGTTTGCCTTTTTAAAGGACCAGTAGACACAGGATTCAGGTTAGTACTTTGCCCCTGAACCACCGTCTCTGGAGGAATCCGTTATAGTAAAGGTATTCACCTCGGGTATCCAGTTAATACTCTGCACTTTCCTCAAGTTGGGCTATACTGTTTCCTATAAGGTCACACCTGCTATTCTCCATTGTGACCATATCTGTATCTGCTGTGTCTGTGAGTATAATACCCTGTTGCACTATTTCATAAGTGTCTTGGATAATAAACAAGTTGTTAATTCATCAGCAAGAACCTTTCTGGCGTCCATTATTAAAACAGCACTACACAGCTCTATATAGTTGTAGTTTAACAACACCCTCAGCTCCATTATATATCTCCCACTTAGCGGAGGCCCACTCCTAAGTATTAAGGTTGCATGTAACACATGCTCTACAGTACACTACTAGCCTGGGTTTTCCATATCCTAGCCAAACAAGTGTTACAGTTGCATAACGTGTAAAATGACCCACGTGAAAAAAAATTGTTGCGCGTCTCAAAATGACAGTTTTGTTTGATGTGCGCAAATTTTTTTTTGTTGTGTGGCAAATTTTTCTGCAGTGGTTTTTTGTGATGAACACGGAAATTTGCCACAAATCCATGTCTGACGAGGCCAGGCAAATGATTTATATGGGAAGCATTTTTATAAGTAAATAAGTTATAGCTATTGGATGTACAATGCAGTAATATGTCTAAAAGCACACCCATTTTTTATGTGACCGCGCCCATTTTTGACGGCCGACCAAAAACTTTCCTTGCAACGAATTTTTCTGCAGCGAATTTTCACAGAAGTTTCGCAAAGTAATTCGCCAATGGTGAAATGCGGAAATTCGCTGCGAATCCATGCCTGGTGAAAAAATTTGCTCATCACTACTAAAATACAATGGTGAGGTCTAGCTGCTAAGAGGTTAATCAAATACAAAATCTGTATGTTGTTATTGTGTCACTTTAGGGCAGTGGTTCATAAACAGTGGGACAAACCTCTCTAAGTAAACCCAGAGGAATGGCTAGGTGGCTGTCTATAGGCCACTTGTGGACAAGTGGACAAGTGGATCTGTTGTCATGTGCTCCTTCCTGTAGCTCCATTGACACAATGTATGCCTGTGTGGAGCTACATAGAGCAGTTCACTCATTGTAACTCCACACAAGTCAATGGGTGCCTGCAAATGGAGCTTCAGAAAGGAACACATGACAGTGGATCTGCTTTCTATTTTGTAGTTTTGTATACAGGTGGAGGTAAGCTGATGATCCGTTTGGAGTGCCCCTGGTCTAAAAGAACCTCTTCATGTCTATGTCTAATGCAAAATTGTCACACTGATTAGTAGGGCTGAAAGCTAAATCCTTTTTAAGCAGTAAACAGCTTTGTTACAAAGATTAGCAAAATAGATATTGTATGCTAACTTTTGTAAGGTTTCTGTCTTGGCAGCATTCAGATTCCTGTAGAGTCACTAGGTTCTGTCTTGCCCTGGGTTTTTGGGCTGTACCTTTTGGCCTATTTTTTTGTGTATATATATATATTATCGGATAGATAATAGATAGATAGAAACTGTTTAACATATGGTTTTATTAGAAGATTAAACAAAGCAGTGGTAAAATCCTTCTGATCCCTATAGAGATCAAGCAATGCTACAGGAAACACTATTTCATGGAAGCAAAGCATTTGGTAGATTCTATTGCATTGCAAATCAAATTTATAGCATTTCTAGGAAGGGGCTCTGACTCATCTGGAGTGACTTGTCTAGTTACATTGATGATGTGATTGTGATTATTTGCTAGATATGTTTTTTTCCAGGAAGGCATATAAGGCATTCTGGATTTATTATAATTAATAATTTTGTTTTTACTGTATAAAAAAAATTTAAGTCTTTTAAATTACAAATTGATTGTTTTTGAAGGTTCTCATTCATCCTCACATCATTCTCTGAATTGAGAAAGCCAGTCTGATGGCGAAATGTCTTCAAGAAAACAGCAAGTCCAGTTGATGTGACTTATTACTACAGATATACCATGACCTGGAAGAATGAGAACCTTCACAAACATACAGATTAATTGATTAATGTTATATCATGCAATTCCCTACAAATCTGTCAAGGCCACATGATAAATCATGTATTGGTTTCTCTGCAAATGGATAATGCCAGTAAAGTCCTTCGTGATATATGAAGCATGTCAGCAACAAGCTCAGTTAAAATTTGTTAGATAACTCTTTTTATTATTTATTTGTCTGCTAGAACAGACGCCACCATACTTTAATATTCAGTCCAAGTTAATAAGTATTTGTGGCCTCCAATTAATATAAACATTGCTGTCTTTAACAAGCTACAGAGAACCAACTGTGCATTTCAAAAATATCTAAGGATATATATTATATAATGTCTTGATAAAGGTCCTGGGTGAGGACCGAAACACCATCTAAAAGATCAAAAGCCCTGGGTGCTGGGAAAAACAATAATAAAGAAGCAGAGAGCCGCACACACAGGGACTTTGCAAAAAAAGCTGTGTATATATATATATATATAAATATATATATATAGTGTGTGTATGTGTGTAATGATAGAAGGGTGGGGATGGGCCAAATGATTTCTTTAAACTACAGTTGCTGAACATTAGAGCATTCTAACAGGCAACCCTCTTTCTAACCTAAGCCCTCACTGGAAGTGTCTGGAGGAAATGACGGTTGTTGTTGAATGTAACTTAAGGTACTGTGATAATAAAAATAAAGGGTGACAGTGTTTTGTTTTTTTTAAACAGGAAAGAAGCGTTGTCTCACCAACGGTATGGACTCCTCCGGGATTTAGGATCCCTTCAGTTGTCTACTATGATTGGATACTAGTCTGTTACTACCTGGTTCTTCATTAGGGACTAGTTACCTTAGGGCTTGGTCTTGGTCTCCTGTCCTGTGAACAACCTCCTCCTCAAGCCCTCTGGCAGATCCTCTATCTGTTATGTTGTGGTCCAAAAAGATAGAATGAAAACATGTTCTTTCATCTTGTATACATTAGGTAACAGGAACAGGTAAGCCCTTGGGCCAGTGGAAAATACTTGACTAAAGAATTCCTGAAGAGTAGGAAAATGTTAACCCTTTTAGGTCCCCTAAATGTTTATTTTGAAACAAATTTAGCCCAGTTAAGTCCAGTTGTTTACCCCACCCCACACTCTGGGCTTTAGATGTACAGGAAATATAAGCATTACCAGTGATCTAGCAAACTCTGTGTGGGCTCAAGCAATAATAGTCAATTGTGCCATATCATAGTCCATTGCGCCACTTATTCTGGAGGGGAGATGTACATAGCTGACATATTTTTAAAGCAAACATCACTGGGTTGGTGGTATATTTTGAGGACTAATACTAAAGAAATATCTGACCCCCCACTCTTATTTATTTTAGGACAAATTACACCCTCTCCAACTCTAAGGGGCAGATTTATCAAAAATCTGGTTTGCATTTTTTCTCGATTCAAGAAAAAACATGGAAAAAAACATTAAAAAAATATGCATGCTAATAGTTTTCTGAAGCCTTGAATTGTTAGAATTTAATAAAGAAAAAACATGTAAAAGTTGCCAGGAAAAATTAGGCAAGTAAACACTTCTGAGTTTCTATAGAAGTCAATGGGCAATAATCAATTTTTGGCAGTTTCTAGGAAGATACAAAATTTAGAAAATTAAAAGGTAGCAAGAACATCACAGTTTGAGATTACACAAATATTCCAGAGACGGTACTTTGCATTTTGTAGTTACACCTAAAGCACATTAGTATTTAAGTTGATATTGTAGATTTTTTTTTATTTAGCAAAAATGATAAACCTATAGCATTGTGTTCTTTTTTCCAGGACAAACAGTAATATCTATGGGGTTAATTGTTATTTTTCTGTTGGAAGGAAGGAAATATAGGATGCAAATGCCACTGACAGTTAGGTGCAACGTAACATCTTGTTTCTTGATGTGCAATCCCTTTCTGGTCATGCACCCAAGGAGGCAGAATTCTATTACTGGAAACAATCAATTCCACAATACAATAACCAGTAACTGTGTAATTCTTTTCCTACCTTCCTGCCTAGTTTTGCCCCAACTTGACCTAAATAGTCATGAATCCTCCCAAGTCCCACCACAGCCTTCCCCTTGATCTGCTGACTCTCTAACCCATGACATTATTACCCCACCCCTGTGCCATCACTATGACCTTCATTCCCCTAGTGGCCAGCAAGATGCCCCCTTAAAATGAATCTTTTCTTTCTACCTTTTGCAGATCCTAAGGAGGATACCTATCAATGAGGAGCATTCCTGGGAGTGGATTCATTTAGTATGACAGTGTAACATTCTATAGTATGTATTTATATATTGGTCCTTACAAATTTGATTTCCAGTCTATAAAAGTAGGATGCAAGAAGGAATTATATAGCGGTTAATAATTAATAATGAGAAAATACTTAGGGACATCTGAAATCATAATACTCACCTTCAAGTACTCTAGCACACCTATGTTTTGGCACCATTTGTTCGCTTGAAATATAGGAGGGTTTGGGCACTGGTCACTATCTTTGTTTGTTTCCCTTGAGAAAGGTCACAGGTGTTGACTGAAACATTGGGCTACTAATAAAACCTATTTGTTTACTTCAGAAATTCCTGTTGAGTCCTGTACCACTTTTGTTTGTATGCAGTATTTACTAGCATCTAGACATTTTTGTTGTGGTGTGTGCTCCCATCCGGATTGTACATATATATATAGATATACACCATTTAGTTTTGTTGTATATGATTTATTTGTCTTGTTACTATTATGCGGCATTGTATCACTACAAGACCTGCTTCTACCAAATCCCGATTTTCAAAACAAAATCAGAAGCATACAGTATTAAAAATAATTTATAATTATTGTTTTAAAGAAATCTCCATCTCTTGGTTCACTTTTGTGAAGTGTTTCTGCTTTATCTTCATAATGATGTTACTTATGACAGCAAATGAGATCTCAGGCATGAGTTTCTATCGAACATGTCAATAGCTGCCAACTTTGAAAGATATTTTTCTTTCACTTCCAATCCTGCCAAGAAATGTATTGAGAAAGATGTATTCTTGAGACAAGGGTACAGGAACGATCTTCTGGTATCCCATTCAATGACAAATGATCACACGTCAGATCACAGGAATGATCATAGCTGAAAATGCCTCAATTACAAAATGATTTATTATGGACCACTGCTTCAACAAAATGACCAGAAAAATCAATATCAGTATAAATAGATGTCCACATTTTCTGAAGCTATACAGGGATAATTTGCATAGTTTACCAAAAGTCTTAATTTAACCCATTCATTTAGTAGATTTTCATGGGGATGCGTTCGCAGTTTAGCTGGACATTAGTCATGCTCTGCCTGCATGGTTCTGTTTAACAGGGATCATGGGTCATTTTTTTACTAGAACATACTATTAATTACAGGGGATAAAGCACAGAAGTGGATAAGTTTTCACCCTCCAGTTGTTTTTGAACTTTGTCTTCCAGTAAGCCCATTTTTCTGTAGTATGATTTTGGTAGTAATTTCTGGAGAACCACAAGTTTTCTGTCCCTGAGTACGTGCACTAGGGATTTTGTAGGATGCTGCATTTTTACTTATCTGGCCACTCCATTTCATAAATAATGATTAGTTACAGACCCTTTAGAACTATATGTATAAGGGTATAACGATGTTTATGGGTATATATGAAATTATATGGAAATTCAATACAAAAGGCCAAACTGAAAGAGTACACACTGGCAAATTTCCATAAATGCATTTAAGATCAACTAAAAAACTTTTATGTGGCATATTATCCCCCAATTCAAGAATCCAGCTAAAACACTAAAGGTGCCTTTGGACAAGTGTTTGCATGTTTTCATGTTGACATGCACTATACAAAAAAAAGGGAATTTGATTTCTACGGAACCTTTATAGCACGCTGTACTACAGATATTAATATTGTGCAGACTAATGAAACTCTAAAAAATGTTTTGCATTTAATAATTATCGCACATTTCAGTTTTTGAACCACATTTGGAATATTGTGAGTTTTAGCACAAAAAAAATTCAAATCATGAAAAAAATTCAAATTCGAATGCTGATAAATCAACCCCCTGAGTAAAACAGTTTTTTATTTTGGGGTTCAGAAAGCCAAACTGCTGCATCATGCAGCTTTATTCTGTACAAAGGAAACCTTTAGTTTCCCAAAGTTGTAGCTGTTTCTTTTCAACAGAATAAAAACAGTTTTATTCAGAAATCTTTATTGTGGGCTCAACACTGCAAAAACAGGAGAAGCCAAAAATACAGTACAGACTGTTTCATTTTCTCTTTCCATTAGGGTGATCACAGCAGTTCAGGAATAACATTTTTTCCTTATTACATTCCCCCATCTTGGTGATTTCAAAAGCAACTAGAAAGAGAAGTTTGAGAACAAACTTCATGTTGGGTTGAAAAATCCACTGGATGCCCACTTTTGGGCATCCAGCAATCATCATATTTTCATTCAGGCTGACCCCATGACTGTGTGATTTAAGTTTGGGGAGTGTAACCTCAAAGCTGTAAAATTGGCAGCAGTTTCAATTTCCCCATAAAAGTCAATGGGTGAAATTTGATTGGCTGTTGTTGGCCCCTCCCACTTTGGGGTCAACCAACAAATATCACTGTTTCATTTGGGGGTGACCCCATTATTATGTTATTTAAGTTTGGGGGCTGTAGCTTCAAAGCTGTAAGAGTGGCAGCAGTTTGAAAATCTTCCCTGTCAAAGTCAATGGAACAATTGGGGTGTTCGGAGCGGTGCCACAAAAAGACGGGGGGCGGGATCTCTTAGAAAAGCACAAGCAACCTGCTCCACTATAGGGTGAAGTGTGGGGAGTTTGGGTGTTGTACCCCTAAAACTGTAGGAGGAGAAGCGTTTAGAAAATGTGGGGCGCTAAGAATAAGAAGAAGCGGAAGAATAAGCCATGTTGGGGTTTTCAACTCAACACAATAATGACTACAAGCAAGGCATCTAGCAGGCACAGCTTGATTTGTGACAATTTGTGTAAAGTTAGTAGAACGGATGCAATGACATTGAAACTTTACAGATATATAACACGCTTGCATATACTATACTGTATATACTGTATATATATATATATGTAGGGATCCATAGGGTTAATATGCCCCTATGGATTTAAACCCTACAACGTCCTGAGTTTATGCTGTTACTGGGCAAAAACCCATGTATCAGTTTAAAGTTTGCCTTATGCCTTATTGGCTATTTGGGTTCACCACACCTCTTGCGCTCTCATATAGTGTTTAGCAGTAGGGTGTGTCTTGCTCTTTGGCTGCCTCTGTGTCTCAGGTGAAGGTCCACTGAGCCTGTGATCAACAGGGCCCCAGTAAAGCCATAATTTACCCTAGAGTCACCTCATATACTCTAGTGAAGTCGGAGACTGGTACCCTGTGAATGAGGACAAGTTAGATAGTTACTCTTGTCGAGCACTTTCTAGGAAAGTGAGAGAAGGAAGGAAGCAAGAGCAGTTTCAGCTCCACCAAGGAAAGTAGCTGGAAGTACCCTTCCATACAAGCACTGTTGTCTCAGCATAGGGCCACGGTTAAGACACAGGAGGCAGGCAGTATCTAAACCCTAATCCATAGTCTGCTGGAGGACTCTTAAAGCTAGAGGTATTCAACCTGAGGACCGAGATATCTATCCTGATTCCAAAGGGGTGCCAAGCTGACCAGGTGCATTTACCCCGCCCAGACTCTCAAGGAGGTGGGATAAACCGCACCCTCTCTTTGCACCCTCTCTTTGCACCCTCTCTTTGCTATCCTAAGGGAGTACTACCATATAACATCTGTATGTGAGTATATTGCAATAACCCTGCACATTGATTGTCTTTGACAATAAATCAGTTCTATTGTTCAACTGCAAGAACTTTCTGGAGTCCATTTTTTGCTAATCTGCACTGCACACAGCAAAGTAAGTTGTAGTTTAACTACAACCCTGGTTACTTCCATTTAGCGAAGGCCCATCCTGAAGGATTGAGTCGCATATACCCCATGCTCTAAACCTTTACTAGCCATGCTTTGACTGTTTTACAGCCAAATAGGGGTTACATATAGAAGAGTCCACACGACAGCACCACATTCCAAAGATTGCTACCATGTAGCTGCCCCTGTGCACAGAATACAATATATATACCGAATCAAACACAACCAGCACCAAGGGTCTTGTGGTTCAGATAAATATTAGTGTATTATAATTGCATGTACAACCGACGTTTCGGTCCCTTTTGGGCCAAATAGGGGTTACATATATATATATAAAAGTCCACACGACAGTACCACACTCCAAAGATTGCTACCAAGTAGCTGTCCCTGTGCACGGAATACCATATAGATATCGGTTGTACATGCAATTATAATACACTAATATTTATTTGAACCACAAGACCCTTGGTGCTGGTTGTGTTTGATTCGGTATATATATATCTCCACCAGGAAAGAAAGGTCCACACTCTTACGTAGAAACACTTAGGTTATCAGTTGAGACTGATGTTTCAGCTACAACAATAGCCTTTCACAAGGTGAACAGACACAAAACAACCTATGTCTAATCTATATAATCTAAACAATCTATGTCTAACCATGTTTTGGAGGGAAAGGTGCTAGGAGTAATGTCATATGACAGCACCAAAGTGAGACACGGAACATTAGCATATAGCATTTGCATAATGAACACGAAACACACCGCAAGCCACTAGCGACATGGCCCTGTCCAAAATAGCGCACAATTAATTCTTTAAAAAAACCTTGGTTTACAGAGGATTGTGGGTATAGTAGGAAAAAAAAAAACTTAGCATTACTGCAGTTCCAACAGTCATAATGCTGCATAAATAGGACAGATGGCACTGGATACTGAGGTCAGCTGATCTTGCTTTTGGCACTTGAATGGTACCTCATAGTATTGTTGGCAGTATTATATTTCAGTGTCAGGGAATAATGACTTAGCCCCATCCGCAGGGGCATTTTACAAAATAAATAATGTGGTCATTGGTACAGGTAACACAATGTTTAATCAAAATAATTTTACCTGTGTGTGGATGGTTAAATGAGGGTCCTGTTATCATTTGCCAGCAGGTCGTACAATCCGTGTACTTATAGCAGCCTAATTTTGGTTTTCCAAGCCATGTTTGTTGTGCATCTGTTTTAACCAAGCAGTCTCTTAGATTCTGTCCCCTCTTGTATGCTACCCTTGAGGCTTCCCTAAACACAGGGGGACCAGTAGTACTGACCAGTGGTCCTTCAGAACCCTGCACAACTGGTTGGATTCTGGTTATTTATAAAGAAATGTCAGCTTATTGGTTGATTTGTTTATTAAAGATGATGGTGATTTGGACAGAAGTGAATGTGTGTGTAAACACCAAGGAGTTCCATGCATGAGGTTGCAGGCCCTGAACTGCCTGGCCAATTACAGAATTGTTTTCTTGTAGCAGGCCTTGTTGTTACTTTATGATATATAGGATTGGACAGTGCATGTTTAGGGGGCAGTTTTATACAGTGCCGCTGAATTTGTTGGCACTTTTTAAATAATATAATCATTTAAATAATATAATAAAGAGCTGGATAGATGTGGAGGTATGAGAATCTGAAGGGCTTCCCCATTCTTATGTCAGTACGGTGGTGGAATGGGGCTCCTTGAGCTCATCAGAGTAGCTGACATCAGGTTTTAAAATCAGCAGTTGCAGTTGTATATGAAAGCTGTTGTTATGGCAGGATCCCACCATATAAAAAAAGAAAGAGCTGATGGGATTTTAAGTACCATGCTGAGGCCCACTTTGAGATCCTATGGTAGCCTCATCAAGGGTGTTTGTGTGGAAAGGAAGTCAAGCATATTCCTATAAATACATATTTATTTATTATGTAAACCTATACCGTGTTAATTTTTAGAATGATCCATAAATTTGGGACACTGCTGGTATGGTGGTGCCTATATTCAAGCTGATAGAAGGGGCAGTGACACATGCACAGAACATTACAATTCTCTTAGAGCAGCACACACATAAAGTGAAGTGGAAGGTGGACAACTTGCTATTGAAACAGCAGACTATACGAAAGGTAACAGGCACTAAGATGGTAAATGACAGCACTGCTTTACAATGGACAACAGTATACAAACTGCTCTAACCAACCATGAAATGGCCAAGCAGAAAAGTTGTATCCAAGCAAGTATCCAAAACTTTCACCTGGTTATCCATTTACTTTAGCAGAATATGAATATCTTGTTCTGATCTTAACTGCATATTGATTGACCCCTGACTTTTGCCTCGACAAGGTTTCTCCAGTTTATAACTAAAGAGCCACCTAAAAAAACCCAAAATGCAACATTGTATTCCTATCTATTATCTCTGCTGTTTAACTTGTACAAGAACATGTCTCTAAAAAGAGCCTAGGGTCTTGACAGCACCTGATGAGTTGTTGTAGACAGATCAAGAGCCCAACAGAGTTCAACCGAATTTTAAATCTTGCTACAATCTTAACATAATACTCTCTTAGCACAATAGTGTACAGCTGGCCATTAGGAATAGGTATATGAACCCCCTGGAATTGGAATAAGAGTCTGAACAACATATGAAATTTTAAAAGGCAATTAGAATTCACCTTAGAATTCTTTGACCTTGTTATAAGCGCTTGGCCTGGGGTCCTGCCTTTTATTTCATCATGGAACTTTGAAGTGACTTTCAATAGCCTTTTAATTTACAGTATCGGGTAAATTATACTCTTTACATATTCACATCTGGTTATCAAATATAATATCAATAAAATATATATAAAATGAGCATGATGAGCACCCATAGGGGGTGATTTATCAATTTTTGAATTTGATTTTTTTCATGATTCAAAGTTTTTTTAGTGCGATTCGAATTATGGTTAAAAAACTTGAATGTCTGGTATTTATTAAGTAAAAAAAAACCTGAAACTCAAATGTGAAAATTTGCCCTCTAAAAGCTTGTGAGTTTCTATAGAAGTCAATGGGAGTTGTCCTAGGTGAAGTCAAATTCAATCCAAATAACCTGGAGAGTACACATGTTCTTCAGTGCAACAGTGTAATTTATTGAGATATCATCGCACTACATGTTTCGGCTAACAGCCTTCCTCAGGTGCAAGTCAAGCCATATTTTGAGTTTCAAGAGTGTATAAACTCAAAAATTCAAGGTATTCAAGTCTTTAGTTCAAACGAGGTTTCCTTATTAACAAATAAGCAAGCATGTGTGAGTATATCTGCTTTAGAAGAACAAACTCGAATTCACAAATTCGAAAATTGATAAATAAGCCCAATAGTCTAATCCATATCATAATTCCAGAAATCTCCAATGGACCCACTTGGTGCTTTTGTCTCAAACTGGAACATTCAAGAAATTTCTCTCTTAGTTATATTTTTTTTGTTAGCAATATCTCACTTTTCATCTACTCAGCCTCACCCATTTAAGTATTGAACATATTTCTAACACTCCTTATGCCCTCTCAAAGTATATAGATATAGTTAAAGGCATATCCCTCTTTTCAATATAAGCTGTGTTCTAAAGTTCTCAAACCCTATATTTTAAATCTTCTCATTGCTCTTTTGTACAATATTATTTTTCACATGAGCACATTTTGCAAAAAAACACCATCAACCACAGGATAAATAATGTATGTTCCATATCTAGATTTCTACCTGTAACTGTATTTGACTTTTTTTTTTTAGTTAAAGCCGTCGTTTCAGGAGCAGCAGTTGGTTGACCCCTGCTCAACAAGGTTATTGCCGTGCCAACTGTTCTTGTATAATTTAGAGAATATCTAGGACACAGTAAATGTTTATCCCCAACAATAAATGATCTTTAAGCTTGATTTACAAAAGCCTCTTGGACAACAAAAAAGTATTCTTCCCAAAGGTCTCCATAATTGCACCTCATGTTGAACCTACAACCATTGTTTAAAACCACCAATCTTCTCTTTAATATAAATTTTAGAGTGGTTTGTTAAAATATTTCAAGTCACAAATGTCTCTTAACTATCGTGTGCTACAAAACACAACAGATTAGGGTAGTAAAGAAAATATTATAGTTGTGGCACAATATAAAAAGACATAGGGTTACTATATATTAACATTTTGCTGATGTGTGGGGAGATTATCATGAGTGAACCAACCACAGAATTTGTCTCAATAAATGATTATGAAAAAGTAGACTCACCTACTGAGATGGGCAGGAAGAGGTAGTTATTATGAAAAGTACAGATATGCAGATTTTAACTGGTCTGGAAACTGCACAGGTTAAATCTACCTCCACTACCAGAAGACTACAATTGATTAGGAAAGTGTGACATCATTGTACATGCATACATGAATATACACGTGGATGTTACAGCATACCTGTCATTATAGGGCATTCCCCAGTTTGCGATAAGGAGAGGGTCAATATTGACAGGATTAGTGATATTGTGATAGGCCATGCCCCCTAACAGATATTAGGTTGTGTCCCCATTTGTGACATTGTACTATATGGGAACATGGAAGCAGGTAGCTGCAGAAATATCCCTGAGTATTATTTCTGATGTTTGGTGGTATCTTGGAATCATTTGAAATTTTAAAAGGTCCAAAAAAATGTTGAAACATATCTTGGAATCAACTGATTTGCTTCCAGTAGGGGGTTGTGTTGACGGGGGAAACAGTAAGGAGCTAATATATCAACACTGTAACTGGCTGACAAAAGTGAAGTACTTTACTGGTTGCTATGGGTTACTGTCCAGTTGCACATCTGTCCAGTGTTGATAAATGATCCCTGGTAAATTTTGTTTACAGACAGATTTAGTGAGTTGCTTCCAAGAAGCATCAAGATGCTTGAGCCCATTCACTAAATTAGACTGAGTACATGTTCTCCAGGTGCTAAGTAACTCTTTAGTATCAGGGAGTTATATGAATGCCTGTATGTAAAATTTTGAGTAGTAACAGAATATGTATATGCCAATAAGCCACTCTTTGGACAGTCCTTCAATATTACAGCTGACCTGTCAAGGACACCTGCTCTGACAGTTCTGCTGTTTACATTCTATCACTCCATCCAAAGCACATTTTCTGGTTCACCACATGACTTGAATTTAGAAGCACTTTCACTAAGAAGAATAGAATTCAAGGGCATGGCTCTTTTTCATATTTACAAAGGGTAAAAGTTGCAGTTAGAAACAAATATCTGCAAGCAAAAAATATTTCAGAAAATACTTAGAAAACAACAAATTGAACTTTGATGATCTGATCAATGAAACATTTATTTAAATGTATAGAAACAGTCACTGGCTGTCCAAAATCTCAAATATAAAAAGGACACCTCCAAGTGCAACTTGGCTAATTCTCCATGTAAACATGCATACCCTCATCCAATGTTTTCTTGGTTTTAAGTTTGGGAGATCTGTACTACTTGCTCTTTTATTGTTATTATTCTTTTTCTTCTAGTTTTACTTCTATTACTTTACTTTTATTACTTTTATAATATCATAAGGCAAATTATGTGCTTCTAAATATATACTTCATGCTGAATAACTGAGTGAAACCTAAGGCAGAAGCTTGCAAAATTCTTAGTCATCTGTGGGCGTTCACATCAGGAATAGAATCAACTCCTTCACCAAGAGCCAGGATTCATGTCACTGCAAATTACAAAGTTACATTGTAAGTAGTTTTAAGCTACTATTAACTGGCTTTAATAATAATATAAGGATTATGTTGAAAACTGTTCATTAGGTTCAGTCCTTTGATCCAGATCCAATCTGTTTGATATTGCCCCCCCCCAAAAAAACACTAACCCACAATAAGAAAGGGAATGTAAAGAAAGAAAAAGCAACCAACTTTGTGTCTTTCTCTGTAAATTCATACCTAAAAATGTGCATATAAGTACTAATACTTACTGCTGGACTTTATTATGTACTAATATACATATAGCTCATTTAATTTGGATTGATCAAAAAAAATGTCCATCAAGTTCATCCCTTCAAAAAAAGAAGCACACACATAACATAACATAATGTAACCCTGAATATTTTGTGCGCCTGTAAAGATATCCATGTCCCTCTTTACAAGTTTGAAGGGAATCTGCCTTCACATATCCCCTGGCAGAGTATTCCATGGCATTACCACCCTCATGCTGAAGAACCTGTTGTATTGCTAGAATTAGAGGAAATCCTAAAGATTGGTCTCTTAGGTTTTCTTAAGTCATGGGTGTCAAACGTGCAGCCTCCAACTGTTCAGCCAAGACTCTCCACCCCTATTGTGCCTTTTGATGAATCTACCTGTATGTATGATATTTGTATGAAGGAGAGAGCTACGTAGTGGAAACATTTGATGTAAATGCTGTAATGTATAATGCTATACTTACACCAAGTCATAAACTATAATATTTACTATTTCTGACTCTTATGGCCTTTTCCTAAAATATGCTTGAAAACCAGATGAAAGTGCCATTGCTCAATAAAGGTTAAGGTTACTGAACACCAATAAAACATGCTGGCTGCAATTCATATAGCTTTAGGGCTGTTTTTATGGGAAAAAATGCACAGCTCATCAACTCACAGCACTGAATCAATGTTACATGCATATTACATATACACTGGGCTAATGTCTGAAAAATAAAGATATTATTTAAGGTACAGTACTTTTCAAATGAAAAGTTATCTTATTCTATAGGGTGCCATGGTGGATTTTTGAAAACATTGGAATTCAATGACTTGGTTGAATAAAATTATGAAAGTCTTTTATGTAAAATCATGATTCAAATTCTTGTTAACATACTGTAGTTATCTGGCCTACGGCAAATATTAATAAGGACACAACTGAAAATTAGGATTCTGCCAAGATATAAAAAAGTGTATTCTCAGTACTTTTGTATACAGAAAAACCATTTATGGTGCCCATATACTGTGTATTCTGACCATTTAACATAGCCCTCAGATCTCCATGATGGGCCAGATGGATTTCATTTGTAGTGATGACACACTTAACAAAAAACAGGTGGTTATTGCTGCAATCAACTACTTTTCCTCTACACCAAACTTTATTTAAAACACAGCTTAAAACTTACAGAATTACTGTGTAAAAGGAAATGTGAGTTTTAGCAGAACTAAACAGGACAGCTCCTGTTAGATTGGTTCATTTATATTCTTGCTTTTTATCCAGAGCACAGCCAAATACTAGAAAAGTGCTTGAGCATTGCAAACCCCCTCAACTGCAAAAACACCTTCCTTTTATGTCTCCTAATCTTTTATGCAAGTAATTAAAGATTTTTCCTCTAGGAACATCAATAGATAAACCGACTAGCTTGGGAACGAGGCCACAAAACAACCTCAAAAGTAACCTTAACAGCTGCCTCAGAAGCCTTCACATGATGCATAAAAACATTAAGAGGCAAATCCTTTGCTTGCAGCTGTACAAAAATGTCTTATCAGCTACAAACCTCACAACCTAGAAGTGTCTGCTGTAAGATTGTATGCAAGCAATCTCTTTTCCCTGGGATTTTACAATGCTTTGAAATTACATGGAAAAACCTTCATAAACAACTCGTCTTGTACAGCTGAACTGTTCCCCCAAAGTCAACCGGATAAGCACTGTCTTTTGAAAAAGCAATCCAAAGTGTTCCTGAATGTACTGTATATCTTCTTACATGTCTAGGCTCAAGTAAATGCAGCTGAAATTTGCTGTTTTAAGACTGTTTGTGTGAATGATAAGGATTTAGTGTCCTCCCACATGTAAAAGACCCACACAATAATTTGTATGGTTCTGTATCTAGGCGTCAGAAGGTCATTTGTTGTGCTCACATATTTGTTGCCTTAAGTAACACCTCATGCGAAGGACTGAGTCCTATGGCCCTAACCACACAAGTGACAGTAGACAAGTAAATGCAGCTGTCTGAATCTTTTGACAGCTGTCATTGGCAGCATGCAAAATGCATCTGAACCATGCCCTATGATATTGCAGGGCAGATGGCTTCACATGCAATTTGTATTATGTATTTTAGATAACAACTGTCAAAGGCAAAAGGGCATGTCAGGCATTTCCATCCATGTCTTAGGCATACGGCAGTGACTTACTGAAACTTCTTTAGCACTGTATTACCAAGTCACATACTTTGCCACTGGTTGTCTGGCTGCATTGGTTTCCTTTTTCTATATTATATTTCAATTTACTTGTTTTTCTGCAATAAAATGGTCCTCACTTGGCATCAAAATTAATATGAAAGCAGATTTTAGTGCACTGAGTCTAATTTTTGTACAATAATAGCATCCAAATTTGTAAAAGTAAGTACTTATAAAAAAAACACCAGAGGGCTCATTTACTAATGCAAAGTAGTATGTGTCAAACTCTTACACTTATGCCAAACTAAAAATATATGTGGCACCAGTAATATTCATAGGATGTGCAGCTGCCTGTTGTTTGTGTTCATGGTAACATCATAGTGACGCATGTCTATCAAGTGCAGCACTGCCTTTAGTTCATCCCTTCGACCCTTTTTTAGAAGTTTAATAATAATATTCTACATAGAATCTTTTATTGACACTGTTGACAGTCATTTAACTCTTTTGCATAACACATTGTGACTATTTTACACTTGTGTGTTTTAAAAGAAGCAGTTAATCCCCAGCTGTCAGTCTTCTAAGAAGCATTCTTAGCTGGCATTAGCACAGGAAGCTGTTTTTGCCCAAACAAACTCAGCCCTAGTGATAGAATGACAATGCTTTGTTTTGTTTACCAAAAATATATCAACAGCACTTGATATATGCCCAGTTCCTAACAATAAATTATATAAAACAGTATCAAATAAATAGTAACAGCTTAATTTCATATTCAGGAGAGAGGATGAGCTAATGCATTTTGACAGCTTATTTTAAAATAAAGAAAGCAGCAGTAAAGCTCTTACATTTCAGTAATAAATTGTAAATGTAAATATGTGTAGCTTTCAGCACTTATATTAAATTCAGTATCCTGGTTATCCTGATTTGTATTTTATCCTTTGGCCTTTAATCAGTTAGTAAACACATGAACACGCCCATAGTTTACAAACAAAAAAAAATCCAAACACCAATTTAATTTAATAATCGAGAGTTTGTATTTGTTTGTATACTGTGGGTGTAAACTATAGGGCTAATTTACTAAATATGAAGTTTGATATTTTCAAGCATGGCAGATACCTATGAGTGTAAGAGCTTAGTAAGAGTGGTAACTAAGGGTTCAGAATTTTTTTTGTTAGCATGGAAACAAACTATTAAATGAAATTATCAATTTTTTAAATGAGTGAAAACCATTGTTACTACGTGGTACAATAGCTACGAGAAACACAACTTAGCCAGCTCCCCCTTCAACCTTCAGCCCCTCGTATCAAATATAGACTTTCTGCCAAGCCTCGAGAAGAAAATGTTTGACAGATGGAGTACGTACAAGAACAGACCCACCTTGATAAAGGATTTCATAAAGAACCATAGAATTATACCACTATCCACAGTACAAAAGAGATGGGGAAACCACCCGAAAGACCAATGGAACTACAATCAGCTCCACCACTACATAGAAACCACAAACCTAAAAGACTTAAGCAAACAAAATACGTGGTGGGAAAACCTAATTACAACTCAAACTAAATTAAAAAGACCACTGTCGGAACTATACAAACACCTCCTCAACTCCCCCCATGAAACAAAAAAACTACATCAAACTAGCTGGGAGAAAGAACTAAACATAAAGATACCAATAGAACAGTGGAGGAATATCTACAATTCAATACACAAAGCCTTCACAGCATCTAAAACACAAGAATTTACATATAAACTAATTACCCGATGGTACTACACTCCAACCAGATTGAAACAAATGTTTCCCACAGCCCAAGACAGCTGTTGGAGATGTCTTCACCACCAAGGTACCTTTAGCCACATCTGGTATCACTGCGCTGCACTAAAAGACTACTGGAAAGAAGTCATCACAACAATGGAAAAGGTCACGCAAGAAAACTTATCCACTGACTTTCTACCCAAACTTATACTCCACTATGATACACAATCCTTAACTACCATTAAAAACCAACTGCTCCTATTTATGCTGCAAGCAGCAAAAGCCATTATACCTAAAAAATGGAAGGATAAAGCTCCACCGACCATACAGGAATGGACCGCTCTTCTTGAAGAAACTAGACTAATGGAAGAAATAACAGCGATTATTCATGGAAAAAGTAAAAAATATTGGGAGACATGGTCCCCATGGATAAACTTCCTTAGACTGCAAAAATAGACAAAATCCACCTTTGCACAAATTAAATCTCTAGATAAGGAAACTATATAGCTCTCTTTCTATAAATAAGCCTTATAACTTTTTCCAAAATGTGATTTAAAGCGAAATGTTAACTGTATGATAGTAAACTCTGTACACCCTCTCCCTCCCCCCCCTCCCTTCTTCTATTTCTGTACCCCTCTCCCCCCCCTCCATTAAAATGTTATAAATAAAGATTTATAAAAAAAAAAAAAAACATTGTTACCAGTTGTTGAAAAAATATTGAGCATGGATAAATGTTAGCAACACTAGTCTAACAATAAATCACCCCTAAGTACAATATGACCTCAACTAGAAGAGACCAACTATTTGTGAATTCCATAAATTTTTGTTGTGGGTTGCAGATTTTTTTTTAATTGCTTAATACTTTTAAAAAGGTTCCAACAATGAGTAAGAATTGAGATTAGATATAACTGTTCATAATTTGCTATTAAATATTTGGGAGAGGTGATGTCGGGTGCAAGGACAACATAGGGGCAAACAGAAGAAACAGGTGAAAATGTTTCTAGGGTTTGTCAGCTTTATACTTTCACCTACAGATACAGGAACTTACAATATTTTTTTTAATTTTTATTATACACCACTGGGCTACTTTGTTAGAAAATCTCTGGTTTGTAACTAGCGACTTGGGGTGTTCTTGTTGCTTCTCCTCCAGGTTGAGCCGCAGGAGGCAGTGTAGTTTTGGCCTGGCAGATTATGTCAGTGACTTTAGCCTCTGCCTTTGTATTCCTCTGCTGACACCTGTAATCCAGCAGCAGACTATATCTGAATTTAGGCCTGCCTCCTCCTATACCCTGGGCTGGATCATTGAGCTCTTTGCCTTGACCAAAATTCCTGAATATTCCTGATATCTTATCACCCATATTCAGACCCCTGGTCTCTCCCACTGGCTTTTTTGGATCTTCACTTGCTTGCCACCTTGTGTTTAAAATCAAACTTTGTAATACCTCCAAACATTTTAAAAATCAAACAAAAATTGGATAAATTGAGCTGTGGATTATATATATAAATGTGTGCTTGCATAAATATGAATATGGTGTATGGTGTATGATTTATTATTGAGATGTTTAAAACTATATATTGTTTTTATTTTATTCAGCACTCAGGGGTTAAGTGAAATGTGATTTCAATACGGAGTAATAAGTGTATACTTGTAGTAACAATAGTTAGTGCCATGCACTAACATTTTGCCCACACCCCTAAATACCATGCCCATTTTACCGAAACAAACCCTACTACAAAAAAAATGAATGAGCGTATTAACCTTAGACGTGCCAGTATAATCATTAGATAAAATGGATTATGGGAATATTAACCTTAGACATGGCAGTATAATTACTACAAAAAATGAATACCAAGAATATTAAGCCCATATTTGCCAGTATAATTAATACAGAAAATGGATAGTCAGCATATTAACCCCAGATATCCCAATATAATTACTGCAGAAAATGGATAATCAACATATTAACCCCATGCTATCTTGGAGTGTAGAACTGGTGGCTAGAACCAATAATAAGTGGGACAACATGGGACATTTTAACTCCAATCTTGGACAACAGGCTGTGCTCTGAAAACAGGAGACTGTCCCATGGAAACCAGGACAGTAGGGAGCTATGCTTTGTTTGCCTGCTGCCTGCCCTGACCATTTCTAGTGTTATATGGAATTGCTTTATCACCTGCTGCTTATACCTAAGATCAGCCTTGTCTCTTGTCTTGCCTGCTTTTTTTTATGGTTAAAAATGTTTTTTCTAAACCATTGTAATGTTTGCAACTGGCTGCTCAGCACATACACTCCTATGAACTAATTTAATGGGTAATTCTTACACTTTTAAAGTATAGTAGAAGCCAATTTTGTGGATTTTGCTACTTCCTACATTTCTACACTGCAGTTTGCTTATCCTTAATGTCATCCCATTTACTTCTGCATAATTCTTGTTTACTAGGACCATGGGAATTCTCAGGATCAGCTTCACACTCTCAAGCTAAATTTTTTAGGCTGAGATGTAATTTCTATCTCAATGGAAAATAAGTTGTCTCTAGCAGGTCGAGATTTTTATCATTTTTTTAAAATGGGAGCCAAAAGCTACTGAGATCCACTTCAGCCAGTCAGCACATCAGCTTTTGTTTAAATTGGAATCTTTCACTCCATTTACTCAAGAGAGCTGCTTTACCATTAAATTCTTTAGGGAAATTTGCACAGCGCGATTAAAATTTTCATTGTGAAAATTCAAGTGACAAATGTTAAAACCTAAGAACAATAAAACTTAAACTTAAAAATTAAAATTTTCAAATTTTGATAAATCTACCCTTAAAGCGAAAACTATGCACGTAAGAGGTTAGAGAAAGAACAGACATCACATTTATTTCTAGTTTAAAGTTTAGCTTTTCCATCCAGAGATATATAAATTTTGAATCTTGAATCTGAATTTCTGGCAGTAATGGGGTAGTTAAAAAAAAAATCTAAAAACTGCTTCCTGCACTTGAACACTTGAACACTTGGAATATTAAGGAAACTTTAGTGATGGGCAAAATGTTTCACCAGGCATGGATTTACAGCTAATTTCCTCGTTTCGCCATTGGCGGATTGTTTCGCGAAACGGATGAAAAAATTTGCCGAGCGTCCAAAAATTGTCGCATGCGACAAAAGAATAGCCGCGGGCGACAAAAGAATAGCCGTGCGACAAAAAAATAGCCACGGGCGACAAAAGAATAGCCTTGCGACAAAAAAATAGCCGTAGGCGACAAAAAAATAATCGCGGGCGAAATTTTTTTTTTGGCGGGCAACAATTTTTTTGGACGTGCAACGTTTTTGCCGTTTCGCGAATTTTTCGCTGTTTCGCAAATCTTTTGAAAGATTTGCACATTTTTCGGCAAAGCAAAATGGGACAGATTCGCTCATCACTAATGAACATCAGTTCAAAAAAAGGCTTGGGCTACTTTTTGCCTTTTTTCACTACAGGTGCATGAAAAGAGAATTGCCAAAAGAAACGCTGTGTTACAAACTATGTATTACTAAGATATGCATACGTCGCTAGCCAGGGTAAGTTCAGTAATTCTTAAAAATTAGCACTATTTTTCATGTGAGTTTTTCTGCAAAGATACATGCTTATTAGGTGCAATGTAAATGCTTTGAACCACTCTGGCTGAAAAAGACTGATATCTTTTTCCCTTTCAGGAAAAGTTTGTGTTGTCAAATATTCCCTGCAGCTGCTTTCCATGCATTTGAATGGAGATCACTCAATAAATATAAAGACCAAGCCAGTCAAAGCATATTTGTGCTGTATTTCTTATCAAAGGTTGAGATAAGGTAGTACCACCAATGCAATCATTAATAAAGCAACGAAGTTCCATAAGAATTTCATACATACACCTTAGTTGTTTCTAATTTCAGGGGTAGCCCAAAATTGCAGACAATGCACAGATTTATATTTGAATGAATACTGAATACTAAATCAATCATGAAAGATTTGGTTGCATACCATTTCAAATCCAAAGCCTACATTTGAACATTCAAATTTGATAAAAAAAATGACTATGTTGCATCAATTGGGAAAAATGTCACATTTAGTTATCCAGAGCTTTAAATTTATACAAATTGAAAGGTTCCATCCAATGAGAATTTAAAAGTACTACAAGACAATTGCAATTTGTATTTTTTTGTATCATATACTTTATTCTCAACCATTTCCATTCAGCAACATTTATTGAAAAGGCAAATCAAAGTGACATCAATATTTATGTATTTTGTGTATTTAATCACAGGCTGCAACAGAGCACTTTCTAGATTAATATGGATTCTAGCACACACAAAAGATTCATGTGCATGCAAGTTAGCATGCAATTACACTTTCCCATTATATAGAACTTTATAAAAAAATCTTTTCAAATTTGATCTTACTATACATTTTTTAAATAACAGAATTCCTGAGTCTATGTAAAACTGCTTAACTACTTAGCAGAAAGACAGAGACAGGCATCACATCATTAACTAGCAACAAAACTTCATGTGTTTTACCCTGATTCCAACTATGCAATATTAACATAAAACTGAATTAAGAGAATGGTAGCCTCATTTACAAAAAAAATGTGAAAAGTGCTGTCTTTCATGTGAATTTTGGCATGTTAATGATAACATTTGAGGGATTTTGGCCTGGAACATAATATTTGTACTTTCTAATTGGACCAGTGTTGTTAGTGGAGTACCACAAAGGTCAGTCCTTGGGCCTTTGCTTTTTAACTTGTTTATTAATGACCTGGAGGTGGGCATAGAGAGTAATGTTTCTATTTTTGCTGATGACACTAAATTGTGCACAATTATAAATTCCATGCTGGATGCTGCCACTTTGTAGAGAGATTTGACAAAATTGGAAAACTGGCAGCAAAATCGAAAATGAGGTTCAATGTTGAAAAGTGCAAAGTTATGCATTTTGGTAGAAATAATATAAACGCGAGCTATCTACTGAATGGTAGTGTGTTGGGGGTATCCTTAATGGAGAAGGATCTAGGGGTTTTTGTAGATAACAAGTTGTCTAATTACAGGCAATGTCATTCTGTGGCTACTAAAGCAAAAAAAGTGCTGTCTTGTATAAAAAAGGGCATTGACTCAAGGGATGAGAACATAATTTTGCCTCTTTATAGGTCCCTGGTAAGGCCTCACCTTGAGTATGCAGTGCAGTTCTGGGCTCCAGTCCTTAAGAAGGATATTAATGAGCTGGAGAGAGTGCAGAGACATGCAACTAAACTGGTAAAGGGGATGGAAGATTTAAGCTATGAGGTTAGACTGTCAAGATTGGGGTAGTTTTTTCTGGAGAAAAGGCACTTGCGAGGGGACATGATTACTCTGTACAAGTACATTAGAGGGGATTATAGGCAGATAGGGGATGTTCTTTTTTCCCATAAAAACGATCAGAACACAAGAGGTCATCCCTTTAGATTAGAGGAATGGAACTTTCATTTAAAGCAGCATAGGTGGTTTTTCACTATGAGGGCAGTGAGGTTGGGGAATGCCCTTCCTAGAGATGTTGTAATGGCAGACTCTGATAATGCCTTTAAGAGGGGCCTGGATGAGTTCTTGAACAAGCATTGTATCCAAGGCTATTGTGATACTAAAATCTACAGTTAGTATTGATGTTTGTATATATAGTTTATGTATGTGAGTGTATAGATCAGTGATATAGGTCACTATGTGAGTGCATTGAGGCTTGCTTTAAACTTATTTTTAGATCAAATAGAAAAAATAATGCATCATAATGTAATTCATAATTAAGGATCAGATTGTTGTTTTTACTATGATCCTGAAATGCTTGAGATACCCTATATAGTCTTTAGACTACAATGAATAGACTGGGAAACCTACTTTTGCAGTGCTGAAATAATGATTTTTACTGATTTTGTGGTTTCTGCTGATACTGGAATTGTCCATTAATGAAGCCTGAAATTATTTTTTCTGTAAAATTTTAGGGATGCCAAAGCATAGTATTTATCAATTGAGTTATAGGACTTTTGTAGTAAAAATGCTACAGAAATACTATTATTTAAAAAAATTAAAGATAGATAGTGAAATATCCATGACTTCTCTCATTTTGCTCAAAATAAGTTTTTGATCCTCCCATAAAAGTATAAGGTGAATGTCAAAGTGAGGATTAAATGGTTGAAGCTTACAGGGACTCTTATCAGAATGAAACATGTCTGTTAAATCCAGTCTTATGAAAAAAAAAGAAGCTGGAAATATCTGCAATTTTCACTGTGTAATCTATGTAAACAGGGATTTGTAGTAAGTAAGAAACTCCATTATGCACATGGTTTTTACATGGTAAAAGGAAATATCCTTCTTGAGCACCGACATTTTCCCACATCTCTACAAGCTTCTAGTACTGTATCATTTATTAGACTTAAAGTGGAATTGTATTTGTCCTGATCAGAGAAAAGGTAGGACCTTTATATATGAAAAATACATACAAGACACCTGTGAACTGGTATATCATGGCAGTAAAAAATAAATTGACTCTACCGAGTCTTTCAAGACAAAGTCGGCAAACATGAGGCAAATGCTCCATGACTGGGGAACTGTATTTCACTATTGTTTGTTCACCTGGAAAACCACTTTTTTCCCTACAAACCTCCAAATATATTTTAAATCATATACCCAGATTTGGTGGACCATTATATTAGCTGTCACCAAAAAGAGATAAACCTGCCTCTGCATTATAATAGAGACAAAATTACTATATTTAACGGGTAAAACATATAGAACAATTTAAACCCAGTGTCTGAAATAGAATAAACATAAATTGTTCTTCCAGTAAATTAACCTTTATATTGTTATAAAAAAATACCCCTTTCTTTAAAAGAAAGCTGATCCTTGTTACTGTATACATTTACAATAAGTTGGCTGCCATATTTGTAAAGAGTTACAGTATTACCTTGCAATCACCTCTGCTCAGAAGAAAAGAAATCCAGTTTTGTAGGTCTTTCCTCATATCTTAAATGTCCCATATGAGTTATTATTTAGTTGCATGTCTCTGCACTTTCCAGCTTAATAATATCCTTCCTATGAACTGGTGCCCAAAATTGCACAAGTACTTAAAGTGTCATCTTACCAGGGATTTATAAAAAGACAAAATGATGCTTCAGCCAATCCCTCTTTAATGTGCTTTTGCAGTATCAGTTGAAATTGCTTACTGTTTGGCTGTTATCGTTAACCTTCAAATCCATCATAATTAAGGAGACACCAACACAATATTGTATAGTTTAGAAATGTAATGCATATTTTCCCAAATGCATAAATTGGTATGAATCATTATTAAGCCTAATTTTCCATTTATCTGGCCAGTCTGGTATTTTATTCAAATCTCTCTGACGAGTGGTAACAAAAAGGTTATTATTCAGCACATTTCTGCATTAACAGCAAACACAGGGACAAAAGTTTAATGCCAACATCTAGGTCATTTATGAAAAAATGAATATGAAGTGGACCAAGCAAAGACCCTAGAGGTACTGCATTCATAAAATTAGCCAAACTGGAAAATACTGTACACTATCTTTAGACAGATTTTATCCATGTACAAATAGATTGCCCAAGGCCTGCATTCCTTAAATTACTCAGTAACCTCCTATGCATTGCAATATCCATAATTTCAGCACAACCTATGCAAATCGCATCCAATACTAAGGTCTACGAATCTACTTATCATCATACTTTTTTAGCAAAATATATTTGCGTAGAATCATGCAGACATGCGCATAGTGACTAGTAAAACAATTTTCAAGACAATTTTTTTTAATATCCCTTCTAAAACTTCCCACACATATGTCAGTCTTACTGTTCTATAGCTTTATGGCTGAGAAAAAGATGCCTTTATAAGAAACCACACTGCATCTTCTAGTCTCAGTGCCATCAGGCATTAAATAGTTCTTAAATATAATATTATAATATGTCTGTTAAGCAATGAACTAATCAATCTAAGTACCTAGGGATTAATATTTATATTCATCACATGTCATATTGACATCACTGGAGTTTCAAAAATGTAACCATTTAGAATAGATGTTCAAAGCCTTATAAAAGTTACCACTAACCATATAATCTGTATTTATAGACAATTAAAGTAAACCAGATCTCAAATATGGTTTAAATATACCATTGTAAAAAGATTCAGCAAAGGGGGCCTTCAATTTAGACTGGCAAATTATATGTTTTGTTTTTCAGGTTGCATTTTTAACAAATATAAATGCATGTGATATGGTAATACAAATACATTTAATGTCATAAAACTATAGGCGAGCAATGTTGCAATTAATTTAAACTAAAAGTACAGAATACAATTTAAGTGACCCACCAAAGTATCAGCATAAATGCAGACTTCATAATCTCCTATTCTTCTAAGAAAGAAGCGAAAACGAATATATCTATCTTGTTGCACATCCATAACTGCAACAGAATTGACTTCCATACCCTCTAACTGGAAAGTTCGCCCCTTTATAATTGCTCAATAAAACTTTAAGGCTACTTGTGCTAAAACCATCTATCATTAATAGAACATTAAGGTTTCTCATGCTAAAGCCCGGTATCATCTAAGAACCAACGGGCAAACTACACATTTTATTTAAAGCTGTCCATACATGACCATTTTAACAATAACTATTTCACAGAAATGACTTTGGGCCCTACTCACTGTCCCTGGTTTCATAATTTTCCAGTTTAGAACAACTTGGCTCCTGTAGTCTCATAATTTATGACCATCCCATAGTAAAGTACCATCCACATTTAGCAGTATATCTATTCTGTGAACAAAATAAACATAAAACTTATACTTGTTTAGTTTTTAATTAATTTAATAAATACAAAAACATTTGACATTGGGAGTTACAGAGTCGTGGGCGACTAATCTCCCCGTGTGCCAGAGCCCTAAGACAGTCCCAGGCTAGATGCATTGTATCTACATTTTATTGCTGATACCAAGGGCATTTAACAGTGGTAGGTAAAAATCGGATCTGTTTTTTTCAGCACAGAGAAATGTATTTGAGGGTAATTATACTGCCCTTAAAAAGAATGCTTATCTTGCAGATAATATAATAGATCTATTTACCTTTTGCTCTGTGCCTTTGCTAATGTATAGTCCATGAGTTTGCTTAGGCTAATGTCCCATGGGGAGATTAGGCAGGAAGGTAGGGAGGTATTTTGGGAGATTAGTCACCCGTGGTAGCAGAGATTTAACCATGGGTGACTAACCTCCTTGTGTGACAATAGCCTAAGGCTGAAGCCGCACAGAGTGGATTCTCAGCCTGTGGATAAACTCAGGGGTGAGAATCAATCCCTACACATCAAACGTCTTATTGTTGCGCCTATGCCTGGAGCCATCGCATCAGCCCCAGTGCAGGCACACTAAGCAGAGTTTGCAGAGAAACTTCATACACAAGCATTTTGCAATTGCATGGGCTCCAGGGCTCCAGGGCACAGGCACAAAAATAAGTTTTTGAAGCTAGAGGTAGATTCTCACCTTGAGAATCCATTCTGTATAGCTTCAGCCTAAAATATTTTTAAGATATTTTATCCTCTGTTGTGTAAATACTGATAGTCTGGTAAATATCTGAAGTGTGATAGGTGTGAGTTCCCCCCTGCTTGTGTTTGAGGAGATAAGAGCAAGAACTGTTGTTATGATGCCTTCCAGGCTCTTGCCATTATCTGTGTGAGGTAGAAAAGATTTCAGAAAGATTACATATATCTGTGAGTACATGGGAGCATAGTTGCATATTGCAGCCTCCTAGGAGCACTTGTAGTGTTGTCAGTTATCTGAGCCTGGAGTCTCAGGCTAGTTAAGGCTAGACCACCTTCAGATGGTCACTAACATTCCCAGGCAATTTGTGACTACAACTACAAACACATAAATATTTTTTTATGTACAACTATAGGACAATTATATATGATATAATGACATTTTCATAAGTGTGCCATTTTAATAGGCTTACCCCCGCATGTAATAAAAGGCACTAAGTTTGCCCAAAAACAGTAACCCACAGCAACCAATAAGACCTTTTCTTTTAAACAGGTGATCAGTAACGTCTACTTGCTGATTGGTTGCTATAGGTCACTGCTCCTGGGCAAACTTACTGCCTTTTATTACATAAACCCCATCAGCCATTTGAAGTGGTTTTTTGCTTGTGAAGTGAAATTTATTGTTTGGTAAAATGATAGACATTTGCTCCTTTATAGTTTTATAATAAAAACATTTTATATTCTTTGAATGTCTGATCAAAATGACTTTATAGGCAAATGAAATAAAGGGGGATACAGAGGGCAACCCAGATGGGTGCTTCTCTAGAGAATAATTAGTTCTGTTGTTGACCTAAGGCTCTTTGAGTAACACCCAGTGTAGAATATGGATCCAGTATAATAATAATTGTGGTCTGAATTAAAAAGTTTTGAGTTCTTCTCAAAGAAAAACTTTCAATTGTGTCTAAGGTTTATGCAAAGTCCAAAGATGCAACAATCATAAAGCTAACATTGTTGTTCCTTACAGAGTGAGAAATTCTCTCTCAGGTTGACAGGTGTCCATATACTGTTTGTTAATAAACCAGACTGGCAATAACTACACTCTCTCATCTTGCTTTTATGAAATAGTTGCTGAAGGCATTAAACAATATGTTTCTACCACCCAAGAAAACAAGCAACCCTTGCACAGTAATATCAATAGGTCAGATAACAACAAGATGACTGATAACAAGCTAGTGAGGATGATTGACAATAGAGAATAACCTTTTTATCTATTTATATTGGGATGCCTACATGGAGAGCTGTGGAGCAAGAGACAGTTTTAGGGACAGTGTCTCATGACATAGACTGGTACTGCACTAGTGAAATGCAGTAATGGTGTTTCTCCACCATCTGACAAAATGCTGTAATCCTTACAGTTTTGTAAATTGTATTAATATGAAAGAAGGTGTAATTATGCAAACACAGTATACCTTTAAGGCTGTAAGAATTTTATTTGTTGTAATTAAAAATGCTATTTTTGCTTGCCCTGACTACTCTCGGAACAGCACTTGTTTAATATATTTATTACAAAAAAAAAGTGGTGGAGGTAAAGTGCTTTTCTAGCAACACCAAGTATAGAAGCGCTTTCCTATGTTATTACAGTCTGACATCTTGACACTACATAGGAGGCAAGATAGGTGATTAGAAAGGAATGTTGGTACATTTCTAGATAGACAAAAGTGTACATTAACATCACTTGACTAATCAGGATCTTTATAAATAGACCCAACTAGTGACATTGTTTCCTTCTATCACTGTGAGATTGTGCTGATCTGTCACAATGTCACTGTCTGTATTAAAAGCATAGGTCTCAGGCTTTTGAGACTAAAATAATCCATCAATTGTTATAAATGTACAACAGTAACTCTGAAAAGTAGTGATAATAACTCCCATATTATGAAAAAAAAGATCACTGAATATTTTGCACATGAAAATTGCTTAGTCTATCTACTGTATATATGTAGGTATGTGCAGAATTAATAACAGACTCCATTAACTCCAGAGCAATTCCTATGTGGCTATGGAACCTCTAACGGCTGGTACATACTAGACCAGATTCAAAGTCTATGGTGAAAGTTTGGCTTTAATTAGGATAAAAGTTGTTCTTGTCAAATTATTGTAAATTTGTCCCAATGCACACACTCAACTTCTGTGTCAATAATGATTTTGCCTTTAGTAGATTTTTTTAGCTTTATAGAGTTTGCATATTGTCCAACTTGGGGGGTTGTTGGGATTTAAAATCTAATGGAGAGCACTATTCAGGAATCTCTTTAAAAATTCTATACCAACTCGAGTTTTCTTGCATTAGCTGCATCCATGACTTATTGATTGTGTGGTTCAAATTTGTCTCCATATAGTAAAGTAGTGTATTTTGTCTTTTTTAGGGGTTGTAGCATAGGAAATCAGTTCACTGAACCTGATGCTATACTCTTGAATATATCCATTAAACATGTTAATAGAAAAAAAATCAATTTTTGTAATAGTAATATTTATAATTTTTTTTATTTTTCTACTCAAATTTGTTTTGAAAAGTGACTGATACTATAAACACAAAATAGTATTTCATAACTTTAATAAGAATATAACACTACATCTCTTTATCAGTTATTCTTATTCATAGTTTATAATAATAGTTTGTCACAATATTTATGTGGTTAGCAATACATAATCTGTGCCCTATTACTATGTGGTTTTGGCACTACTATCATTGATTACATAGCAACTGGGTTATGAGATTATCTACCTGGTTACAGCACAACCATTACTTTATATGTTGCGTAGCCTCCAAATAATTTACAAACAACTTGCAGTAAATGACTTAGTAAATGAATTAGTTGAATGCTGTGTTAAGGTGTTAAGGCTGTACCACATTCCTAGAAAAAAAAAAGAGGTTGTATGAAGCTGAGACAGTTGCAAAGCTACATGTCAGCAGGGAGTAAACCTTTGCCCTAAAATCACTAGTACACTTTTGTATTGACCAGTATGCAAAATTCTTATGCAATTTGATACATGAATCTAATTCGCACACAGATTCACTAAATATACAAGGCTTTATTCCCTTTTTAATGACTTTACTAACATTTTCCAGTGTCATTTTGGCATAAATAAGTGTATAAGAACTTTTTTTATACTGTATAAGAACTAAGGAAAACCCTTTGAAATGTTTTCTATCTTAAAATATTTTTATTATGTTTAAATATTTCATATGAATATTTTTTATGGTGCAGATTTTAGCTTATATCTATATACACATGCCTTTTAAATATTGTTTTGGGTTTAAATAACAAGGGCCAACCACTGTGTTATTTTCAGTGTTCTTTTATTTCCTGTGAGGGCAAAAATAATAAAAGTTTATATTTACTGTATATTTACTGCAGTAGAAAATCAATTCATTGAAGGGGAAAAAAGGCTCAGAATTGTATCTAATTCATTAATAATCAGCAAGTTAGACTTTCTACTTCTGATATATTTCTTATATCTCCTCTGTATATTAATAATATGTATTGGATATAGACTTTTGCTGCTGCAATGGTATTGCTATGTTACACTAGGATATCTTAATGCATTTAAACGCCACATAATATGGTTTGTTAAAAATAGCATGCAGAAAATGAGCAACCTAAAAAGTCACCGATCCAGGTCATCTGGTCCAAAATCCTCTGTGAGTAAATCCCATGTTAGTTACAATAATTTTCTTTCATGACACATCTTTAATGAGGTTACGGAATATCACGCTGGAATTCAGTGAGGGAAGAACAATAGAAGGAAGTGGCTGGCTTTAGCTACATGTGAGTAGGTATTGCTACACAGTTAGTGTTTGATGCTGGATTTATTCAACTGCTGGTGACCTTTAAAGGCTTCCTGTTTAAGAATGTGGGATTTAAAGACGGAATCACAGCTCGTTTGATCTCTCAATTTTGTGAGGTCATTCTCAGGTTTTAAGCCAGGCATTGATTTCATTATGCTCTCACAAGAATGATGTTAACCTGCTCAATATATGCTGTAATCCATAAAGCCATTAATAAATGTCCATATTTATAATAGCACCAATTACAATGTGAATTAATTTTTCTAAATTGTGGGCTTTACAATAGATCTGTTATTGACTGTATTGCGTGAGAAGTCATTTTCTTACTGTTATCAATATGGTCACCAAACAAGGTCATGTGTCCAATCCAACCAAGGGCATCTGCATGTTATTCCTATTGTGTGGGAACAAGAGTTAATGTCAGTGCAGACTGCTGCCAGTAAGCAAAACACATCTCATTATATCTAATTGCTATTAAAACCTTGAACAGTTTATAGGTAATGCTTTGTGTACATCCCATCAGCGCAGCTATGACATTATCAGAACCTACATTGAGTCCACCCCTTTTCTCTGTTCTATCATCATGTTCTGATCATTAAAGATGAATGAAAAAAACACATTATTTTCCCTGTATAAAACTAATGTATAAGAAATGGTGCATTTACAAAGCCTTGTTTTTGGTCTTACATTAACCTCTAGCATCCCAATTACAGAAATAATGCATGACAAGGAGCTATATTTGTAATATAACAATAATATGTAATAATAATAATAATATAATAATATGTAATAATATGTAATATAATAATAATAATATTTATAATATAATAATAATATAATAATAATATAATATGACAAGGACTATATTTGTAATAGTGCATAATTTATTTTATGCCCCACTCGCAATATCATTTACATTATTATTTTATGCCTCATGTGATACTTTTTAAACAGCTTTTTCAAAATGAACTAGAATTTAATATTGTGCTACAAATCTTCTACTTTTACATTGTGCCACACGTACTTCTACTTAAATACTATTACAAGTACTGGCTAGAAAAATATTGTCAGGTCAAAGCTGGTATTTTTGGTATTACTGTTGCTTTAAAGACATGAAACGCATGGTTGAAATGAAATCTGATGTAAAGTATCTACATATTAATATCTTTCATAGTTCTCTCATCTGCAAATTATCACTCTATTAAGTGATTTATGATATGTATATTCATACACTGACAGAAGGGGATTCATAATTTCCAGTTAAAGCAGGAGATAATCATAGCATTACAGTTTCCAGATGCTCAGCAATGTATCATGTTGCACCAACGCTAAACTTTTTCTCATAAATAAATTCTACCATCCTCACTACAAACAAACAAAAAATCTGATACACTGGATCTGGTTTGGATGGTTCTTCCCTAGAGTGTGTGCCAAAAGATTCAGAGAAGGCAGATCTGCTTTAAACCACGCAAATATATTTTACCTGTTAACTGACACCATTTACTTTGAACTTCTTTATCAGGCTGGAATTTTGTTATACTTGTTGTGTGCTCCACACCACAGCTACAATACTGAGTGATTTCCCATATAGACCATACTTTCCTATACACCATACTTTACTATACACCTATTTAACCCAACATACCAGAAAATTCTATCCCTAAAAAAACTCCTACAAAGGCATATGCAGAATTTTTTTCCACATAATGGTTTCCTGTTACAAAACAGTTACAACAAAAGGTGAAGACAGGGGGTTAATTAAATTATCTAACTAGCAAGAAACAAACAAGGAGTAGCTTCACGTTTTCTGTTTTGCAATCTATTTAGTTCAAGAAATATCAAATACTTTATGAATCTTTATTATTAAAACAACAGGAAAAAGTATAGTTAGTACAAACCGTATTCATTAAACCTATGTTGCATAAGGGCTGTACCGCTCCCTTATCTTCTGGAGTTCACACAGTGATTGTTAATGAGCGGAAAAGAAAAACAAGCATCACATAAATGTTTTTAGTCATAGTTGGTGCTTAGTGATGTAATTGCTGTCACATGACTCATTGAAACTTTTGTATTATAATAAACAATGTATTAAAAGTTTCTTCACAGTTTCATTAACTTTTATATGGTCATGAAACTTCTCAGTGATAATATCCTTATAATATCCTTATATTTAAGAAAAGGGGGTACATTATTCACTATAAAATGATATACATGATATAATTGTAGAACAATTTTTGTTGTGAGTGGAATAGAGCATTGCTCCCTATAGGACAGAATGGAACCCACAAAATCTTTAGTTTTACAGTCAACACCAAAGATTACATTTTCTTCTACAAGTAATTGTTTAATCTTCACATTTATTGGCTATTTTTTTATACCCTTTCCTTTTTGTCCTTATACTTCTTTCTGCTGGGGATATTTAACAAACTACCTATCATCTTAGAGCTGAACAGAAAACGATATAAAGAATGCATAGATGTGTTTAAAAAAGGACTAATAATGACATAGAAACTAACTTTTCCAAAGTGGGGGTGAAATTTAGAACAGTAAAGTAACCTTTTTTTAAAGCTTCCCTGTCACCACTCTTTTTATTAGTTTAACTCTTTATGTAATTTTAGTATGAAGTAGAAGTAGCACGCAATACCCTAATACAGTGCCCTACTAAAAGTGCAAAAATAAAAACCCATATGTTTTCTCGAATATCTTTCTTTAACACTAAATGATATTGTGGCTAATTTAGTATATATTACTTCAATTTATTTTAATATTTAGCAAAATGTGTACTACAAGTTTTACCAAATCATTTAATGAGTTGTTTATTTTGTAAACTTGTCAGAACCAGTTGTTCAGAGCGGTACATAAATAATTGAATTTAAAGTTATCACTGTGTTTTTTAATGAGTAGTATGCATTGGTATCACTGCTAAAGACATTGCGATGATTAATAAATCAACCCCATTGTTGTGGTTTACTGATTTTTTGTTTTAATGTGGAAATTCTATAAAAGACTTTCCATATTATAAAAGTCATTATTAAGGTCTGCATTCCAAGCTCTGGCTGGACCTGTCTCTTCAGGGAACAATTGAGAACTCTCTAAATCTGCCTGATCATATGTCACATTAAGCCATTTTCAAGATGATCAGCTAAAAGCTGAGACTGATTTGAATGAGAATTCCAATAAGCCACTTTAGAGCAGATTGTATAACATCCTAATCCATAAAATGGTCAATAAAAGTGTTTTTTGTTTAACACAGCAGGCAATAGTAGAAAAGAATGTATTCAAACTAAAATACCTTTAGCCTGTTTACAAAGTATGATGACATGGTGATTAAATGTACAATTAGTTTAAAATATGTTAATTTCTATTTTTTTATGCAGCTTCTCACCTGTATTATCTATGTAGACATCTTGGTTGCCATTAGTGATGTGCGAATCTGTTCTGTTTCGCTTCGCCGAAAAATTTGCGAATCTTTCAAAAGATCCGCGAAACGGCGAAAAATTTGTGAAACGGCGAAAATGTCGCGCCACAAAAAAAATTATCGCCCGAGGCTATTATTTTGTTGCGCGGCTATTGTATCGTCGTGCGGCTATTATTTTGTCGCCCGCGGCTATTATTTTGTCGTCCGCGGCTATTATTTTTGGCCGCGAATCCATGCCTGGCGAAACTTTTCGCCCATCACTAGTTGCCATCATTACCTGCTGTTATAAATCCTAATTCTGAGACTCCCCATCAAGCCATTACTTATGATGTAATATGTTTAGAAATTCAGATAGGTGCTAATAAAAAGCTGTTTTGTCTAGTCATCCTTTTATAATAAGACACATTAAATACTAATGATGCAATGGAAATTAGCTGTTAATGCAGACCCAAACATTATGACTGTGTAGTTCTGTATAATATACTAGGCCACGTGTAACTGCAGTAAACTAAATGCTAATTAGCCCTGTAATATTTGGATATTGTGTAACCTTACGACACTATAGGTTTTATTCTTGTGATTAATACACCTCTTTATGTGGAGGCAGTTTATTCTAAATATTTTTTCATACTTTTTGGTTTCATAAATGTTTATAACTCAGAATTTAACTCAGGGACCTCTCTTTGAGAACATAATAGTGTTATAAATATGTGTTAAAATATTTGCTCCAAAGTAACTCTTATATAATTATATAAATAACATTATAAAGCAGATATACATTCACTGGGCATCATTAGCAGGACACAATATACTTTATGAAATGTATATAACCATTTTATTTTCTGGCTATTATTGTTCGTAGAATGGCTTTTTTAGTTCCCTAGAATGTTTTAATTTTTAAATCAATGTTCACTGCTTTTACTTATGTTCAAAATATACTTTGGACCCTAGCTCTAAAAAAAACTTTCCTCTCTAGATATCTGAGTGTGTCGCTGGCTGCTCCTTATATCTTTGCCATCAAAATCTTATTTTTTTCTGTTGATATTTTTCTTCTTTTCCTGCTTGAAGGTAGAAGTAGGCTTTAGAAGTATCAGACTGACCTTGATAAAAAACCAGATTGAATTAGGAGTTTTGTTAAAAAAACAAACTAACAAGTCTTGTTAGGAAGAAATACTGGGAAACTTTGCTTCTTCTCTCACACATGCCATGTTACTGATGAAATGAAGGCTGCTGAACAAGAATCTAAGAAAATAGTTCAAATTATATTGTATTATCAACAAAACCCAAACATTTGCATTGTTGGGAGTTAGCAATAATATGTATGGGTGAGGCACTCAAGAAGAAGATTTTCCAAAAGGTTAGAACATTTTCAATAACTTTGGAATTGTCTAATGTTGCTTGCTATATAGATGTTTATAGAGGCTGATTTATCATCAACATCTTACTTGGAGGGGGAATTGGCGAAGACAGATGAATAGGATAATAGGATATACTGTTGGGAGTGCAGGGAGCGGTGTAAAAAACTCCCTGGGGCAGGTATGCAGAGTTGACAGCTGAAGAAGTGGGGAGGTTGTGCATTTGTCACGCGATTTTTACTGTCGCCTGTGTCTTTTTTTTTTTGTTGTCCATGTTTTGACGTGTGAATGGGGAAATTCGCTGTGAAACCATGCCTGGCAAAAAAATTTGTTCATCATTAAAAATAAGTGATTGCTGAAATACAATGAAATGTTCTCATACACCAGATAAACAAATGAATATACATTGCTCTTTAATCAATCAAAGGCTGCACTCATACTCTGACCTCACACTGGTTGCATTGAGTAGAATTTTCCAGATAAGGAGTCTGTCCATAATTTGGTTCTCTTTCCTAATAAAAAAAAAATAATGAAAACATTTTTTTTTGTACCAATAATTGTTTTGCCTTCAATAAGGATACATTACATTGTATAAAAGGATTTTTTCATAAAAGGATTCGCTTATTTCAGAAACTACAAAAGAGTGACTCATCAGTGCACCCCATATATGAACATAAGCTTGATATTCATGGCTTGACATTCGTAAGGAAGTGAATGGGCCCATGGTATAATCTCTGGCATTCCACTTGGCTTTAAATCACTTGTGTGTCTTTCCCATTTGTTGTAGACCTGCAGTTCCTCAATGTTCTTACCAAAAAAGATTTTCAAGTATATTTATTAGATATTGGCCAGATTGCTTATTCTGATTAAAATGAAACATATCTACAGAAATCATGAAAAATGTTTCGGCAGTTACAGCAAATAACCCTGAGGATACCAACTAACTAATTTCAATACGTACATATAGTACAGTTCAGTCCTTTGCCCTATTTATTTGGGTAATCTTTTTATTTCCTGTGCTTTAAATTCCAAATGTAATTTCCTTCATTCTTTAAAGCATGAGTACATTGCTCCCAGCTGCATGACATGAGTAACGTCGGATCTTGACCCGCCCTTCTCCAAACCAACACCCCCCTTTTACCTCTTTACTTACCATCCCCAATAAACACACAGACACCAATTCTTGGGATAAAAATGGCCGCAGAAAATTTATTAACAACAATCAAAGTTTTAATTTAAAACATAACATAAATAACAAATGTGAAACAACATCTCAACATAACACAAATGTTTGTATAACAAACAAACCAACTTTTAAATAACCAAACACTGTAACAATCCAATAACTGCGCAGCGCAACTGGCGCTGCCAGCTGCCCTTCTAGCCCGGAACCAACTACCCAACAAAACTCACCTCCTAATCCACTTTCTTACCCCTGAGGTTCCAAGCATGCCAGCCCCAATTAACTATAAAACTCCCCTCCTAACCCAACCATTGTTTTCCCCCAACGTAATCACCCCGCCAACAACACTCCGCTACCTCCACCTCTATAGGGAGGGAGGGTGGGCGTTTTACTATGCTGACTAAAATGGATTGAGAAGCGGGAACAGTTACCAGCATTTTATACCCCTTACGAATTAACCAATCACCTGCAACTGGGAGTGGCTAAGTCTGTCCAACGTATCTGTCATGCTCCTGCTTCCCTACGTTTTACTACGGGTCATTGGGCTACTTTACTTGCTGTCTGAAAACTGCATTTCTTTCCTGAACTCTATTTTCTTTTTTTTTTTGCATGCCCGTTTATGAATAATTTGGTGTAACCAGACACAGTATAAATGATTCATTGATTACACATTGGTTAATATTGTTCTTACCTTGAACACAACTTTAAAAATACCATTTTTATTTTCTACCCTGTTTTACCTCTTATCTGGATGTAAAACATTTGCATATAATTATAAGTGGAACACTTAGGGGCCACTTTAGCGAAACGCTTTACCATACACATTCCCACATATTTATAAAACTGTATAGGTATAGAATTTACTAAATTTAGAATATTAGGAAAGACAAGAATGAATCTCTTAGAATGTAAGCGCTTGAGAGCTTGTCTCCAATCTTTATAAATAAAGATATACATACATACATACATACAATCTATATCCAAATGTAACTGTAAACCATTTTACAGGAATTGCTTATATGTACTTGTTAACTGTTTGGTCTTGTTGTACCCCTTTAATCTGAAAAGTGCTGCGTGATGATATGAAGGTGCTATATAAATAATAATAATAATGATAATAATAATCAAAAAAATGCCTTAAAAATAAGCCAGCATGCACAAGATACGGCCAGTGTAATGCCATAATAATGTGTTCATCACAATATAAACTTTGCAAGAAGCATACAGTATAAGTCAAAATAAATGGGAATTGGACTAATTGCACAAAAGAAATCCTGCTTCAGTACCACAATACAAAAAGTCAAGACACGGCAGCTTGTTTATAGCAGCTAAGTGTACTGTCCACGCAGCCCAAGTGGTTACATTTACATGGCATTTTTAACCTTTTTTTGCTTATGCCAGATCTAAAGTGACATTTTTCTAGGTGTTTGGAATAGAAATGACTCACCTTATATATATATATATATATATATGCATAGTATTTCTTAGTTAAAGAATGTTTCTGCATGACAATGATTTATTAAATTCAGTCAGAAATAAATCCAAATTAGCTATTATTTAATCCAGAGAAACGCAATAAACACTTCTGATGCCTTCTAATACGTCAGAAGAACAAATTGTTCCATGACTCACATATAAAAGTGGGTCACTAACTGTGTTAAGAATGTATTATACATATAACAATAATACCAGTAATATATTCATTTTTACCAACCTAAAACTACCTGCTAATATACAGAGCCATATAAACCAAGTATCTGTGGGCCTGTGCCAAAGACAGCTTTAGGGGGTAGGCCGACAAGTGCATATTTGGTAAATAGAAAAAAAAAAGCCTGCCCCAGCCTGCCGCAAGATACTTGATGCTAAATCTGGTGGCAGAGCTGAGGAGCGGGTACTTGCTTCTCCAGCAACCGTCTGCACATGTACCGATTGTGGCAGAAATGGTTGGGCTGAGGTTTGGTGCCCTGCCAATATATCCCTTTAAAGTAGAACATTCAACATCTTCTCCATTCTTCAAGTAAAATAAATGCTTTATTCAGTTTAGAAAATGATACCTCCAATTCTCAGGGAATGTCAGCTGGAATGACATTTGACGCATGAGTGACTTTAGTGCCGAATTCTTTGGATGCAAGTGTGCTGCACTTATTGATGCTTGGCGTGGAGGGAACCCTGAAGCTACAACCTGGTCAGCGGTAGGCAATAGGCGCAACAGCACTCAATTTGGAATGGAAGGCAGGAAGGACTGAGCGCCACTGAACACAACTGCACTGAAGTGCAAGGAGAGCATTTTGATGCAGGTACATTTTATGAAAGTAATTTTACATGCAGCTAACTGCAAGCACTTGTGGACCAAAATGAGCCCTCATGTCACTTTCTGATTTAAACAAACCTGACTGTCCAACACTTCTTCACAAAAGGCCCAAACTATAGGGTTGATTCACTAAGGTGCGTTAAAAAAATTTTAACACAAAAAAGCATGCGATAACGCTTATCGCACTTTAGTGAATCAACCCTTATGTATTTTAGATAAGGCCTAGTTGGAATGTTATTGAAAATAGCATTTTGCTCTATGTCCATTTTAATCTTCAGTATATGACTAGTGTAGCTTCTGTAAATAAATCTATTATCTACTCGTACTCTTCAGTCCTTCCCCATCCCATTTGCCCCATTAAGGCAAAAAAAAAAAACATGTATACCTTTAAAGCATAAATACAAGGTACGTAATAAACTTGCATTCACCTTTATTAAGCTTATATGCCATTTAGATGCTGATTTTTCCATCCCCTTTGATTTTTACTTTTCTACATAAAGTTGCTTTCAGAAGCAAACAAATCAATCAAAACCAATCAAATCAATATATTTATTTAAAGGAACAGTAACCAAAAAATGAAGTGCACATTTACAACCCCAGGGGGCACAGCTACAAGAGCAAGCCATAATACTCATTTAACAGGACTTACCCCACAGGTGTTCCATACAGGGAGCATTGTTAGGAGACACAGCCCAGTCCTGCTCCCTAACTTGTGCAAATAACACAGGCCACACTATATTCAAAGAGCAGTGTGTAGGTTTGCATTCTGAAATAGTGCACATAGACCTGTGACTATTTGCACAATGCCCCACACAGCATTTCAAATGCCTAAAAAAATAAGCTTGCACACAAGTCAATGTTTTGTCTTATGACAAAATGTTGTATCAAGGCAAAAGATGTAAAATGTAATGCTATGTATGTATAAATGTTTTAAGATTCTTTAATGGGTCACTTATTAGCATATTTATATATTATAGGTTGATATTTTTTTCTTTGTAAACATAGAGTTTCCTTTTAATAATAGTTATTTGGCACTGTATTAAAACCTTTGCAAATGTAAGTAGGCCACACTGAGCAGGGCACTGCTTTCCAGCTTGCATTTCACAAGATATAAGAGCTACTTATAATGTTCTGCATAAAATAATCCAAAATAAATTTTTATAACAAATCTTCAAATGTCTTGAAAATATAAATTACAGATTTGCCGTTCTGTAATGAAAAGGCTAATAAAGTATTCTTCTTTTGAATATTAAGGTTACAGTGGCTGTCCTCCACCCAGGGGCTACATACAAGAGAAGAGTTCTCCATTAAGCTCTTGTTCTTTGTTAATGTAACTTTTATCTAAACATTTAAGAACAAAATCTATTGTCATCAACCTTTTGCTTTTTAGTTATACATTTTTTTGCTGTTTTTAATCTCTTTGGCAATAAATTGCTACCTACTGATATTTTGAAATCCTTACATTCCTTGATTCCCTACTTACAGATCTTAAATGACATTTTCTTTCTTACCGTTTATATTTTACATGTAAGTTGAACCGCAAAGGTATTGTCTTTATATTTTTAAATATCCCCCAAGAGAATAAATTAAGAACTGCAATAGATAAAATAGTATTTTGAAAGTCAATGCTGACAGACCGTGAAACTGGATATAGAGCATTTTATATCTTGGGAGTCTGTAAGTCTGACACATACCTTTATAGAATAAGTAAACCTTTTTTTTCCTCACTCTCAAAAATTACTCTGAATAGTGTGCAGAATAACATACCATTATCCCTACATTCAGTCTTATTTTGTTTCTACACCACAGGAAGCTCATTTCAGATATTTCCCAGTGTTAAGCACCATCCCCTTTTCTATCTGCGCTCTACTCACTTTGACTGTGAGGATGATCAAAGAGGTGCCTACTGTGCATGGCTCCATTAGCGCAGAGGCATCAAGTGTGCAAACCTATTTGACCGTCTGCACAGTCAAAGTGACCATGTATTGTATTAGAGCTGGACAGACTGAAGATTTTACTTTCTGTATTTTGTTCTTCATCTTTGGAGAGGCCTTTAGTAAACTGCCCAAAGGCCAGTTATAATCCATTGAACTGTCTGTGCTTCTGCTTTGGGTGACTGAAAGTTTATATCCCAGTGAGACCACAGTTCAACTACCTGAAATCACTACAATATTAAAATGTTTCATATTATAGTACTTGATTAGATTATTACTTTTTAAATAGGTTTTCTTTGAAGATTTAGAAGGTCTACTGCATTGATTATTACTTATTAACTAGATTTTCTTTGAAGATTTAGAATGTCTAATGCATTGTACACCAAGGGGCTCATTTATGAACATTGGTGCTAAATTCCACTAGTTTACTTACCCATAGCAACAAGACCTGTTATTTTATCTAACTTGTAGTAGACTGTTGCAAATATGCCATCAGATCTCTCTTTTTACCCTTCATTTTTGTGCTAATTCTGATTATAACATATTCCCCTAGATTGCTACCCTGCTGTTGAAGGACTACTGATTTAACTAGGAAGGTCAAGGTGGAGCATAATTTTGCACTTGATGTGCAGTAAATGAGATAAATTGGACAAACAAAAATACAATAACAACCAAACAACCAAAAAAGACAGTAGTAAATATTCTGACAGAGTGATGCCCAATAAGTAAAAGCCTACAGAAAAACACGTCTAATCTGATTAATGCTGGGCAGTGCTTATCAGCTGTGTTTAGACTCACTTATGTAGTCAATGGTGCCTTCCCATATACTTGTATTTTATTTGTATTTTTTTTTTTTATGCTACTGACCTAGACTAATAGCTTAGAATTTTTTCCACACTCTGTTTCCATTAAAGTTATTATTCTTCTTGGATTTTTATGATTTCTATTCCTATATTTTGTTGAATTATATATAATTTAATTATTTGACATGAGCTTGCATTTTCATGCATTTTCCTCCTGTGAATTCCTCTTGTTTTGATCCATATCATTCAATTATTGTGCATCTGTAAGCAGGAATATTTATTTGCATGCTGTTATAGAAAGAACTGCCAGTGAGTCCATCTAATGCATTTATTGATAATATTATCTTGTGAAACCAAATACACATTTTTGTTCATCTCAATGGTCAGTTCGATTGCTTGTTTGTAAAGATGACTGGGTACTATGATTTTAGTTTTCCTAAATTGAGGCAAAGAAAAAGTAGAATCCTGTATTTAAAATACCACATTTATTGTGAGCATAACAGGCACTTGGGTAAGGTCTAGAAAAATAAGTGGATAGCAAAATAAATATAGACGCAACAATAGTCCGATTATATTTCTTTCTATCTAAAATACATTGCAGGTGATTGTTTTGATCCATATATACACACCCACAGTTTTGACCTGATATACATAAATAACACTAAGCAACTATGCTCGCTTGTCTAAATCTAATTTCTTTCTCTAACATCCCCACTATGTCCTGCTGTGAAAACAAAATCCCCAGCAGCTCAACTGTTACAAAAATAGGCATTACTGAGGAGACAGCTTTTTTGAAGCATTCGTTCTACTTGCATTTCAGCTTTATTTTTAATATAAAGGATTTAAATGTGGCAAAAAATATTTTTGCTATAATTAATGAGCTACCCTTGTTTTGTGTTCCCTAAAAAACAAACAAAGAAAAAACATATTGGCACACAAATAGAAAGGGAATGATTTGTCCTCTTTCATTTTAGGGGCATATCCTGGGGTTAATGTATGTTTTACCAACAAAAAATGATGTTGTATATATATTTTTTTTCATTCAGAACATTTTAAACTTTCTAAATGTGCCAGAAGTTGTGTGGGTCATTTCCATATGTAACAATATATATGACTATATCTAGTAGAAATAAATTAAAAGCAATAAACGGTTTTACCATTCATTCAAGTGGCTTCTTCAGTTCAAGAAGTAGTACAGGTATAGGACCCATTATCCAGAATGCTTGGGACCAAGGGTATTCCGGATAAGGGGTCTTTCTGTAATTTGGATCTCCATACCTTGTCTACTAAAAAATCAATAAAGCATTATTTAAGCCCAATAGGATTGTTTTGCATCCAATAAGGATTATTTATATCTTACTTGGGATCAGTTTTAAAATTCTGAATTATTTGGTTAAAATAGAGTCTATGGGAGATAGGCTTTCCGTAATTCGGAACTTTCTGGATAACGGGTTTCCGGATAAGGGATCCCATACCTGTAGTGGTAGGGAATTTCCAGCATTTAAACCCTTATGGGCAATACAGTCTCCAACATCCAATAACAATGGTTCCATTGAGCTTATTCAATTAGGTGTTGCCTGAAACTCACAGATGTGTGAATGTGTTATACAGTCACAATGGTACCATGACTCTTATTGAGGCAGGTGTTACTTTTTAATGTACATGGCAGGAAGTGTGAATTGTTTTACAACCATTGGGAATGGATGTCAAAGCAGCATTGTACATTGCTGATAAGCGGTGTCGCAGGTCCCCTCTTCTGTTCAGGAATGTTTTTTACCAGTTTGGCATAAATGGCCTCATTCACACTTATTTCAAACCACCTTTTTTCTTGGTCTCTTGGTCTGACATAGACTTCTACATGATCTCCACAGGTTTTAGATGGTTTGTATTAGGATTTGTTGTGATTTTGTCGCATAATGAATTAATGACAAAATTCTGTGACAAAATTGGGGTTTGGTGTCAAGCAACCAAACCCAAAAAATCAAGTTTTAGTAAATGCTCCCTTAAGTGTCTCTTGTTGTCATGCACCTAAATCTTTGCACCAAAATGTTCAGCTAACCTTTATTATTTTATCTCAAAATAACCTCAACACAATTGCTATGTTATTTTCTGACCTTTGAGTTTTCAGTTTAAGTATTTCAGAATCAGAGCAGTGTTATTTGCTTTGCCTCAGCCAATTTTTCCTATATCTTCCACACTCACAGCTAAAGGTTCTATAATGCATCTTATTTTTTTCACATTCAATATTTTATAAACATTACATTCAATATTTCTATTATTGGTTCAGTATTAATTCAATTACATTTTTATATCATTGGCAATGTTTGTTTGTGTTTGGACTGCTTTTTTTATCTTATGCACAAAATTAAATTATTTATCCAAATGTAATTTATTGCAAAACCCTGGGGGATTAATCATCAATTAGCAGCGAAGGGCTGATTCGTTGCTAAGATATAAGTAGGGAGCAAAACCCAGGTGAATCAAATATAGTGCTGGTTGTTGTTTCTTTATCGAGCCCATTATGCAATATAACATACAAATTTGATTTTATTTCTACTAAACAGCAGTGATATATTGTTCAATAATAGTACTACTTAAGGGAATTGATGTATTCTAATTTCCGCAACAATACTTTACTCTACCGCAGGCAACTTATCTTCTTCAAATGCATTTCCACCAGCCAAAATACAAATCGCCAGTTGGAAAAAATATGTGGCTACTTCACGGGGTTGTCCAAGTTGCCTCTGGAGGAAACTTCAGGCTACTTTGAAAAGTAGCCATTCAGCATATATTTCCCCACCAGCAATCTGAATTTTAGCCAGTAGGAATGAAACAAGGCATGTTTGTCTCCTATGGTAGCCAAGAATTATCATGGGTGACAACATGTCCCTTGTGGCATTGCCATAACTTTGCATCATTCCTGCTATTCAAGTCCCTGTTCATTGTTTAAAAACCACTGGTGCCTGAGTGATTTATTTAATCTCAAAGTAGGGTTCCCACATTTTCTGTAATAGTATACAGGCCGTCTTATACTCTTAGGGGTATATTAAGCATGCTGTGTAAAAAGTGGAGTAAAACATTACCAGTGATATTGCTCATAAAAAGCCAATCAAAAGCTTTGCATTACTAATGATGAAATCAGAATGAGGCTCTAATTCAGAGTATATTTGCAGCTCTACACATAAAGCAAGATAGGGTGTTTGTTGTTTGCCTTAAAGGAAATATAAATAGTCACATTAGTACTAAAAATTGGATTCTTCCTTGCAAACATAAAAAGTGCTAATAACCATTCCAGCAGTAGTCGTCAAACCTTTATTCCCAAACTACATTACTTTACAGTTGCCAACCCTTTTTATTCCAACAACACTGTTTACAGTGTTTAAAATAGCACAAAGGATAGGTAAGCCTTGACAAGGACAGTAATGGCAATTTGAAAGAGTAGAGTGTCAAGACCACTATATCTCATCACCTTTGAATTCCTCAGGTATGACTAAGAGACAACTGAGGTGACATATGGTTGGTAATTAATGGTAGCTTTACAGGAAAAAAGGGAATGGTTTAAGAGTCTTGGTTTAACAGGCTGGAACATTATGGGCTGAGAGACATAATACTGGAGGAAAGAGAAATGTCTGAGAATTGTCTAAAGAATGAGTCCATCAGGTTACTGATTTAACATTCTTTTCAACCAGCAAGACTTGACATGATTAGGACTAAGGAAAATAGGCATTCGTTTTCCCTATGAAAACTTTCAGGTCAGTTTCAGTTTGACAGTTTAAAAATTATCCTTTAGCTGTTCCCTTATGTCAAAGAGACAGAAACAGTAATCTTAACCTGTCACATACCCGTAAGACAAAGATTGGCCCTATTCCATGAAGTGCCAAAGAGATCAGAATTAAATACATACATATATATATAAGTCCAATTACGGGGGCACCATACTTTTATCTCTAAATATGTAATCTATGCGTTGACTTGTCCTTGTGGACTCATCTATATTGGCGAGACCACTCAAATGGTTAAGTCGCGCATATCTCAACATAAATCCTCCATTAATCTGGGAAACACCAAATTACCCATTTCCAAACATTTATTGGATACATAAACTACAGTCTTTTGCACCAAAAGGGTTAAACAAAGGCTATGATCTATATCTTTTTTTTTTTTGCAGGGAGTGTAGGTGGATATAATGGATTGTTTTTAACCGTTGCCAATGTATCACCTATAGTATCACTTCCTGTATTAGACTACTTAATTGGAGAATTGCACCTGCACTACTGTTTGTTTGAGCTTGATAAAGGGCATAGGGCTTGCCCGAAACGTCGCTGAATTACTACAGAAATGCAGGCTTCATGCAAGATGTTTTTATTATTATGAACTGAATATATCTTTTTGCACTTTTTGAAAAAAACTTGCCGCCTTTTCTTTTGTTTTTAGTATGTGAAGGAGTAAATGGAATTCTGTTTCTGAGGCAGTGCACCAGTACTCTTTATATATTATTATTGGAGGCGAGTGCTGCCGTAAATTGTGTATATATATATATATATTTAATAGCATTGCTATTCATGTTAATTTTTTTTTTTTTGGCTTTCATTTATGGAGGCAGACACTATTTTCCCTGTATTTGTGTTTACATGGCACCCCTTCTGCAATGAATAATGGTATTAGTGTCCGATCCACTTGCCATGAGTCAGCAAACCAGTAGGGAAACTTTAGAATTACTGGCAGGTTGTGGTGGATGATAATTCCAGGGTTTCCCTACATCAGTGATCCCCAACAAGTGGCTCGTGAGCAACATGTTGCTCTCCAACCCCTTGGATGTAGCTCCCAGTGGCCTTAAAGCAGGTGCTTATTTTTGAGTTCTTGGCTCGAAGACAAGTTTTGGTTGCATAAAAACCATATGTACTGCCAAACAAAACATACTGTCTTCCAGTGCATATAGGGGCTGCAAAATAGCCAATAATAGTCCATATTTGGCAACCCCAGGAACATGCATTATGAGAGCTCAACATTACATCCGTGTTTGCGTTTGACACTTGCAACTTAGATTTCTACATCGTAAATAGTCCTTTTTAGGTATATGCTTTGCAAAACTAATAAAATCTACTGGAAAGGGATTTCTTTGTCAGATTTGTTTATGCAATTATAGTTAATATTCTATTGTTGGAGGTGCTAAAATGATTTGCTTGTTAAAAAAGCTAATAAAAAGCAAGAAAATTGCATAAACAGTAAATAAAAGCAGTTTAAGTATGCAATCCTGGTCTACAATTTCACTCTTGTGAAGGAAGAGATCAGTTTGTTGATGAAGCTTTTTGCAGCATATTTTTCTACCTATGTTCTATTTTTCACACTTTGTTGCTCCATACAATTACGCTTGATTCTTCTTAGAAGTACTCATGCAATCAAAGGCCTGCTTTACATGGCTGATTTTATGCATGTGACTAAATGAGAGATGCAGTATATGCGATTAGAAATTGCAAGCAGAAAACCACTTTAAAATAAAAATGAATGTGGCAGTGATTATTTTATGGTGGATAAGCAAACTGATTTTAGAGCCAAAAATATTGCGATGGAGGGATAATGTTTTATGTGATAAAATGATATTGCTGTGAAGTTTTTCTGTTTTCAAAGCACCTTATGATGAAACTGCTTTATACAAACCAGTAGAAGCCATTTGCAAAGAGATCAATAAAGGCCGAACAAAACAGAAGACAACCCAAGTAAAAATAATTGCATGTGATTAGCGTAAGATTTACATGTTTTGTAGCAAATAGAATCTTTTTCCCCTTGAATCCCCAGTCATTTTTTATCATGCTATGTTTGTATATTTTTTTCTGCTGTTCCTAAATCACTTTGAACTACTGAAATGCCTTAATGTCTACCTTTAATCCATATTATCTATATATATAGCTTGCTTGTTACTTCTGCCTGGGTCCATAACCTTACAATTATCCAAGTTGAACCACAGCTGTTGTTTTTCTGCTTAGTCTGCCATAAAGCCCTAATCTTTCTGTAGTGAGGAAATGTCTAGCTCTGATCCAATGCATTTATATACTTTATGTGAGCAGTTGATATTTTATCAGTTCTATAAAGTAATAATAATAACTCATTACCCAGCACCTTTCAAAAAGCCTTTTACTTACTAGGCACCCAGAGAGCGAATTTTTTGGGATATCCTGTATATACTTATCTTAAACTGATTTTGCCCTTTTTTAGTGTATTTGAGCCACACTGGGTCAAACTGTATTAATTACTGGTTTTACATCCATGACTATTGTAATACAAGTACAGTGTAGTAAAGGCTCAGTTAAAAAGGGGCAGTAGAAAATCAGTGCTATTTGCCAGAAAGTGACAATACTGTATTCCCTGTGAAGATTTTCTTCTGCTTTTGACTCCTAAGATTAGGAATAGCCATGACATGATTCTAATATTGAGCACTAAGTCAGTGATCATCATTAGGTGGCATTTATGACCTGCCAATCTGGCATAGATATTATAAATATACACAAGGAAGAATGCGGTGGCTGCTGATTACATGGAGATTGCTTTAAGTATTGCCTGCTTCAGGGGATAGTTACAGGCCTCTTTAGATGAACACAGCGCCTAATAAACAAGCAGAAAAACTGTACAGACTTTTAAAAGGAAAAAAACTTTGCACTTCTTTTGATGTCATTATTGATTCTGGGGAGGGGGCAAAAAGACACCGCTTAGTACTCATTCTAGAAGACCTTGTACTTCACTACAAGCTGCACTCTCTATTCTACACTCTGCAGTCTGCCTGATAAAAAATCCTACATGCCTTCCCCTCATCCCTACTGCATTGAGCTCTGCCTAATGCAGATATTTGCATGATGCCACACACAGTAGGCAAAGTGCAAAGAAAATATTGAACTATTGAAATTTTTCTACAGAAGACTATGGGGCTGATTTACTAACCCACGAATTCGACCCGAATTGGAAAAGTTCCGACTTGAAAACGAACATTTTGCGACTTTTTCGTATGTTTTGCGATTTTTTCGGCGTCTTTACGAATTTTTCGTTACCAATACGATTTTTGCGTAAAAACGCGAGTTTTTCGTAGCCATTACGAAAGTTGCGTAAAATCTTGCGATTTTTCGTAGCATTAAAACTTGCGCAAAAAGTTGCGCTTTTTTCGTAGCGTTAAAACTTACGCGAAACTTCGCACCTTTTAAGTTTTAACGCTACGAAAAAGGCGCAACTTTTCGCGTAAGTTTTAACGCTACGAAAAATCGCAAGATTTTACGCAACTTTCGTAATGGCTACGAAAAACTCGCGTTTTTACGCAAAAATCGTATTGGTAACGAAAAATTCGTAAAGACACCGAAAAAATCGCAAAAAATACGAAAAAATCGCAAAATACCGATCTTTACGAAAAAAACGCAATCGGACTCATTTCGACCCGTTCGTGGGTTAGTAAATCAGCCCCTATGTCTACTTAGGGGCCCATTCATGAAAGCACAAATTTTTGCTGGTTAAAAGCACGATTGGAAATAATTTGGAGTAACCACGATATTTTCTGATGTGTGAAAATTCTTTTCTTGGTCGTACGAAAATATTGTGGTTGCGATCCGAAAGTCACAAAATTTTCAGATCCGAACAATCATAAACAGCACAAAACCTTTCTGGTTTTGAAACTTCAATGCATGATTTTGGAAGCCTTCCATAGGAACTGTACAGACCCAACCTATAACCTATTTTAACATATCCTTTAAAAATGAGCATGATTCACCACCAAATTGAATCCTGGATTTAGCATATCCCTGGTTTAAATAATGGTATAAATAATGATATACTGTACCTGTATGTTTATTTTTAAAGCTTTGCTAAGCCTCAGTAAAGTTAGAAGTAAATTCATAAACAGTCTTGACCATCTCATAAGATTGGGTGTATTTAGAACACACGTGTGGATCACTTATGCAGAAATAGGGAAATAACCTTGTGCTTTACTTCACAGACCCTTATAAAGACTAGTAATGCAGCAAATCAAAAGTAACTTGTACCAACCTTATCTCCCCATGGCATATACACATGTTCTCATGTTACTGCAATTAGTTCATTGTTATCAGTTCTAATCATCTCCCTACAGTTGCACTTAATATCCATGGAACACAAGCTAAATGTAAACAGTATTTTTAAAAACATAATAAATTGCTTCTAATTAACAACCCAATCTTAATCTGATCATGATGAGCTTGTACAGTTTATATCAATAATTATTCTAAATTAACAATACAGGTATAGGATCTTTTATCAAGAATGCTTGGGACCTGGGGTTTTGCAGATAAGGAATCAACCTTTGTTTTGCCTCCAATATGGATTTATGCAGCTTAGTTAGTAACAGGTACAAGGTATTGTTTTATTATAGAGAAAAAGGAAATCATTTTTAAAAATACAAATTTCTTTATAATGGAGTCTAGGAGAGATAGTCCTACTATAATTCTACACCTGTAAATTACATTTCTCCAAAAGAGGCTGAATTCCCCCTCTATATAACAAGCCTTGCATTGAGAATGGTTATCCACTCATCTACATATATTGAGAAAATGTATACTTTTTTAAGTTATTTTGGTCTTCAGGTCATTTAATGTATTACCTTTCATTATTTATACTACAACAAATAATTACTATTACTGCTTGCTTAGATTATGCTTAAAACATATTAATAAAATGTCTCTATAACCCTCTATGTCAATATTTTACTACATTGGTTAAACTAACAGACTTTTAGTAACCAGATTGAGATACCTTGAATTAGAATTTCAGTTTTCAATCTGCTTGCCTTCATTCTATTATATTCACACCAAACTAAAACAGTTTAAGAAGAAAAATAAAAAGGCAAGTAAAACTGGGTTAACCTATATAAAGTACTTAAGGGACTGATAGGGACATTATAACGTCAACATAAAACATTCAGTTACATTTCAAGCCTCTATGTATAATGTTTTACACTCTTTGCTTCAAATTCCCGTTATGATACAACATTTGGCTGTTTCAACTGATGACCTAAAGTAGGTATACAGCTCCACTATGCTCCACTACACATCTAAGCAAATACACATGCATAGCAAAATGTAAACCTACCTGGCCTTCAGAATATTTCCAACCATCCACTGATTTTGATGCTTTTAGCTGGCCACCCTATGTGGTGGAGACAACTCATAGCTACCAATCAGTGTTTGGCTTTTTGTAGCCAGCTGCAGGTAGAACAATGAATACAACAAGTTAATTAGTCTCCATAGGTTACTGCCCATGGGCACATTTGCCCAGTGTTGATAAAAGAGGCCCCAGTAGTGATGACTGGAAATTTTTGGCAGGCATGGATTCGCAGCGAATTTCCACATTTTGTGGATTGTGGAATCCCCATTGGTGGATTGTGAAATGGTCACAAAAATTTGCCATGGGAAAATTTGCTGCGCAAAAAAAACACATTTTTTTGATGTGCGTTATTTTCATATTTCCCAAATTTTTTGCCATTTCACAAATCTTTCCAATTTTGCTAATTTTTTGCTGAAGCCAAACGGGGCTGATTCGCTCATCGCTAGCCCCCAGAACTAGAATCTGTAGCAAGGTTTAAAACGATAGGATGAAAAGCGAAGTTAGTGTTGCTCATATCAAGATAATAATCAAGGTTTAGATGCAGACTGGTCTCTAGATTATTTCTGTTAATGCAAAGGTCAATGGTTTGCAAGAGTAATGAGTATTAGGGTTAGGTCCAGGTACATGCCACCAGAGTGAGAATGCCCACTATAATTAGCACCAAAAAATCAATAGAAGCAATATAAGGAATATATTAAAAACAGAAACTGACTGACAGCAGGACCATAAATCAATAGAAGGGAAAATGCCAGTGTAATTATTGATACCCCAGCAGATCGTAGGGAATTCAGTTAACAAACACTGTAGCTAAGCAATGTTACTTTTTACCATTTCGAATAGCATAGACCATTATTGCCTATATGAATCAATATTTCTAAACATTTACAGGAGAGGAAAATACATGGAATATGCCATAGAAATGTTATAACTAAGAGTCTCAACACTCTAAGCACACACAGCAAACAAATACTGTGTGGACTGAAATATACAACGTATATGGCGTGTCTTTGTATCCTACCTCCTGGAGTATACAGTTTATAAACTTAGCAGCCTGACAATTCACATCATTTGATTCAGTCCCTAGAGCTATTGTTTTATTAGGAACAAACACAGATAACCAAGTGCTTTAAACAAACCCCAAGTAAGATTTACTAAATATATACATATAATTATGCCATATTAGAAAATTTCACAAACAGAAATAATTAAATATTGGTGGAGTAAATTTCCATCAGCTTAAACAAGTAGGGTTGATCAGCTCTGGAATATGTGAAACATGAATCTGTATTGCTACAACCTGACTTGTTCCCTTAGAAGGCTTTGTATAGTGCACCTGGCTTTCCTTCTCATTCATTTAAGTTTGCCTTTTAGAAGAACAGTCTCTTCATCCTCTTCTTATTGATCATTTATCACACAGTCTCTTATTTGACTCCCCTGGCTACCCTTATATGTGCTGGTGCTTAAAATACTAAAAGAAGGTACTTCACTACTCATTTCTTACACTCTAAGTTACAAGAGCACTGAATTTCTTGAGCAGCAATTGAGCAGCAATGTACCATTTAAGGCTGTACTGTAGATGAAATGGTTTTATAATTCAGGAAAATACTGTAAACAATTCTTCACAAAGTTAATGGCAGATTTAACAAATATGGATCTACACAATCCACAAACACAAGCTTTTAGATGACATATTTTTACATTCATGTTTTTGTGGTTCTGTCGCATAAAAATAGTTTTGTTTTTTACAAAAAAATTCATGTTTTTAATACTAACGTTAGTAAATGGGCCCCTTAGTTAAAGTTGACTCATCATATTCACTGGATATTCCCAGTTTCATAATGGAATTAAGCTTGCCTTTATATTTTAGATGCTTATGATATATTCTACAAAGCAAATTGTTTGAAAACAATATATTACCCCAAAATATTCAGACAGCAATGTTATAGCTCTTAATATTAAATGCTATTCGTCATTAGTACAGTATTGTACTGCGGGATGGGGAAGCCACAAACTATTATAATAATTTAAGAAGTGTTAATGTAATCCCACTCTCAAACAAAATATATATATAAACGTTGGTTTTAACAATATATCTACAATAAAAAAATTTTTGATGAAACATTGAAGGGTGTGCTGGCCACAGATATACATACATACATACATAATTTTGGCTAAGCACCCCGCAGAATATTGAGCCTTGGAGTGCGGACACCATTTGGATTGATATATACTGTATATATATCTGTATCCTATCTAGATCGTTGATTAAGGCCCTAGTGACGATTGGAACTTTGAACTATTCTGTACAATGTGTCACAATAAAGCTGTGATTTTTTTATAGGGTGTGTCAGTCTGATAATGGTTTTTGTATATATCTGATTTGGCTGTGCACCCTGTTGTATATTATTCTTTGCATTAGAGTGCAGACATTCCAAGGTTTGATATATCTATATTTATTTCTCTATCTCTGCTCTCATCATTACTTTAAGGTACACAAAAATTGATTTTTTTTTTATTAAATTGCAATCTTAACACAGCCAGTGACAATCAAAATGCAGTGTGTATGATAGCCTTTATTTTTTTTTTTTATTAAAGGCCAACATTAAAGATTTGTCCCAGATACTGAAAAGATGCCTCAGTACCAGCAAGAGTTAAATAAGGTAAGTTTGTGTGTGTTTGTAATCCAAATGTGATAGAGAAGAGGAAAGATCCTGTGTGCAAGTCAAGGTGATGTTTAATATAACAGAAATACAGATGTACAGGTAGCATTTGTGTACAGATATCTGGAGGATTAACCTATTACTGGTTAAAGTCATGCTGATATATACTTCAGCCTCCCCCCAACACTAACATGCACTCTCATGGCAAGATTCAAGCTTGACTGAAATGTCCCCTAGCAACACTGGGAATGATGACAGAGTGGCATGTGACTGACAATGCAGAAAATAGAAAGGCAACCTTATTTTTTAGACTATATTTTTTTCTTATACTAGCAACCATAAGTAATGTATTCTAAGAATGATGGAATTAATACAAATATATTAGACTCTTTTACATGGCATTTTAGTACAATATGTGCATGTAAAACAGTAGTACTGGGTTTAAGTAAACATAATGTGTATGTCTGTATATATACTTATATACTTGCCATTCTTTCTGTAGGGAGAAAATATCACTTTGCACCATTGCAGAGCACTGTATCAAAGAAAGCCTGCAGCGCCCTTGATTTTAATGAGCTTGCCTATGTTCTTCATATACTCTGGCCCTTTACTCTCTGCTATACAATGTTTTGCATCATAACTGCAACCTTTTTTTTAAGTCTTCTTGAAAGTCCTTTTTAAAAAGTTGATCTTATGTACCACAGAGATCTAAAAAACAAAAAGAGCGCTGACCAAATGTTTCTGTTTGAACTGTATGATTCTACAGAAAACAATAGTATAAAAAAAGAGGTCTTTTGGCGTGTTTTATTTTTGCAAAGAATGTCAGCAGTATTAGCATTGTAGACACACTCCAAGGGCTTTTACAGGTCACAAAATATATTGTTGGTAAACATATTGCAACCATTTGCAGAAAGGATTTTTTCTTGTTGTTGTTATGTTAGAAGGCAAGATGACTGTGCCTAAAGATATGTCATTTTTATCTATCAGCTACAAAGAGGAAGACTGGATTCAGTATGTGCTTGTTGCAGTAATGAAACATACTGTTAATACCTTCCTCAGAAATCCCTTGTATCTCAGAATAAACTAAACAGTAAAACAGCAATTTATGTTGAGAAGTGACTTGATCTATTTTCTTTATTAATGCTAGGCCAAAAATAATTTCCTTGGTAGTCGCTGCAAGGGAAAAGTAATGTGTTTCTCCTTAGATAAGTCATTTCGCTACAAAGAAAATTGTGCTCAGCCAATCATGTGTGACGATTATCCATAAGGTAGTTCATCTACTTAAAATGTACCTAAAAGCGAGACACGTTAAATTATACCAAAACATGACATTTATGAGTGGCCAGTGTCAGGGTAAAATAGCCCCTTTGTCAGGTAACGTACTTTATACATTTTCCCCAAGGTTTCATAATCACAGAAATCTCTTTAACGCATGGAAATATAGAATCATGGCCACAGAACTACAAATCTGACTGATAAATGAAGAAGTTACTATATTTTAAGTTTTAGTTATAAATACAATCCAATAAAGAAAATCTACACGAGCCAACCCAACAGCACTGGATATCTAAAAGGTATTAACTGGAGTTTTTTCTTGAAAATGTTTAACCACTCATCCAAGTGGCTTCTTCAGTTCAAATTTCCTGCATCAATGAGAATCATGGTACCATTGTGACTGGATCATACCTTCTTACACCTGTCAGTTTCAGCCAACACCTAACTGAATAAGTTCAATGGAACCTTTGTGATTGGATGTCTGTGACTGTACTACCCTCAAGGGTTTAATTGCCGGGGAATTCCCTACCAGTCATATGAACTGAAGAAGCCACTTGGATGAGTGGTGAAACGTTTTCAAGAAAAAACTCCAGTTGTTTTAGACTTAATTCTACTATATAAATAAATCCACAAATTCGGCCACCTTATAGAATACTTTCAACATGTTGGACGCATTGACGTGCTAATTACAAATGGTGTGCCCAAAGTTTGACTTGTGTATAAGGTTGGTTATGTTTCTATAATAATAAACTAGTATTTTTATCTTGCATATGACCTTTTAAAGGAATGAGTGCATTGCATACAGGATATTTATGTACAGAATTGTATAAAGAAGTGAACATAACGGTAAGACAGATATTTAAAGAGTATTTATTCATAATTAGGCATAATTTAGAGCTACCTTTTAGCGTTTAATATAATTATCACTAAAAAAAAGGTGTTTTAACTTATAAAAGCAGTCACTGTTTTTCAAAATAGAAAATGCATGTCATTTTGTAAATTAAAGATAGCAAATACTGTTTGGTTAAAATACAATTTGCTACACTGTTTTGAGAATATTTTGAAATCAGTAATAAAGAAATGAATAATTGGAAAACTAGCGCTGCAGTCTTATTTTGAGACAGTATTTATTCAGTGCCAAAGCAAAAGTGAAATACAGACATTGGAGTGTATATGTTACATATCATGAAGCTACAGTGAACACTGAAAAAATACAATACTTGTGATAAAAACATTGCCTACAGAGGTAAATGAAAATTTTTGGAGAATATTCTTCTAGGGCCAAATTAATTTAGTTACAACACCTACACAACTTTTAATGTATACTCTAGATCCTAGGGCCTAGAAGAATTTTTCTATTCTTATTCCTTTATGTCCCTGATAGTTCCCAGTGGAAGGTAACAGCTAATTTTCACTACTTTTCTGTATGCTTCTTGCTCTTTTGCACAGTAGTATTATAAAAACATGCCCTAGAGTACTTTTATTGACCTTGAATATTATTATGCTTAATTACTATTACAAGTACATTAGAGGACATTAGACAGATAGCCCATGGTCCCACATTAAAGACCAATGCACCAGAGGTCTCCCCCTTAGACTCGAGAAACAGAATTTTCATTTGAAGCAGTAAATGTGGTTCCTCGTGATGAGGGCAGTGAGATTGTAGAATGTCCTGCTGGGTGATATTAATGCCTTCAAGAGGGATTCGGATGATATCCTGAACAAGCATTATATCCAAGGCAGATTTATATAGGTATATACAGTATATATATATATACAGTATATAGTGTGTAAAGTAAATGTATAGATCTGTATAAGTATGTGTATATACAGTAGGTCTACACTGGGGTTCATTTGGAGAGGTTGAGCTTAATACATTTTTCAACCCGTAACATACAAAAGCATATTTATGAGAAAAGTGTAATGTGCAAAGGGCAATTCTAAGATGCATATTGTCACAATGCAGTACAGGTATCGGACCCCTTATCCGGAAACCCATTATCCAGAAAGCTCCGAATTACGGAAAGCCTGTCTCCCATAGACTCCATTTTAATCAAATAATTCAAAATTTTAAAACTGATTTCCTTTTTCTCTGTAATAATAAAACAGTAGCTTGTAATTGATCCCAACTAAGATATAATTAATCCTTATTGGATGCAAAACAATCCTATTGGGTTTAATTAATGTTTTATTGATTTTTAGTAGACTTAAGGTATTGAGCTCCAAATTACGGAAAGACCCCTTATCCGGAATACCCTTGGTCCCGAGCATTCTGGATAATGGGTCCTATACCTGTATTTGTTTCAGAATTCCAGCTTAATTTTGACTGCCCACTAAGCAGCACCTGCCACAACTAGTACACGATGCACCAATAAGATAACAGATTAGGATTCACTTTATGTAAATCGCTCACAAGCTGCAGTACATATTTCCAGAGTTGAGATGATGTGTGCCGTGTCATTAATGGCATTAGCCTTTACTACTGCAAGTTTGTTGTATCCAAGAACCCAACGCACAATGGGTACCCTAGATTCACTGTCAGGTCCAGGTAATCTAGTGTACATATGCAATTATTTGAGTCTGAACATGTAAAGTGCAAGGAATATCCATGGATGTAAGTACTTTTGTGAATAGCAGCAATGCAGGATCAATTTTGCAGTCATTCTAGGGCTTTGTAGTTGTGCTTCTCTTTATAAATGAGTTGTGTTATCATAAAATACCTTTTTTCCTTTTTAGCAAGAACAAACACAATTATAAAAGTATTTTAAAAGTTTAAAACAGAATAACTCTAGTTTTTGTGCTTCTGTAAAAATTTTAGGAGTTGGGGAAACAGAACTTGAAGTTCTAGAGCAAGGATACACAATCCATTTAGAAAAATAAATTTATAATGCTGAGCCCAGTCTATCTATCATTTTCCCCAATATTTCTTAAACCTTTTAGCAGAATAGGGAAAAATATATTGCATCCTATGCATTTAATTATGTTATATTGCCCTATTTATTGATCATATTTATATATGCCAGAAAATAATCTACATTTTTAGTCCCAAACTCAAGTTAATTGCTTACATGGTATAATCATCACCACTTTTACATAGTTACATAGTTACATAGGGTTGAAAAAAGACCAGAGTCCATCAAGTTCAGCTCATCCAAGTAAACCCAAAAAGTAAACTTTTGTATTTTATTTTTTTTTTTAAAGGGTTACCCTGTGAACATTTTGACTGGCTAGCATGGTACATCACCTTTGCCAGTGCTCCACATATGGCACTATGAAATTCCCTCTTTCATCTGTGCTATTGATTTCGAATTGCCTTTGCACCATTCGCCCCAATATTATGCAACAAAGTGATCAAAATATAGATTTTTAGTTAAAAGTTTAAGATCATAAAATTACCATAGCACATCTAGGTATACCCCATATAGTGGTTCTAACTATTATTCAATGTTTCAGAGGCTTGAAGCACTGGTCCCAACAACCATTTTAAAGGCATAAGGAATGGAATGGGTGGGTTTGACAATGTTATCATCATAAACCTTGGCTTTTGAAAATGTATGCACTTGTACAAAAATAATTACTATTAAAACATGGGCCCGGAAATGTGCATTTATCAATCCCCTCTATCTGCATGTTTATTATGTCTATAGTGGTCATTGGATCTTATAACCAGAAAAAACAACATTAAGATATATATTTTCTAGTTCTTGTTTGTATAAATTCCATATTTGTATTGATATATTGGTATGTTCTTCTTTTATCATTATAAGCACGTTTGTATGAAATGATAGAAGCATAATGGGTTAGGAAAGCAAAACTTGTTCATTATGATGCAGACCAATGCATCTGAAATTCCCCAGTCTATGCTTCATTTACTCTTTTCTAAAGGCCTTATTTGTCTCTGTTTCTGACATGATCTGTTTTTAACTGACTATATTGTCTGTATGGATCTTCTAGATCAGAGCTGTCCAACTGGTGGCCCCAGGTTAGATGTGACCTTTTACAAGAATTTTATAAGAAAAAACCTTTTGTTTTTTCATTGACTCCTCAATGTGCCATTGGATAATCTTAAATAGAAAACTGATATGTTAAGTACTAAGGTCCACCCCATAGCTTGTAAGATTCACTATGCTTATAAACAAACCAAGGGCACACATATAAATGCTAGATTATATCAGCCAGTTATTGTATATATCCCTGCCTCAATCCCAATAGTGTCTGCACTCCAGGGCTCAATATTCTGTGGGGTGCACAGCCAAAATTGAAATATTTAACAAAATAATAATATGTGGCCGGCACACCCTTCAAATTTTATCAAAAATTTATTGAAAACATATTGTTTAAAACCGACATTTCGGTCCTCATTAGGACCTTTCTCAGTAGGTTACTTATTATGATATAAATTACCTGTTGGTTAAGTATTTATTTATTCATTATTGATTATTTACAGTAAAATAATAATAAGCAGTACCAACTGCTCCACCATAATTAAACATTTTACTAAAACACAAAAACATAATTCATATCTATTCATAGGAAAAAGGCAGTGTGGCTGATTGTGCCATTTTTTTGCATAATGTGTTCCTTTTCATAAATGACCCCTTACATATGTTTTTGTTGGTTCACATTAGTATCCTGGGACTTTAACAACTAAGACTTTTATATAGTGGTGTTTCATTTTTTTTTACTTTTCAAAAGTAGGCAGTTTAGGGCATTATATTATTATTATTAAACTGAACCTTTCACCCTAAGAAATAATTGCAAATGATTTGCTATTTATTGTGTTTGTCAAGTAAAATAAATTTCATTTACACTATCTAAATAATATATATTGTGTTTCATTCAGTCTTGAAATTACACATTCACAGCAAGCAGGCCGGTGCTATTTTGTGGTTAGTGTTATTAAGGCAAACTTTGCATCTTGCCAAAATCTTGTTTATGTGCCGGAATGGGGGATCTGATGCCCATGCACTGGCTACACAATTAGATGGTGAGGAGAAAGAGGGAAAGTGAGTTCTGAATGGAAAGTGAAAGGCATAGAGGCGGTGCAGGCAATATATGATTGACTGGAACTGGAATTTTTAAATACCTTAATAATGGGTATGGATGTGTTAAAATAATAATAAAGGATTTTTTGGTTGTATGTTTAACTTGAAAATGACTTTTATTATAAAGATTTTTATGTCTAGGTGACAGGTATCCTTATATAAGCCCACTCCTCACAGGCAAAGACAGTTGGGGCTCCTGTGAGCAAGTCAACTGAATAAGACTTCCATAAGTGGTTATAAGATAAAGCTTACCCAACATGAATAGATCTTCTTATTTGGTGTGATTGCCAAATGGTGTAATTGGCAAGTGCATATCTTTGCAAGATATTGACCCTCATGTGCTTAGCCAAATTGGATAGCTTTGATTGTTGGCTCTTAGTTCCTATATAGGCCTGTCAGAAAAAAATGACATCAACACACCAATGCAATTCTTGCTGATTTTTACACAGGCCTAAAACATATGAGCTCAAGTTTAAGACATAAGATATTGGTTAAACTGGTCGTTGTAAGGGGCCTATCAGCAGGGCCGCCATCAGGGGGGCACAGGGGGTACAGCCGTCCAGGGCCCGGACGATTTTAACTTTAAAAGGGGGCCCGGCGCTGCTACAGTTTTCTTAGCTCGGGCCCCCTTTAATCTGTTCCGGGCCCTGTCATTGGTGGTCAGCGGTAATCCTATTGGTCGCGCCCCGTGCGTACATGCACGTCAGTACGCACGGGGCGCAACCTTATAAAAGGGCCTGGCGTCGTTCGGCACTCAGAAGTGCAGTGCTGTTGGGAACGAAGGACCTCGCCGGAGGAGCCGTCGTCGAGGAGCCGTCACCGGAGGATTGTGCTGTGCTGGCTACCAATGTACTAGGGGGGTTTGCTGGCTACCAATGTACTAGGGGGGTTTGCTGGCTACCAATGTACTAGGGGGGTTTGCTGACTACCAATGTACTAGGGGGGTTTGCTGACTACCAATGTACTAGGGGGGCCCTGCTGGCTACCAATGTACTAGGGGGGCACTGCTGGCTACCAATGTACTAGGGGGGGCACTGCTGGCTACCAATGTACTAGGGGGGGCACTGCTGGCTACCAATGTACTAGGGGGGCCCTGCTGGCTACCAATGTACTAGGGGGGCCCTGCTGGCTACCAATGTACTAGGGGGGGCCCTGCTGGCTACCAATGTACTAGGGGGGGCACTGCTGGCTACCAATGTACTAGGGGGGGCACTGCTGGCTACCAATGTACTAGGGGGGGCCCTGCTGGCTACCAATGTACTGGGGGGGCCCTGCTGGCTACCAATATACTAGGGGGGGCACTGCTGGCTACCAATGTACTAGGGGGGGCACTGCTGGCTACCAATGTACTAGGGGGGCACTGCTGGCTACCAATGTACTGGGGGGGCACTGCTGGCTACCAATGTACTAGGGGGGGCACTGCTGGCTACCAATGTACTAGGGGGGGGCACTGCTGGCTACCAATGTACTAGGAGGGGCCCTGCTGGCTACCAATGTACTGGGGGGGCCCTGCTGGCTACCAATGTACTGGGGGGGCCCTGCTGGCTACCAATGTACTAGGGGGGGCCCTGCTGCCTACCAATGTCTCATATCTGTGAGTCCTTTGTATTTGTGGGAGGGGGGCCCAGAAATTTTTTTTGTGAGGGGCCCCGTGATTTCTGATGGCGGCCCTGCCTATCAGCTACCAGCTGGAACCTAGAAGGAGCCTAGTCGGCAGATTTTAAAAAATGCCATCTGTCACAAGATAATCTGTATATCTTGGCATACTGAATGGCATGGTATTACTGAACCTGTTATTCCTGTTATTATTATAAACTTGCACTATTTAGGGTTTATGAACCCTGATAATGCACATTTTGAAAAGCATTACATAAATCTGAGAACTGTTATGCATGGCTACAAATAAGGCAAATAAATGAACACACACAGTGATACAACATTATATGCAAACTGTGTTTTCCAATCTCTCAGTGACTGATAATTTTACCTACGAGGATATTACTCATTTACTTGTTATTATGTATTTAATTTCATGGGATTGTGTATTTTAATTAAAGAATCTTTTATCATGTCAAGTTCCTCTTTCAGGCTAATATTAAACCTGAACACTTGAGTCAATAGCTGTGATGCTTTAGCACTTGCCAGTAGGTCATGAACAGAATAGGGGTTGGTCCTCTGTTAAAGGGGGAAATGTATTCAAAGTTGTAAATGGAAACAAATTAGCAGAAATAGGAATAAAAATTGAAATTTCGCAAGGCAATATTCCTCATTTACATATGAAAATTTCATATGTGCATTGTACACTTTTAAGGCGTGCTTGAAGTTGGTGTAATCTTTTTGAGCAAAAATAACTTTTTTTTAGTAAGAAAAAATTCATAATCATTGCTCCACGGGTGGTCGCTAAATATTTTCTGGGTTGGCAAAAGCTATATTACATTTGCGCAAATAAAAATGTAGTTATGCTTTTTTCCATTAATGACTTTTATTACATTCCCCTAATAGTGTGTTGCACCTTTAGGGGCAGATTTACCAATAGCCGTGTTTTTTTTTCCTGAGATTCATGATTTTATGTGTTAAAAATTATAATTGTTTAAATTAAAAGATAATATACATTTATTTATGTAAAAATACGCCATCTAAAAGCCATCAAGGTCACATACATGTAGTCCTAGGAATTTTCTTTACACTTTGAGGTTTTGATTTGTACTTATTTTCTTGGGAAGCATTTGTGATATTTAAGGGATATAACGTTTATGACTCAATTTTTTTACGCATTTTGGCATCCATGTTTTTTTGTCACGGTTTTTAATAAATAAGGAAAAGGCTTTTTTTCATTTGTTATGTTAGACATGGTAGAAAAAAACCTCTACCACTACACAAATTCAAATCTTGAAAAATCTACCCCTTTATCTCAAAACTTGGTTGCAAAATACAGGGATAATATCTGGATCTTAACATCAGCTCCTTACAATGTACAAAAAGTCAAGGTCAAGAGGCTTCCATTGCATTATTTTAATAATGCGCTACTTCACCTAAGGTACCATATACCCTAACACACATAAGCCTTGCTGTTGCAGCCTTGACTTTGCTATTGTAAATTCACTGCAATCTTGGTGCAGTTAGACAGCTCTCGGGTTGAGTAAAGAAGTAACAACCTTCTAACAGATTAATTGACTGAGCATTTGTAGAATCTGTAGCCTATAAACTAAACTTCACTTCTTTCCTGTCATGCAAGAGGGGTAAAAATCTGGAAAAAAGCATGACCTGCGTAGCGTCAAGGCCACCGTAGTAATCACCATTTTTTAGACCCTCCTTTTAGTTATAAATAACAACACTGGAATGCTTGCCCATAGTACTCCACCGAGTGTACGGGCCCCCCGCTATGCCAGCCATCCCCATGCTGCACACGGATGGGCAAGTAGAAGCGAGTATGGCTCACTCAAACCCTCCTGGGACCATAACCAGGGAGGTAACAACTATACAGAATGGGGGGGAATACCGCCCCCATTCCTGCAAGCATTCCCCCACCCACTCCTGAGTGGGCGGGATGCTGCTCCCTCTGCTGCTGCTTCCAGCCCAGCTCCTTCTCCTTCCTTGCTCACTGACTCCCCCACCCTCACTCTACTAGTTAACCTTCACCTTTCTATGCCTGCCTAACACAGTCAAAGCTCCCCTGCCTCCAGTCTTACATTCGGGCAGCCCTAATCACACATGAGGTGTGGTACCACATGTGATTCTCTTCAATGTTTAATTAAAGGAGTGATGTTGTCGATTATAAATAATTGCCATTAATCATAGCTTGTCCAAATATAGTATGTTTTTTTATTATAATTATGAAAGACACCAAACATTACATTCATCATAGTTTAAATACTTATAGAAAAGTATGCATACCTAGGACAATATTTATAGCCAGCATAAAAAAAGGAAAATAGTAAATTTCGTCATTCAATGTGTGAAAAGCAATATATATATATATATAATGGAAGTGGCAATAAAGCCATAAGAAAAAAAATTGCATAAAATACCTCATAAGTGTAGCAAGCTGCATGAAAAAACAGCACAGCTTTTACATAGAGAATTAAACACCTTAGTCTTATTTACCAACTGCATTTTTTTACACAAGTTTACCACATGCAGCTTTGTTCCTATTGACTTTAATAGACTTTGCAAAGTGCATTGGGTTGTAAAATTTGCTGTAAAATCTCTAACTCTGTCATACATGCTTTTATAAATGGGCACAGCATTTGGAGTTTGCATGGGTAATGCAGTCATTTGAAACATTATAAATATGCAGTTATTTTTACATCAGTTTTTATTTTAAATGTTACTTTTACTAATATGCATTCTTTTTATTCCTTTATTTTGCAAAATATAATTTTGGAAAATTCTGGATATATCAAGAACAAAAATAAGTATTTAGTAAAATGTTTAATTTAATATTTGTAGTTGGCGATTCTCAAGGTTTCTTTTAGAAGAGCCAAACAATATAAATACTATCAGCACACTGTACTGCTTAGAGCAGTATGAGAGCAGCTTTGTCCTTTTCTGAAAGGATTAATATAAAAACAAAGAAATAAGCTTATAAAACCCAATCTGGTACATGTGATGAATTGTTAGGATGCCACTAAGTTTTACATGGTCTCTTTTCATTTGTATTTAACTAAATCCGCCAATAACATACTAATATGGTCAACTTAGCTTGGTATTAATAGAGATCTAGGTAAATACTTTGTATGTATTAATTGCAATGCAGTACACACATAGATAGTAAGATATACAGTAAGACTGATGGATTTCATGTTGTTATTCCTAATGACCGTAGGAACCAGAGACTTGATTGAACATGACAGTAGAATTTTTTTGTTTTTTGCCCCTTTTCTATATGTCTTTTGATCTGTTAAAGGGTTAAAAACCTATAAAGTGATATAAAAAAGGAATGCAAGACAGCTGAGATTGGCAAACATACGTACATAATAAGTAGGCCACAGAAACAAAAGTTTCACTGCCACAACCTATCCATTTTGGGGATCATTTAGTTAAGAGCTTATTTATCAGCTGGAATTGCTAAAAGAGACAAAAACATCATCTTTTTTCTTTTAGTTGATCTAAGGGAAAGATCGGAATCTATTTATATTTTTCCTTAGAAGGGAAGCAAAGCAGCAATCAAAACCAGATCAAAATTGTATTATATATTCTAATACCAGTAGTTTATTTTTTGCACTTGAAAAGACATAACTAAGCATTCTTTGTAGAGCTTGAAGGCATGGGGGGAATCTGTGTGTGTCAGTACTCCACCCCAAGCCCCTCATATCACAAAGCTAATTATTAAAAGGAAATAACCGTGACCAACAAATATGGGGAATTTAATGCTCAAATGAAGTAAATGTTTCATTTTTCTGTTAAGCGTCTGTTAATGCCTTCTCATATTCCGTAGGTGGAATTTTGAAGCTGCTGTTGATTGTACAGTCAGAAATCAATGTAATCACGTATTTCATATTTTCACATTTAATCACATATTTCACATAAAAGTCAAAGAACGCAAACACTGGTATTCTCTGCCAGTAGAAGCATAGGACACTACCTTATTTCTCCCAATATAGGGACATGAAGACTATTGGCAGGCAGAAATTTAAAGGTTATAAGAGAGAGATTAACAACCATAGTTAAGGAAATTCAGCACAATCAGGAGAGTTATAGTTCTTCTTGATTATAAAGTAAGCTAATGATCAGAAATGAAAAAAAATCATCACTTTCTCAATGTCTTACCAACTAAGTTACCTTATAAAGTTGTTCCTACTAAAAGTTGTCTTAGTATAAACTGCCTAATGTATCTGTGATTAAGTGCATATATTTATATAATATTGATAGATATTTGTATCCTAAGCTGCTATGCCCTGCACTTTCAATGACATGTTTTCTCTGTGTTTATTTCTCTTTTCTTGTACAATTGATGGATGACAGATTTGTTTAGGTTTGCTCATTTTAATGTATCTCATAACTTTCGGTAGTGCTGAGAGAGATATTCACTTTGCATTTGAAAATTTAAATCTTCACACCTTGAGTAGGATATGAATCAACGTTATCTTACCTAAATGCTTGTTCAGCACATAACAATCTGTTGTTCTTTCTAAGACTGCAGTACTAACATCATAGCATGCATAGGGATATTTTAGAACAGTACTAGATGTACATGATGTAGGTAGCAGGTTGCCTATCTATCTATCTATCTATCTATCTATCTATCTAACTATCTAATATATCTATTTATTGCTTTGTTATTAAAGGCTTTTGGTGAGCAAAAATTGTTGTGCCACAGTGGTGGATGCTCATTATAGTCCAGGACTGAAAAAGTGTCAGGAGATGAAATCTCTCATATTTTATATATAACAAATTCTGGGATATAGGTGACCATCAGATAAACATTACTGTCACAGACTGAAAGTAAAGGAAAAATATTGTCAATGCAGGCAGTGTTTGATTTACACTGGAGGCAGGTTAATATATAAGCATGTAAACTAGGAGAGCCTGGTGACTTCATGAATTGCAGGTCACTGAGTCACAGTCTTACAGACATACATTATACCAAGGCAAGCCTAGGCACAATATGGGGAAAGTAATATGTAAAACAAACATGACTGGAATTGGAAGAACATAAACAGTTCTTGCACTATCCTGTCTAGTGATGTTAAGGTTACTAACTTCTGGAAAGCAGATTTTTCTTTTGAAATACATTGGTAATAATTCTTGACAATATTCACAGGCTACAGTCTAGTAATTCATATATTATCCAATCAGTAGGCATAATTTACTGATTAGATATTTGAAAGGAAATATACAAACTGTTGATATGGGTTACTATACCATGACAATCCCCCCTTATCTTCAATTTTGTATCTGATCTCTCCCACTTATTTCACGGTTGGGTACCAAATGTACGGAATACCCTATCTGATGTTGGGACATGTAGATGTGAAGAGAAAAGCTATATTTAAAAAGATCATCTTTTTAAACTGGCTACTACTATGTAATTGTAGTCAACTGCAAAAGGCCACCTTTCCAGATACCCTAAGTAGTTACCTAAAACCACAATGAGTTAAGTTAGCTTAGATTCTCTAAAAAGGAGGGACAGTATGTTATATGAAAAGTGTTATATGTTTTGTTCTAACAAGCAGATATTTGCCCTTTAAAGCATAATCATTTTCTACAAAAAGCACTGATTTGATGGACATTCTAGCTGTGAGTGCTTTCTAACTATATTGGATGTATTGCTTTGGTTAGCACACAGCCGTTGCTGTTTTACTGGTGAGTGCCGATTATAGTGACAGAACTGAAGCCATATGGGTTGAATTGTTTCTTACTGATTGGCATGTTTATTTGCAGGTGTATGTTACAGATGCCCTTATGTGAATAGGGGAAAGGGCTCAGATCTTATACAAAGGCAGGACATCTGGGGCAAGTGTTAATAACTTAGATTAGGAAGTTACACAAATTACAGATAGGCACCCACCTGTAAATTATGATGCATACTTAGAATGATATTAAAGGTTATTAAGCCAATTTATCCTTTCCCAATGTAAATGGAAGATGGAAAGGCGGATTCTGGCGGATTCTGTAATCAAAAGTTGAATTTGTTCGCTCCTGCTAGGATCAACCACATGGTTTCAACAGTAACATAACAGATGAGGTGAAAGAAAGACACACATCAATCAAGTTCAACATTTACTCCTAGCAGATTCAAAGCAAGGCAAAATGAAAGAGAATTGATGCTCTCATGTTTGCTGGTAAATTATCAGAAAATGTGTTGTATGGTACCCTTTTATATATATAAGTAGTCATATTACCCCTTAAAAACCTATTCTCTAGTTTCAACAACCCCAACTTTCCTTATAACTGAGACCTTCCATATCCTTTATTAGCTTAGTCTCTCTTCTTTGGACTTTCACTATTTAATTGATGTCCTAAGTGCTGGAGATCAAAACTGCACTGCATATTCTTGGTAGGGCCTTACCAGTGCATTGTTAAATGGGAGAATGATAATTGACAAGAATCCCCGGTCCTTCTTCATCAAGGATATGTCTATGTTTAAAAAAAAAAAAAAACAGTCACAATGGGGAAAAAATTAGCATTTGTGTAACTGAATAATACTGTATTTTGCGATTGCAAATCTTGTTTTTTGAGAGCACAGTGTATGCAATAATACTTCTTAACTTATTTTTGCATTTAGATTTATGCCATCTTCAAGCAGGTATTAAACATTGCTATATAATAAATGTTTTGTGAACAGTACATTGCGAGCAGCACTAAACCTACACACCGCTTGTGATTTTTTATTACAGCCCCCCCCAAGTGTCTTGCATAGTTTTGTATTCTACAAATAAAACTACTTCTGTTCTTTAAAACTTTACAACAGTGAGTACCAGGAGAAAGGGTTTTCCAGAGTAGGAATTGTGTATGTGTTTGTTTAAACAAAGAAAGTGAGAGTGATAGCAAGAAAGTTAATCTCTGTCATTTTAGTTTTAGTAGAATTCTTGTCAAGACTTGATTTTTTTAAGCAAATTTTTGAATTTTACATTGCAAGATTTAAGCTCTAACCTTTGTTTTATATAGAGGCAAAAAGTAGTACACTCACATTTATTCAACCACCTATAATATCAAAATAATCCCTTTGTCTGTGGAAGAAAGGACATTATGAAATAAAGCAAAAAAGGTATTGTTTATCTTGCTAAAAAAAAAAAACAAGCAAGCTTAAACTCAGTTGAAAATATACTTTTATAGATAATAGTATATGTTGATTTATTAAGAAATGGGATGTACTGGAAGCTTTTACTATTTCTTCATAAAGCAACACTCTGCGAGTACATTAAACTGAATAATTGGGCTGCTTCTCCACTCCATGAATGTAGAAGTATATTTAGGCAGTTTCACATCACTGTCAAACAAAAGGCGACATTATTCTAAGCAAAATAAAGTTGATTATGTCTGTGATAGGATATAATTTGGTGGAATAAAGCAAACTAGTATGCGTGGCACGTGTCCTGAATTTTTAAAAGCAGGTGTCAGAAGAGCATTAATGAAACAGAGATTCTACTCTGAATTCTGTTCTGAACATTTGCTTATTTAAATTTCTCTAAATCCAGAATGCCTAGGAAAATGCCAAATGTGCGATTGTATCGCTTTGTAATGCAGTAATGACTGAAAATGGTTTTCTTCCAAAATGGTAATGAAGCAGTACCTCTAAAAAGTCTGCTCTGAATTTGTGTAATGAGTGTTTTATTAACTAACTATTACGCAATGTTACTGCTACCAAATAATAATTTTAACTTTAAATATTTATTCTTAACTTTGTGAGGGCCAGAAATATTCAAAATGTACAACAACACTAAGGGGCTGATTTATATAAAACTAACTGAATATCCATATGTATTTTGACATTTATCCTACAAAATAATAAATCTGGTCATATTAAATTGATTCAATCAATTTGTTCTTACTTGATCTACTGTGATCCATCGCCACAAAAAAACATTAATTTTATTAAAACAATTCATTATCAATATTTACAGGTAAAAAATATCATTGTCTATACCAATATAAAATTTGGCATCCTAAATTAACTGTTATTTTGGCTAATTTGAGACATCAAATCAATGGTTTAATGGTTTATTGAATCAGTCAGTCGTGCCTAGGAAACATGAAAGAAACCTGCAAAACTCCCATAGCCAATTTTTACAAATCTGCCACAAAGATTAAATTTGCTGGAACATTCCACCACAGTGAAACAATAAAGGATACATAGTTCCTTAATTCAAGTTATGTAGTGCATATAATCATGTAAAGTCAAACGATTCTTGTTTCATATGGTTACAATTCTTTCATGAGAAAGCTTTTGTAAGGTTTTACTCTCCAAGCTCACCACATTCAATATTATTTCCCCAAACTGCCCCCTTTGAGCGAGTTACCCAGCTATGCTATCCATTGTCTCTTTTACCTCTATCTGTCTGAAATTTTCTGAGATAGCCTAACTACTTGCATTCCTGTTAGTAAGGTACATTGAGCAGTTATAATACAGTACAGGTATGGGATTTATTATCCAGAATGCTCGGGACCTGGGGTCTTCTGGATACGGTATCTTTCCGTAATTTGGATCTCCATGCCTTAAGTCTACTAAAAAATCATTTAAACATTAAATACACCCAATAGGATTGTTTTGCATCCAATAAGGATTAATTATATCTTAGTTGGGATCAAGTACAATGTATTGTTTTATTATTACAGAGAAAAAATAAGAATTATTATTATTATTTGTTTAAAATGGAGTCAATGGGAGATGGCCTTCCCGAAATGTGGAACTTTCTGGATAATGGGTTTCCAGATAACGGGTCCTATACCTGTACAACAAGGATGATATGAACTGTCCTGCTGTTAGAAATTCCCTTTTCATAAGAAGTTCAATTTCTACAATACATTTGGCTGGTGGTGATAGACTATTCTGAAGGAAGAAGAATAAGAAGACATTTGTTTTAGCTTTCAGCCACATTATCAGGTCTTAAAAGGGTAGTTAACATTATGATGAAGTTTAAGCATGATCTTAACAAGCATAAGTTGACACTCCAGCATTACCATACATTATGCAATAAACACCGCATTCTACTTAGCAGTTTTTATTTTTCAGTTACTATCGGTACAGCACAAGTGCCCTGTATACTTGCAAAATAAATGCTATATATGTTTGAACAACATAAAAGCAATACCTACTTGAGTCCAAATATCATATTAAATATTTAATCCCTTGGCAATAGAATGTTTCTTACTGGGGCATTTTATATATACACTAATTTAAAGGAACAGTAAAAATTCATAAGGGAAAAATGCACTCTACCCTCCTCCAATAACACTTCTATCCTGGACAAAGGTAATACATAAATAATGCAATAAAGATAGTTAGGCCGTGTACTGTGTTTTAAAAAGGGCAATGTGGCAACATGCATTCACGTGTGTGCTCCAATCTCCTGCTAGCTGACTAGTTTTAAAACCGGAAGTTAGTTGCCCTGGTTGCACAGAGGATTATCAGCCTGCTCTGTTCTCCCATTTCTCAACATGATTTATTTTGCTAAGAGCTGCAAGCAGTGAAGGAATGGAGGGTGAGCGCACTGACTTTGTTGGTCCTTCAAAGATTTATGGCTGACCTGGCTGCTGCTTTCACTGGTCACAGAGAAATAAATGTGGCTGAGGAAATCTGGTGGGATTTTATGGTATTATTTATGTATTAAACATTAAAGATAGTTAACTTCGCCTAGGATAAAAGTGTTATTGGAGGGGATAGAGTGGATTTTTCCCTTATACATTTTTAGTGTTACTGTTCCTTTAAAATAATAAAAAATATTAAAGCAAAGTTAAATAATGTCCCCTCTGCATCTATAATATCTTGAAAGTCAGTATGGAGGCTAGTAAAGCTGCTGGACTGATATCAAGAGCTGTTTCTGCCTGCAGGTCTGCTCACTATATCCATTGGATACCTTAAAGGAGAAGGAAAGGCTAATAAAGAGTTAATCTCAAAATGCAGGCTTACCTTCAGCAGACAAGGAGAAATAGTGTGTACTTCAGGAGGACCGTACTGGGCAAAGGAGCATTTTTAGAAGAAATGATTTCAGCGTTCAGGTAGGGGCAGGGGCCCTCTATTACATACTAAAAAATGAGTAAAACCCTTTCCTTCTCCTTTAATAGGTATATCAGTGCATCAAATTTATTTAAGGATGCTTCAGCACAATGTGTTCTGGATCACTAGGGATCCATCATCCTTCCAGCTATAGGCCCACTATTTAGGTTATTTTAATCAAGGCTGCCATTAGAAGGGGCAGGGGGCACTCCAGTTGAGGGGCCCCAAGGATGGGTGCATCCTGGGCAGGGGTTTGACATTATGGGGCATGGTCTCTCAGAGTGGATCAGAGGGGTCCCATTTTACTTGTTGGCACAGGCCACTATGCAGGGGGCCCAGGTGAATTGTGAAGGTGGAGTGATTTTTTTCAGGACCTTCGACCCTCCCCTCATTCTTTTTACAGGGGGCCTTTTGAAGACTGATTATTTGTGAATAGGGACGTTAATTATTTTGTATAAGTGTATGTTTGGTTTGGAATTTAAATAGCCAGCAAGTTTTCTGAATTTAGTAAAGCAAATGTCATTGGGGTCCCATTTTATTTGTTGGCATGGACCACCATGCAGGGGGTCCAGGTGAATTGTGGACAATAGTTGTTGCTTCCTGGGGGGGGGGGACTTGCCAACTTCATAATACGGGCACTACAGTTATTAATTATTGCTGTCAGAGCTTGTTTTTGACAATTGATAAAGTGTTTTTTTTTCAAGATTTTTGACCCTCCCCTCAATTAGTGCACTACACACATGTTCTTTTTAGAGGGGGCCTTTTAAAGACTGATTATTTATAAATAGGGACTTTAGTCACTTTGTATACATGCATAAGTTGTATGAAGTTTAGAAGTTTTCTGAATTTATTAAAGCAAATTTTGTAGGAGTTTGTATTCGCTGCCAAATGTTCCCTACAAATGCTTTGGAACTGTTCTGTGGTTTAAAATTACAAAAGGGCAAAAATCAATGATATCTAATTGGCATGCTCAGGAAATTGAGAATCATTTTTAGTTGAAAAGATACTGTACCATTTGTTCTACATCACCAGCAAAAGTAGAGGAAATTATGCAAGAAATATAGAATATTAAAAAAAAGGTATAAATGTAAGATGCCAGAATAGGTAACCCATAGCAACCAATGAACAGGTAGCATTACACGTTTTAAAGCCAACACTTTACTAGTTGCTATTGGTTACTACAACGTAGACCTGGTGCAAGCTTTGCAACATTTTACATTATATCTTTTTGTGATTTATTATTCTCTATTTATATAGTGCCAACATTCTACACACTAAGTCCTTTTTTTCAGGAGCCAATTAACCTGTCTACATGGTTTGGTTGGGCAGGAGGAAACTGGAATACCCACAGGAAACCCACACATGCACAGTGAGGACATACAAACTCCTTGCAAAGAACCCAAAGGCACAAATTAGCATGGAAATTGAAGAATTCTTTCCAGATTTTACCAAATATCTTTTAGGTCTGGGAGTTTTTTAGATCGGGACTGTTTAACTGGAGGCTCTTGGGCAGGATGTGGTCCTCCATAACTAGTAATGAGCGAATCTGGCAAGAATCTGGCAAGAAAATTTGCGAAATGGCGAAAAATTAGTGAAACTCATTTGTCGCCCGCATCTTTTTTTGTCGCCCGCGTCTATTTTTTTTGTCGCCCATGTTTGACTGCGTCAAAACAATCCACCAATGGCGACATGCAAAAATTCGCTGCAAATCCATGTCTGGCCGAAAAAATGCGCTCATCACTATCCATAACAAAGATTTCTGAAGAACTATTTGTTTGACATCATTGTCAGACCAATAATCTGGGCTCCAAACATGTCATATAGCAGATACTTTGCCTATGGTATGGAAAATCACAGGCAGTACTGTTTTAGATGCTGGTCATTAGTCAACACTCAAATTCTTGAATACGATTTTACATGCAAGGTCTCAATCCATTATGTGCTGCACTAATCGGCAAGATTGACAGCACTCCTAATATATAATTTAATTACCTGTTTTATAATGAATGGCAAAAGTCAGAGATTTTCATTTTGCTTGTGATGTGAGTCAATAAAAAAATAAGACTCCTAGGATCCCTTCTTTATGATTGAATACCTCATGTTTTACCTGTTTTACTCCTTTGGCTATTGTGTGAGGCCTATTATCATCCTTTCCTTAGAAAGATGAGAAGGGGATCATCTAAACTGACCTTGGGCATACTGCACATTTTATATCACACATTCATTAATACTGGGGGAATTAAGTTCCAGCAAGAAATCATCTACAATGTATGTCCCTAAAGGCACAGCAAAGCAAAATACACCAGCCTATAAGAATGAAGGTAATAAATATTTAGTCCCAGGAGGATCACTAACCCTTATATTTGCTAGGGTAGGATTTTTTTTTTATAATCAAGTAAATTATGTTTTTGACTTTAGCATCCTTTGCTTCTGACCTTTTTTTAAGTTTTGTTATTGAAGCAATACAATAGGTGGGTATTTAAGATAATGACTGTAGAGCACCCATGTTCTGTCTCATATAGCATATGTGTAACAGCATTATGTATTATCCTACCACTTTACATAGATCTGTACAAGAAAAAGATTTAGGGGAGTGATTTTGTTTTTAATGTTTTGCTGTTACTAAAGAACAACTGAACAGATAAGCGCATCTGTCCCATTTCACTTCACCGAAAATTTGCAAAACTTCTGAAAAGTTAGGAAAATGGTGAAAAATTCATGAAACGCGGCTACCAGGTGATATTTTTGAAGGGCGCAACTTTTTTTTACGCGACTGCACCTTATTTGACATGGCCGTGACTTTTTTGACTTGACCATGACTCTTCTGGTGTGACTTTTTCTTTACTCTGCAAATTTATATATTTATAATAAAGGTGAATTTTTGTGGCAATGGTGAAATGCGGAATTTCACAGCGAATCCATGCCTGGGAAAAATTACTCACTATCCATTGATTTTTAAAGTGTTATTTACTGATATTCTGAACCCAAACTTTAGGTATTGGTTTGGATAAGTTATGTTTATAACTGATATTTAAAAGAAGAAAAAAAATCTACTTTTAGTAGTTCAGTTTGCTTAAGGTTTTTGGCAACCCAAAAAACCATTCATTTTAAAAGGTACATACTGTATGTACATATATCTATCTGATATAGAATCTTTACCATTTCAGTGTTTGAATTTAGAATGTAAGACCTACAATGATATATTGAAATAAACAAGCCTTTCATTATTGTATTATCCATTATTATCTATTGCTGTACAATGGTACCGTAACACACAGGACAAGAAACAATGAGTACAAAAGAATGTTGGAGAGAATTGCTAAATATGTCATGTTCCTTTTGGAGGCCACATTATGTGCTTTATTAAGTGGTAGGAATTCCCAGAATAAAAGAAGAATAACACATTTTCTTTGGAAACATTTTTTTTTGGCTTTAAAGTGACCTTAAAGCTGGAAAAATACCCTAGCAAAAAAAGGGACAACAACATTGTCCTTTTGCCACTCTACGTCCTAAAATACCTTCACTTCTTGCGATCTTGTTTGAATAGACTGATATATGATCCAGGAGATATCATGCAAAATGCATCACTGAGCGGTATGCAGCCTCTGATCTGCCTGGTGCCAAGGGTCTGCTGTATAAATAGAATAATAGATGGGCAGCTGCATATTACAATGCCGCAGTTCCATCAAGGAGGCAGAGTGACATGCAGTGCTTTGCTCTTGTGGATTATAGATTGTCACCAGAGCTAGGAGAAGGATTATATTCTAAGGCAGCTGTCTGTGTTTTTTTTTTTTATATATATTTTTGTTTTAACAAGCAATAACAAGGTTCATTGTTCTTGTCTAGCATGTTAGGGCTTAATTCTCTGGGTTGCCTAAAATAATTGTTGACAGGATTTATGGGGTGAGGAAAAAGCTTTTTCTCCTTTTTCATATTTACAATGTCATATTTATAACATGTACTTAAAGTGACAGATATGTGTTGTAATTGTTACTATATTGTTGATAAGAAAAACTAACATTTCCTTTGTCTTCATATTAATTGGGGAAACAAACTCATACATCTGGCAATTCCTTATACAGTGACGGTGACATGACATATTTTGACAAGTTACTATGAACTAACATTTCATTTGACTTACAGATCAAATTAAATTACTTGTTGCCTTTGTTTGGTCGTATAAGGAATTTCTTGTTACATTCTTAAAAAAGGGATTCATAAGCTCTGCAAAATGTCATCTGCTTTATGATACTGCTAATACATATATAGGCACACTTCCCTTCTTCATATATATGGGTTTTTATGGGGTTATGTAATAAAACGCACAAAGTTTGCCTAGGAGCAGTAACCCATAGCAACCAATCAGCAAGTAGAATTTACAGGTCACTTGTTTAGACGCAAAAATCTTATTGGTTACTATGGGTTACTGCTACTGGGCAAACGTAGTGCCTTTTATTACATATGGGGGTTAATCTTTCACTGTTTTCAAAACTAGCTTATTTTAAACTCACAAAACCCACAGCTCTTCTTATACAAGGGATCACAGAGAAACAAATCAGCTTTTTTACACCTGTGGTCTAGGTAGCTTTACAGACTCTGGCAATCCTTGTCTCTGTCTTTAAGATGCTTGTCTGTATTTTAGTTTTTAATAGGAAAACCACTTTTCTTTTGCTGCCTACCACTTTATTATATTGAATGCTTTATTTGTATAGTGCTGACATTTACTTAGTACAGAGACTGAACATATTAAGCAAGGCAAACAGTGCATACCACTGAGCCAGTATGTTGCCCATAATAAGTCCCTCCCTTCCCCAGTGGCTTATGTCAGGTATAGAGACAAGGGGGTTTTTCTGGGAAGAACTTTTTTAATTAGAGACAACCATTATTATGATTAGTATGGTTACTATTACATTATATATCACCAACATATTCCTCAGCATTTTATAGAGATTATAAATCTTTCCCTGATACAGTGGAGCTTACAATCATAAGATCCCTATCACATTCACACACATTATGGGCAATTTTATCAGGAGCCAATTAACATGCCAATTATCATGCCTGTGTGGTTTTTGGGGTATAGGAAGAAACCTGAATACCCAAAAATATTTTTATAAATTATTAATATGAAAAAATAATTTGCAGAAATCTCAGCAATTCTAAAGCAATTAGTGCTCACCATTCTCCACAATCAGAATCACTAAGCATGGGACAGTACAGGAAATAGCATTTCATTTTTCTGCCTAAAGTGTTCAGCAACATACAGAGGGAAGGGAGGAATTACATTTCAGATGGTGGGTTTTGGGGACTTTGTAGGTAAAGTTGCATTAAGGGCATATGGTTTAGCATCTCTATAACAGTAATGATCCAGGCCTTCAAAGTTGGTAACAGTACATCCGTGTACATACTCCAGTACATACTCTGTGTGCTCTGGGCTGCTGTTGAGAACTTAAGCTAAAGGCCATCAAGCAGAAATCATATTCTCCTTACATATGAGCTGAAAGTAGCATGGGTCTACAGGGCTACAGGGCTGATTATTGAATTCTGATGCAAAATACATTGGTTTCTGAGCTGCTGTTTAATGAGAATCTTAATTACTAATCAGCCTTGTATTGTGACATTTAAATTCTATATATACCCTGTACAGTATATTGTAAGTCCCATTATTGTCCCTAATATCAGGTTACAGAGCAGCACTGAGTTGTGAAACAGAAAAAAAGAACAGAGGGAACTACTAGGGGCATCCTCATCTGCCAAAGGGCAGATGATGCATTTCTACTATACTTGTTTGCTGCGCTTTAGTTCTTCTTTAACATCTACAGTTTAATTTGTACGCATCAGGCCCAGTCTGGCCATCTGTGGGTTCTGGCAAATGCCAGAGGGGCTCCTGTAAGATGCCATAGACAGTCACCATTTAGTGGGCAGGTAGGGGGGGCTGTTTGGGCCTCTGTTTACTTGAAATGCCATGGCCTCTTTTGTATCCAGTCCAGATCTGTGCCATAGCTCTGCAGACTTACAGTAGACCTATGCTACTTTCAGCAATAAATAGCAATCATTTGACACCTTGCACTAGGCATGAAAGGGTTATGTTAAAGTGTAAAGTAAATATTTCACATGCAATTGACACTATGCATTCCTCAGTTTTTTTTTTCTTGGAAGAGCAAAGCTTGCCTTAACAAAATCACTTTCTGTTGCTTAAAACAGCTATTCTTAAGCCTATCATAAAGATCAAATGATGAATATCGTCATCCATTGAAATTTATTCATGCTAAAAATAGACATATATATTTTATAAAATACTAACATTTCTATTCTCATATTATTGCTACCTCTCAAAAGGAATGTCTCACTATTAGTCATTGTAATTAACCTGACATTCTGCTAGATATAATGCATTGTTTGGAATTGATGCCTGGATTGAGAGTGCTTCACTAAATGCCCTCAGAACCTAAAGAGAAAATGCTTTAAAGTCATAAAGGATTTAAGTACATGGGAAAGGGTTTTTAAAAAAAAAAAAAATATTGGACTTAACAATAGCAGAGCAGTCCATATAACTGCCAATAGACTTCTTAAAGGAACAGTAACACCAAAAAATGAAAGAGCTTTAAAGTAATAAAAATATAATGCACTGTTGCCCTGCACTGGTAAAACTGGTGTGTTTGCTACAGTAACACTACTATAGTTTATATATTAAGCTGCTGTGTAGCCCCGGGGGCAGCCATTCAAGCTGGAAAAAAGGAGAAAAGGCACAGGTTACATAGCAGATAACAGACAAGTTCTGTAGAATACAATAGTGTTTTATCTGTTATCTGCTATGTGCCTGTGCCTTTTCTCCTTCAAATGGCTGCCTCCATGGCTACATAGCAGCTTATTTATATAAATTATAGTAGACTTTCTGAAGTAAACACACAACTTTTACCAGTGCAGGGTAGCAGCACATTATATTTTAGTTACTTTTATACACTTTCATTTTTTGGTGTTACTGTTCCTTTAAGATAAGAGAAAGAGAGCTGAAAACTAGAAATCTTGTGCAGGCGAATGTAATCAGGTACAGTTAATATTCCTGAAAAAAAGGTTATCCAAGCTTATCCAACTCTTTGGTTAAAAGCAATTCAATTATTTCTTGTCTTGTAGGAAAACTGCCAAATTAAAGAAAATACCCAAATTCATTTTTAATTCTTCTTTTTTTATAGTTTTTCAATCATTTTGCCTGCTTCTTTCAAGCTTGCAATTTAAAATGTTATCTGATTGTCAAGGGGCATTTACCCTAGCAACAAAACAAAAATTTCTACTTGTCTAGTAACCCATAGCAACAAAACAGATCTGTTGTTTTTAAACAAATAACCAGTAAATGCTACCTGGTTGCTATGGGTTACTGTTTAAGTAAGTATATAATTTTAATATCTAGTAGCTGCTGGTAAGGAACATTTTGTTTTGCTGTATGGCAGACATTTTGGTTTAACATCAAGCCCCACTTTACCCACTTAAAGTTTCTAAAAATAGCCGCCATTGGTTTTTTTACTGACCTCTGTAGTACTTGGGTACCTAAAAGACAGGTTAAGGTTCTTCTAGAGATAATAGTTTTTGTAGTAATGAATAAGAATAAGAAGTGCAAAGAAAGATACATTGTCCAGTGTAGCTGATATTAAGTTAAAAATTAGAAAAGACCAAAACAGACTGACAGAGTTCAAGCATTATCCAACTCCATAGCAAAGAGTAAAGGCAAGCTGTAGGTTAGACATTAGTGAGATCAGACAGGACAGTCTAGAGAAGTCAAGTTTAGTGATGAGCGAATCTGCGGAAATGAGAAACGCTGAAAAATTTGTTGCGACCATGCCCGTGCCTAATTTGACGCAACTGCGCCCAATTTTGACAAAAAAAAGTTTCACACGACAAATTTTTTTTGGCGAATTTTCACAGAAGTTTCGCAAAACAATTCACCAATGACGAAATGCGGAATATCGCTGCGAATCCACGCCTGGTGAAAAAACTTGCTCATCGCTAGTCAAGTTGCTAATATTGTCGGTCCTTATAAAAACAGGTTTAGCAATCAAAACATCATCAAATAACGCTAGGCACTATGTTGTGGCCATGCACTGATGATGTGGACAGGCAGAAGAAGAGATAACTAGGAAGAAACCTTCCTCCTTCGAGGTTTTCTGTACTAGTAACTTACCCCCTAAGCATACTATCTCTAACTTATATAGCCTGCAAGACCCCCCCCCCTTAAAAATTAAGAAGAAGCAAACTACCCTTTATTAGGTCCTGGGAGAAAGGACTAAAGGTAGATTTCCCTGAATACGCCCATAAACAAGGCATAGCTAATTTAATATATAGTTCTAGGTGTTGCAGGATACAGGAGCTCAATTACAAGCTTCTTTGGAAATAGTATCACACACCCTATAGACTAAAGCAAATGTATCCAAATGCCAACACTGTCTGCTGGAGATGTAATAAAGATATTGATACTTTATTACATATATTTTGGAGCTGTCAGTCCCTCACATCATTTTGGCAAAAGATCCTGGGTCACACTATTACGGACATTCCCTCTTCTGGGTAATACCAGGATTTGATAACATCCCAGAACGGTCCTTAGAAAGACACCTACTGAATGCTGCCAAATTACTAATCCCAGTAAGGTGGAAGATGGCAACACCCCACTTACCAAACACTGGGTCAATAAGGTAGCTGACATTTTGAGAAGTTGTCTACTCAAACAGCACAATAAAAGGCAGAGTTCAGGAATAAATGGACCAGGTTTTTATTTAAAGAAACAGAGGAATGTAAGCAAACCTGTATTTAGAAACCAGTGTTTTGTACCTCCGTTTTATTTCTCATGATATACCCACAACATAACATCTATGATGTTTTCGACAGTGTATATTTATGTTGGAAACTTGTCTATTTGCTTATCCTTTCCTTTCTGTATCCTTCCCTATTTATGAAAATGTAATAAAAATTGACAATGGAAAAAAAACTTTCTTATATCGTTCTTATATTTTCTCTCTTTCTTTGTTACATTCACTCCCAGTCTTACCTTTATACACTTTCTCTTATACTTCTTCAACTGGTGCCTTGATACAATCCATGTAACTCAGCCTATCCCAGGATACCAGAATGTTCTGCCACCTCTTCATTGTGTGCTGCAAAAATACTACTGCTACCACACTAACTTATGCAATAACTTAACTGATTTGTCTTTGTTAAAAGGAGACCTAAACCCTAAAAGTGAATATTGCTAAAAATGCTATATTTTATATACTGTAATCACTGCATCGGCCTTAAGTTTCAGCATCTTTATAGCAGCAAGGATCAAGGCCTTCAGACTTGTCACAGGAACTCTCCATCTTGGAAAGTGTCTGGGGCACTCACATACTCAGTGGGCTCTAAGCAGCAGTTGAGAAGCTAAGCTTAGGGGTTGTTACAAATTATCAAGCAGAAAATGAGGTTGTCCTGTCATAGAAACTGATGCTACAGAGCTGATTATTAAATTGTAATGCTAATTGCACCTGTTTTTGAGCTGCCATGTAATAATTATCTGTATTAATTACTAATCGGCCTTATTTTGTGACATTTATATTCTGTATATACAGTAAATTGTAAGTGAGTCCCTAAGCTCAGTAACTGACAGCAGCACAGAGCATGTGCAGGGAATCGGCAGAAAAGAAGATGGGGTGCTACTGGGCATCTTCAAAGGCACAGATCTTCCCTGTTTAAGGGCTGTGGTTGCCTTGGGCTGATACAGAATCACAAAAGATAATGTACAACTTTTTTGCCCCACTTAGGCTTTAGTTCTCCTTTGTGTCTCATTCACATAGAGGCTGTTTTTTATGCTCCCTTATATGAGCCATCTGTAGCCTTGCATTCTTAATTAACTCCAAGAATCTCTCTTGCTGTAATATGCTTGGTATCATATTTATGCCATCTGTCTGTTGTTCAAAGTGACACACAATTTCATAGAACACAGTGACAAAAACACATGAAAATCTATTGTTTTATCCCAAACGTTCAGTCACAAGCAAATCTCTTTATATATATTTCTCAACGTTTTAGCAAGTTACCAAAATGTTGACTATGCACTAATAAAAAGCACTTTTTAAATAAAGCACTTTTCTACTATTTGAATCTTGATACCACAGAACTACATGAGCAGCACCTGTAATTTCTAGTGTGCAGTAAGAACAAGTGGAAAGTGTATTATGTATGTGTATATATATATATATATATATATATATATATACTGTATATAAAACATTTCTTTATTTTATCCTTTAAATATATTTCCTTTTTTGCACTATTGAATACTGTGCATTATCTCCTGGGAAGCTTGCCTACTCTGCAGCTGTTTCAAAGAAAAACAGATTGCAAACAGTCTAAAAGAATATGTGCCACACACACATATATACTAAGGAGACAAGGCATTAGATTGTGGTAACAATTGACAGTGACTCCTCCATTGGAAACCATAAACCATATGTCTATCTGTTCCTTCCCTACAAGGTACCTATTACATACATTCTTGGTGCATTATTGCTGTGTAAATAGGAATATGAAGAAAATGCATACTGCTATAAATAAGTATGTAGAGTCAGGTTCCCTACAGCTTATAGAGTAGTTTGGTACAATGAAGCTGAAAGCACACATTTTTAGAAGAATAAGAGTACAAACCTTTTTTAAGTTTATTTTTTACATATAAACATTATTTTTGTATTGAAATAAACAGCTATATCATGGTTTTCTAAAAAGTGTATAGAAGTGCCCAACAGAACTGAGAACTCCATCCTTATCTGGTGTCAATATTCCACATTTAGAGAACAGACACTGAGTAGCTGAGAGTATTGGTACCCATAGTTCTTAAAGGTGCCCATACACCGGCCGATTTTAGCTGCCGATATTGGTCCCTTGGACCTGCAGCTAATCAGCCCGTGTAGGGGCACTAACGATGGGCCTGCCCAACCATCTAGCGGCCAGATTCGGCCAGATATCAATCGGGCAGGTAAAAAATGTAGTCCCCGATCCGACTTCTCCTATACCAGTCGCCAAACGACCAAATTAGCCTGGATTCACCTGATATCGCCCACCCGTAGGTGGGGGATATCAGGAGAAGTTCTGCTCACTTGGCAACATTGCGGATCTGAAGGTGTATGGCCACCTTTACACATGCATTAACCTTTGTATACACTATTTACCTGAATTGGTATGCAGGAGATTTGTGTCATTGTGACAAGCATCTTGGGTGTATTTTTAATGGCTTTTTCTGGTAAGGATTTTTTACATTTGCATCTCTTGCTAAATCAAACCAATAACGTGCAGTATAAATTTTGTCAGATTTCCACAGAATTTCCAGTGGCATATATTTCAATCATTAGTCCTGTACACTTATGCTGCAGGGTGTGGATATGTGTATGACTGTGTGGGGTGGGGGTGTTGGGGGAGAAGGTTAAACAAATAGACTTGTGGCAGAGCTCTGCAACAGTAGATAACCCAGCTAATTTCACACCTCTGAATTCAGACTCACCTTATTAAAAAGTCTAGGCATTTATTGTTGCTTCTCAATTGATAAAACTGTTCCCCACCTCTTTTTTGGAAAGTTTATTTCAATTTGAATAGTTACTTTCTAGAGTTTGACTTTAATATCATTTGCACTGTTCTGCAATGACTAGGGAAAGATAAGTAAATTATAGATTTGTTTAATTTTTAAGAGTAGGCAGACAACATTTCTATACACACAAGCTGCCCCTGACAAGCGGATGTGCTGTTAGGATGAGATCCCTGTAGCAAAAAAAAGTAAGTAATATAGTAACTAAGCAGTGCTACCTCAGTGCTGCCTCATCCCTCTTTGCACACGGAGTTGGTGGTTTCACACTTATCTCTTTTGGCTTCATTTTATTTTCTTGGCTACTTCTATTATCTCTGCCAGGGTATGTTAACAAATGCAGTGTACACCCATGCAATGTATTGCAATAGGGGAAGAAGACCATGTGACCCAGCAATCTAGAGGGCCCTGTGGGTTTCTGACTTTTATGATTTTAATATATTTATGTTACAAAAAAAGTAAAAAATGATTTTAGGATGCCCACTAAAGTTTGCTCATGCCACTGTTGAAGACAGCCAGCAACTAAATGACATAATTTGTATAAATCGATTTGATCTTTTGTTAATGCTGCCCAAAACAGGTGAAGTGGCCAAGGCCCTGTAATGCCATAACAGCATGTCCACAGTATGCCACAAAGGTCAGAAAATGACCAAACTATTAAAACCATCTGATCTATACCACATATACCATCTATAAAAAGCATAATATCCAAGGCTATTGTGATACTAAAATCTATGATGTTGGTATAAATAGTTTAATGTGAGTGTAGATAGGTAGGTATGGGTCTATGTGTGCACTGGGGTCCACTTGGAGTGGTAGAACTTGGTCTTTTTTCAACCCAGCTTAATTATGTAACTATACCATCCTTCCCCCTATCCCTCACCCCTTCTGCCTGGTTTAATGCTTAACTACCCCTAATTTTGCAGAATATCCAACAGTTTTTACCTATGTTATTCCTCTACTGCAGTGATCCCCAACCAGTGGCTCAGGGCAACATGTTGCTCACCAACCCCTTGGATGTTGCTCTCAGTGCCCCCAAACCAGGTAGTTATTTTTGAATTCCTGACTTGGGGGCAAGTCTTGGTTGAATAAAAACAAGATTTCCTACCAAATAAAGCCCCCTGTAAGCTGATAGTGTGCATAGAGGCTGCCTAATAGCCAATCTTAGCCCTTATTTGGCTCTTCCATGAACTTTTATGATGCTTGTGTTGCTCTCCAAGTCTTTTTACATTTGACTGTAGCTCACGAGTAAGAAAGGTTGGGGACCCCTGGTCTACCGTATTGAAAACCTTTTTACCCTGTATTGTCATGCTGAGCTTTCTCAATAAAGATTTTCAGACTTGAAAAAAAAAAGAAACAAATAAAAATAAAAGTTCTAATTTGTATCTTACATTTATTGTGTGTCTGCATGTGTGGGCAATTGTATCAGACAGGTCAGTTCTGAGCTATATAGCAGATTTCCAGTGAGTATTAAGCTGGCAATACATTTAAGGTCACCAAATAAGTGCATCTTTCTTCGATGTGCCCACAACAGTGGTAAATGAAGACCATCAGTGCAATGACTACATCACCAAGCTGATGTGGACCTTGGCTCTATGGGATTTTTAAACCTGCCAGGTCAATATCTTACCAATTTTTGGGCAGGCCCACCAGAGGACCCCATAAATGGGCAAATAAGTTGCCAACTCAGCCCAGAAGGACCAAATCAACAGCCTTTATCAGCCCATGTATGGCCACCTTTAGGGTCTATAACCACAATGGGGGGGTTCATCCTTTGTACCCTACTTTCAGTGACTATTCCCACCTGAGGTCACCTTGTAAATATTTACGTGCATTTTTAAGAGACTCTCTTTCTCTTATAGATGGAAAAGGCATAAGCATTTTTATGCAGTGATGTGATTGCGTAGTGGAACATTATTGTGTGGAAACACTTTCATCTGTCAAATTGCCACTTATTTTAGGAAATAAAACTAAAGCTTCAATAAATATCACATTTTTTAATTAGTATTCCTAAAGACCATCAATAAAAATGATATATTTAGGCATTCATTTGCAGTTTAGCTTCTTAAATGAGTAAAATTACCTGTTTTGGATGCTACTTTAATTACTCTTCCACACTTGTGTAATGAAGTGTGTAAGGAAAGCTGTAAAGAGAAAATTATGAAAAAAATTCCTGTAACAATTAAAAAACAGATTTAGAAACTGCAGTCCCTCATTTCATTCCTGTAAAGAAAAAACATTCTATATACATTCAAATAGTAAGTACAAATATGTTTGAATATAATACTACACAAATCATTTTAACCTGTTGTTTCCAGTGACCTACTTCATTAATAAAACAACTTCTCCTGAATGAGCAACATTGGTTGGGCCAAACAGATTTAAGGTGAAGACACTACTTGTAGCAGTAGCTACTAAAATAGACAATTGTCTATGGCAGCATATTTTCTGGCATTTTGTAGTTGTGACAAGTAGCTGCTACTAAGTCGCTCTGTGTGTCTTCATGCTAAATGTTTATAGGTGCCACAGACTGGGAGTAGTCTTACCTGATCTAGATAAAGCCAAAATAATAATTGCACTGTTCTTCCATTTCCTCAAAGGTATATTCTTTTTTAATTAAAAAATTGTTTACTGTTCAATTAAGAACCACTGGACCCACGTCTTGAAAATGAAGTTAAGCATTACTGTTTGATCATGTACAATAATACATAACATTATAATATATTATTATCTAATCAATAATATATTATTATCTAATCTAATCAAATTATTATAATTATTAACACTTATTTATAAAGCGCCAACATATTCCGCAGTGCTGTACAATATGTGGGTTTCATACATTGGACATACAGAGTAACATATAAAGCAATCAATAACCGACACAAGAGGTGAAGAGAGCCCTGCCCAAAAGAGCTTACAATCTACAATTGTTAAAAATAATATAAATATTAGGAAATATCATTGATATAATTGGTATAACATAATAGAGATTAAGTATGAATGAGTTGACACCACACAGCCAGAGCATTCCAGACTTGGTGAGATATTATAGAGGTAGTTGTCCAGTATTTATGCAGCCAGAAGTCATATCCACAGGATTACTAGTATCTATTGACAACTGTGGGTAATTAAATGTGCTTATGGCAATATTCTGAGGCATCGCCTCTGCCAGCTATCATGCACAAACCCTGCTCCCTTATCCAGCCTCTGTATCAAGTAGCTCACACTCGCACTAATGATTGCTGGATCAACCCTATAACACATTAACTACCAGAAAATTGCACAAATTAGTGTCACACAGACCACTTCACTTTGCATCCTATGCTGCTCCTGTTTTGTGAATCCTAAATGAGGGGCAGCTTAATCTATTCTATGATCACAAAGAGTTGCACCTTTGGGCGGCGTGCACAAATCACTTTGTAAATAAACCTGTTAGTATTAAGAATATTTACAATTTTATCTTCTGTAATTAGAAAGTGAAATAGAGCTCATAAACTACTCTATATACAGTATAAAACAATTACATGGTAATGAGCTTTTCTTAATGCACAAGAATCCACCTTATTTCCACTCCACAGAAACCCACCTTCACACTAAAGAATGCCAGTATGCAGACTCCCACATGTATTGCACAAAGCACTGTGTTATTCTCACTGCACAGAATGCCTTCTGTTTGCCTCACTGTGCAGTCTCCTACTGTTACTGAAGCACTTTGCATTGTTCACATTGTACAGACTCCCACCTTTACTATGTACAATGCTACTCATCTGCCCAGATACTGATTATACAGAGCTCCTTGTATTAATTTTCTGTACTTTGACTCTGTTATTCTCTGTTATTTTCATTATACACAAACACATTCTTACTGGGCATGGTGACGTTAATGCATCTAATTATACATATGTCCAAAATAATTAGGCATAACAATGATTCACACAGTACAGCTTTCCTAATTTATACTGAAAAATTAGTAAGATTCTGGGGGAGATAGTCTAAAAGAAACCAAAATCCCCACATTCCCCCCATAAAATATTTATAATTTAAACCTTCTTAAAGCAGACACTACTAACACAATTTTACAGTAGAAGTAGATCTGCAATACAAAATTATATATAGGAACTGCAAGTATAGACAAGCAGTGATTGCGACTTTGGACTAATCCAATTTCATGTTATTATTTTTGTGAAAAGCCTCATGTTGAGTGCTTTTTTGAGATATTTATATTATTAAACCCAGGTACAGGATTTTGTGCCGGAGTGCTCCCTCAGGAGTCGCCCCAAAACTACAGTGTTGCAAAGAATTCTGACTGAAAACAGATAAGCGCATCTCTGGTAACTTAGGGGCAGATTTATCAACATTATTATTTTAATGGCTTTAGAGTTTTTGCAACCAGGAATAAACAAATTTGCACAAAACCCACAAATGTCATTTATTAAAATATCCGAATTAAAAAAACACAAACAAATTAAAATTTGTAGCGAAGAAAACATGAAAAACCCCATTTTTCTTCATGGTTTTTATATTTTGCAACAAATCTTTGTCGACAAATGAAAAAAACATCTACAACCACAAATTAAAGATTGTTACAATTTGCTCAGGACAACTCCCACTGACTGACTTTTACATTGGTGTTTTTTTTGTGGTTTGCATAAAAAAACTGCAAAAAAATGTTTTTTTAACTCAAAAAAATCATGTGCAAAAAAACACAAATCATGAAATAAAATATGAATGTTAGTAAATGCCCCCTCTTACGGACCCAACATCTTCATACAAATTCTAGTCTAACTGGATAAAAAAGAACCAGCACTATAAAACCCCTCCAGTAAATAGGATCCAAAGAGATAGAACTAAATGGTGACTAGGGGAACCTGACATTCCTGCCCAAAAAGGAACTGCAAAGGGACACAACTTCCCCCTCTGAACTCTATCAAGACTCAGCTCAATGCTGGATTCCCAGGATTAATATAAAGGTGGGTATTAACCATTCCTACAGATAAGAATTAGACAGATTTACATTATAAATCCTGATCAAGATATGCAAGCTATAATTAAAATAATTTCTTTCATGAAGTTTTTAAAGATAATTTCTTGAAATATTGTTAAGCAAATTGCTTTCTAATGCAGTATAAAATAGCACTAGCATTAATATCTACAATTAAATGTTTAGTTACGCTTTATATTATTCCCATTACACATGTAACTCAGTTTTATAGATTAATACAGATTCTGAGCATCACTAACATGCAGTTGTTGAAAATAAAATGTCCTCATTGATCTGGCAGGCCACACTGATTTCCATGAAATGCGGCCCATTGGCAACAAGTAAAATCCCTGTATAAAAATCCCCTTGGATACCCATAATGTCTTTATTTTGCAATGCCAAAGGCAATTGAAAGGGAAAGGAGGAAAAAGCTTCGCTCAACAGCAAATATCTAACATCATTTTTCTGTACATTTTCCATATAGCCTAAAGAAGATCATCAGAAGGTTGCACTGAAAAAGTATTAGACAAAAAGCACAAGAATCCCATATATATTTCCAAAACCAGTACATTTTGGGTCAGGATTAATTGGCTAAATTGGAAAAGAACTGAAGCTTTAAAAACCCTAAGCTTATACCATATCTATCAGTTTTTAGTAAAGAAACCTGCATGTCTAAATGTTTAATGCTAACCTTCTACAGGTAAACTTGTGTCTATTACACGTTCTTTTGTTTTGCTATACTAGACACATTTTTTAGTCCTTGGATGAGTTTTTTCTATCACATAGACTTGCTAATGCCTTGCAGCCTGGTTCATTGTCTAGGTGCCAAGATGACCTCATCTTTTCTGTCATCGACAGAGCATTTAACTGTAGTTTGAATAGACACGCTAAGGGACACAGCAATGAGAGCCAACAGCTCAGCGAAGAATGGAAGATTCCATGAAGATTTGAATAGAGTGCAGAATGAAAGATTTCTTGGGATTTTACCTACATAGACAATCTGTATATGCTTTGTGGTTTCATTGGTTTGATAGCTAACATGAGCAACAGATATAAGGTCTGAAAATTAGGAAATCTTTTCTATTCTATGTGCAGTAACACCTGACTTAGTAGTAATAGGGAATGATGGAACTTTCAGATTATTTTTCAAAGTTAACACTTTCTAGTGCTTCTAATTGTATTAAACAGCTATTGGGAAAACCCCAGGTCCCAGCCATACAGAATTAAAGACAAAATACCTGTGCACGGACAGTATGATTGCAGTGATAATGTAGAAATCCAAAAAGTAGGAAAAAAAGCTTCAGTAGGTTTGCTGCAAAACAGTGGTAACACGACATGTTTCGGGTCAAGTGTACAACTTGATAAAGGGTATTGACCTGAAACATGTCGTGTTACCACTACCCATAATAAATGTCTTGTAGCAAACCTGCTGAAGCTTTTTTTCCTATTTTTTGGATTTCTACAATTGTATTTGGTTGCAGCACAGAGCAACAACTAGGAGCTAAAGCTTTTTTTCGCAAGTATTTTATACAAAGTTCACCAACAATTTTTCAATTTTTCAATTTTCAATTTTTTTTGCAGTGATAATGTGTATCTTTAGGGTACTGTTCTTGCAATTTTTATCAGGGAACATTTGCTGAAGGAAAAAAAAGAGAGAGATTTTCCATTTATGTTAATGAAACCACCCCAAGTAAGTAAGTAACCCGAAAACAAAGATGCATTTTTGTGACATAAGCATACACATGTGCCATTATTGGAAGTAAACCAGAACTGTTGGGAAATTCATTTTCATTTACTAATGCACCCACAAACCCAAAGTGCTTAAATGGCTGCAATATAGAGTGAGCTTTGATGCTATTCAAAAAAGTACTTGCATATATACTACATTGCAATTTGTGGCAATTACCTATGTGCCCCTTCAGCCTACCCTAATGAATTACAAACTGGTACATATATTGATGCAAGGGAACCATGGGTTTGCCGTAAGCTTGAACCTGGTTGAGCAGGTTGAGTCAGTTGCTGCAAATGACTTGTGCCAAGCAAATCAGGCACTAATGTCTTTATTCATATCGCAAAATAGCATTTGAACACAAATGCAATGGGGAAATGTCTGCTGCAAACTGTGTTCATTTTAATCAAAACAGACACTTATTTTTGTCCATTTTGGTGCATCACAAAGAAGCTCTTGAAGACTTTTAGCGGCAGAGCTTAGAGCTTAATACGTTAAAATTCACCCCCATTTATTCATTCCTATAAGATTTGTAGAAACGTATTTATCAATGGGTGAAAGTTAGAATTCACCAAGTGATAAATACACTTCACAAAATAGCAGTGATAGTGACAAGTGAATTGCGGCTACCGCACGACAAACACGTTTTTTTCACGACCGCAACCTTTTTGACGTGATCATTACTTTTTTTGATGGAGATGCGACTTTTTCCTCACTCTGTGAATTTTTGATGCTGCTAAATTTTGCAGCAGTTTTACAAAAATTAGACAATGGTGAAATGCAGAATTTTGTAGCGAATACATACCTGCCGAAAAATTTTGCTCATCACTAGTCGGTGAACCTTTATGCACTAAGCTCTAGACTCACAAGTTGATAAATCTGCCCCGTGGTGCTAGAATTAGGAACTTTCAATGAATAATTTAAATACAACATCGTTCTTCAGATTTCCTTTCTGATGTTATTCTAAAACAAGAGATTTTCTATACAAGAGGCAATAGTGTTCAACTACTGAAATTATAGGTCTATAAGGTCATTTACAAATCTTGTGCAAATTAAAAAAATCTGTGCAATCTGCATTGTTTATTTTATACACGATGCAATTTACTAACTCAGCATTCCAGTGCAATTATAAGCAAAGCTAAATTATGGCCCAGTGCTGACACTCATGACTACCTTTATTTTACCTGTAATATACATCAGGCATATTCTAACAGTATGTCACAAATAAGTAACAAAGGGGCCGATTCACTAAAGGTCGATAACGCTTATCGCATAGTTTTTTTCATTAAAAAGCATGCGATAATTAAGTACCGATTTATCAAAGTCATTTCACATGCGTTAATCCTCATATCGCATGCGTTAATCTGCATGTTGCATGCGCAAAAAAAACGCATCATCGCAAAACGTTATTTCTAATGCATTGGGTTAATTAGCGAATAGAAATAGTACTAATGCATGATTCACAAACACATATAAAGCATTAAAGGCGCAAAATATTGCGTTAATCTGTACGAATATTAACACCTACTTGGGGTAGGTGGTACTTTAAGAAAATTGCAGTTTGCGAGCTTTTGGCAACACAACATTGCAGTCGTATTTTTTTCAAGTATGTGTTGGCCCTAGAGTGATGCAGCCTCCAGTTTTCAGGGAAATGGTGATTTTCAGAACGGTAGTTTTCAGAAAGTAATGGTTACGTGCGTAAAATATTGCGCGCTGCATAATATGTCACACGGTGTGTAATATATCGCTTGAAAATATGTCATTGCGAGATAAATAACACCAAGAACATCGCTTCTTAATTATGACAAGTGTGTGAATCGAGCATTAACTCCCAAAAAATAAGACGTGATAAGATTTTTAACGCATACTATAAATATCACTCCTTATTTCGGACTTTAGTAAATCGGGCCCAAAGAGTTTCAACTATGGAAGTCTTCTCCCAATGGTTAAATAAGTTCCTTTTGGCCTTGGGACTCACAGTAGTCTAGGAACCAATATTAAACCCCAGACAGTGTCATTCAGTGGCTACTAAAGCAAATAAAGTGCTGTCTTGTATAAAAAAGAGCACTGAGGTTGAAAACATAATTTCTTTATAGGTCCCTGGTAAGGCCTCACCTTGAGTATGCAGTGCAGTTCCAGTCCTTAAGAAGGATATTAATGAGCTGGAGAGACGTGCAACTAAACTGGCAAAGGGGATGGAAGATTTAAACTATGAGGTTAGATTGTCAAGGTTGGGGTTGTTTTTGCTTGCGAGGGGACATGATTACTCTGTACAAGTACATTAGAGGGGAATATAGGCAGATGGGGGATGTTCTTTTTTCCCATAAAAACAATCAACGCACCAGAGGCCATCCCTTTAGATTAGAGGAACGGAGCTTCCATTGGTTTTTCATGGTGAGGGCAGTGAGGTTGTGGAATGCCCTTCCTAGTGATGTTGTAATGGCAGATTCTGTTAATGCCTTTAAGAGGGGCCTGGATGAGTTCTTGAACAAGTATAGTATCCAAGGCTATTGTGATACTAATATCTACAGTTAGTATTAATGTTGGTATATATGGTTTATGTATGTGAGTGAAAGATTACTAATGGACACAAGAAGTGCACAGGAGACAGTAAAGACAAGACCAGCATGTGCATCTGACAAAAAGCCACAAGAGATAAGGTGATCTATTCAAGGTTACGTAAGTACAAGGGACGCACAATTCCAACCACAGCCTTTTATATTTCATACACAAAAAAAATCTTTTTCTGCTCTTTTGGAAAGAACTGACATTATTTTAAAATGTGTTTTCTTTTTATTAGTACTGCGATATAAAGAATTATTTATCAAGCAAACTATAGATTAGCTCTTTGTTAAATCACTTCACAAGAATGGAAATCTTGAATAGAAATCTTTATCAAACAGGAAACTTAAGATGCATTTTTTGTAAATAATGTCAAAACAAATAAAAAGGATTAAAAAGGATAACAATGGTTCTGTTTTGACATTTCCCAGGCTGGCACTGACAGGATGTTTAAGGATTGAATTGAGTGATGTTTGTTAATAATACATGGGGTTTCTTCCATATGTGCACTGTAATTTGGATGAATAAAATTGTGTTACTGACAAAGCCCTTCTTGCAACGAGCACTGGTTAGAGCAATGGGATTAAGGGCTCTCCCTAATGCTAGGGGGTCATATCCTCTGGCCTGCACTAAAATCTATCCTTATCTGCTTGGTTTGGAGTGTCAGGAAGGCCTTTTTATTTGCATTGTCTGCCATGCGCATATGCCGTTCAACCTTCCTTTTCACATTTTAAAAGACAAATCAATAAAGTTCAATTTTCAGATATAAATTAACAGTATGCAATAGTAACCTACAAGCTAACTGAGAAAACACGGATCCACCTACAATAATTATGGCAGGTGCTAAAGGTCAAAAACGAATCAATACATAAAACATACTATTAGTCTAATTGCTATAAGAACTAGTAATACAAATAAAATTCAGCAAATTGTCCTGCAACCTTAATTTACTAAGCTGACCTTCAAATAAATGATTGGCTGTACATTACAGTCTCACCTGTCATATAGAATATACTGTTAAAACATAGTTTTTTATTTTTTTTAATTTAAATACAACCAAATGCATCATCATCTACAGTAAACACTAATGCTGCTATGCAAACTAGTCCTTATATGTTTCCCTTAATCATATTTGATAACCACTACTGCATTTCTTGTTGTTGCACAGAATTGTGTTCGCCCCCATGGGGAATATTGATCAAAGAGTGAAAAGAAAAGTTCACCACAGTTCACCGGAGGGGAATTCCCCAGACCTCTATTTACTTGTAAAGGATTTTAGGGACATATTTATCAAAGGATGCATTAAAAAATTGGCATTCCCAAGTTGAACTTGACAAATCTAATTTGTCTATTCTTATTAAATCAGTTTATATTGTAACAAAATGACTGCTAAAAGAATTAACTTTAAATTGTATTGAGCAATGAAAAATGTGCATCAATTTAATAAAAAAAGGCTCATTTATTATTGCACCATAAAAACTGGTTTCTATCTATTCAATTGCATTGATTCCATAATTTGTACTTTGTATATTACCCCTGGTTTGTTAATGAAGACTAAGGGGTGTTTAATCCTATTTTTGTAAGAGCATTATGCCACATCCTGTTTTTGCTTTCTCGGGGAGGGTTTCCAGTGACAATATCTACTAATGGTTTCCAGTGCAATCACCATTTTTTTCCCCACAATGCACCATTTTCCCAGAATTCCAGAAGTCATTGTGGCCGCAAAAGGAGCAATTTGCATCTGATTACCCAAAATGGCTGCAACTCCATGTGCCAAATAATTTCTAAGTCAGCCTAACATAATTTGTTACATGTGCCCCCTGATAATTTCGGCACAAGTTTGCTGCACATATTGCTGCAAGGTGCTGAGGGAACCCTGAAGCTACTGCCTGGTCAGGAGGTTGCTGTAGCTTCAGGGTTTCCGTGCGTCAATAGGCGTAGATTTGGAACAGAAGGTAGGAAGGACTGACCAGTGCCAAGTGCAACTATATAGAAGTGCAAAGAGTGTGTTTTGATGCAAGTACTTTTGATGAAAATGGTTTTAGGTGCAACTGACTGTGGGGAAAAGGGCAAGTTGCCCACAGCACTGTTGGACTTAAATGAGGGCCTAGATTTTACTAATGCAAGTCTGGTTCTGCTAAAATAAAGGCAATTGTTGCTCGTATTGACACCTGTTGGCACAAGGGAACCCTAGAGCACCATCAACCTAAATGTAATGGTTAGTGATGAGCGAATCTATGGTGTTTTGCTTCGGTGCAAAATCTGCGAAACAGCAAAATAGACGTGCGGAAAAAAAAGAATCGGTGCACACGTAATTTTTTTGCACACACAATTTTTTTTGACCTGGGCGTCAATTTTTCCCGCTTCGCAAAACAAATTATTTTGCCCACCACTAGTGGTGGTAATTCCAGGGCTCCCATGAAGGCTACCCTGAAAAATCACAACTTAGGCCCATCCCCACTGTAAGAATTTTAGCTACAATATGCACCTGATAATGAACACTAGCAAAATGGCATTCATTTTGATGTATTATATGATATTGCAGTGAATACAATGCTGTGCTTGGATGCAATGACATCATTTGCATACAAAATTGTACTTTGCACGATGTCCTTGTGGTCATAAATGAGCCCTTATATCTGCCAAGGCAACTAAATGGCCTCTCCCACTGATATTTAGAGCAACAAATCTGCACAAATGGTGTGCAGCCACAGAAAACACTTTCCCCTTACCTATTTCTTTTTATAGAAGATCAAGAGTACATGCTACATGTGAAATATCAAAGTAAACTCCACTGAAATCTATAGGGGGGAATCCTCATTGAATAGATTCTGCACCATTATCCATTAAATAAGCCTTTTCCTCAATTTACAAATAATTGTAAATATAAAGCAATATTTAAATGGTACAGAAAATGTTTTAACATTATTTCTTTGTTCAGATGCAGTAATACAAAAAAATTGTCATGTTTTGGCAAGTACATATGTATGTATGCCACTATGAATCTAAATTACCAACATGTGCATTCACTGTTTTACCTCACAAGTTGAATAATTTTACATTCTGATCTGCTAAAGCCCTTTCATGGCTATTTTTTTATGTAATCTTGGCCATGAAAGGAAACAAAAAGGCTACATTAGAGTTCATTTTCAATGCAAGGCTGTACAGCAAAGATTTGATTACATTTGAGGAATTTTCAACTGTTTCTCAAAGCAATTTTAGCTGTCTGTTAAGATGAAGAAAAAAAAAACAGCAGAAAAATGAAAAGAATTCTTTACACTGGACTTATGTCAAGAGCTCTGTGTTTGTACTCTCAAGATTTCTTTTTTCCCAAACAGTGAGCATGAATTCTCAAAGATGATAGAGAAAGCCGTGCAAATAATTAAAACTTAAGTGTAGTAGCAAATTGTTTCTGGCTTATGCTTAAAAAAAAGCAAAATTATCAAAGAGGTTATATCTGAAGATTGTTTTCTACGTCTTTCGGTTTCTAGTAAGACTCTAATGAAATTCAAACCAACTACATCTGCCGTACTGCACTGTTAATTAGTTTTCTATTTATTTAGCAGATCTAGAAGTGGAAAGTAATCTATTGCCACTGAATTGTTTGACTTCCATGCTAAATAGAATGCATTCCAATCCTCTGATGTTGAAACTAGCATCAGCTTAGCTCCAGCCTCATTGCCATGTTAAATTAGCACCCAACCGAATCTTTTTCTCAGGTTTTCAAAAACAAAAGGAAGGGGAAGTCAATAAACAAATCTAAAGGATCTTTTATACACTAGTTTTTTTTTGTTATTTGCTTCCACAATCCAAAAAGGAAAAGTCACAGCAGATCGATACCCAGACCATTTTATCAGCTGGGCAAATACAAAGATGAAATCTACACAAGTAGTTTTAGGCAGTAGGGAAAACTAGTTTGAGATACTGTGAAAGATGTAGAAGACAAGATGTAGAGACAAAGAATTGGTTTAGACCAGTGATCCCCAACCAGTGGTTCAGAAGCAACAAGTTGCTCCCAAACCCCTTGAATGTTGCTCCCAGTGACCTCAAAGTAGGTACTCGTTTCTGAATTTCTGGCTTGGAGGCATTGAACCCAGTGTAAAGCCAATAAAAGCCTTCTATAGGCTGCCAGTCCACATAGGGGCTACCAAACAGTCAATTATAGCTATTATTACATATATATATACATATACATATATATACATAGATAGATGCAAAAAAGCTTCTCAGCCTCTTAAAATGATTTCTCTAAAGCTAATGCCACACAAGGCTGGTTCTTGGCCTGTGGATAAATGCATCAGCCTTTCCCTGTGCCTGCACCCACAGCTATTACATGACATAGACACATGGAACAGATTTCGGCACTGAAATGCGTGACTATGCATTATGGTGCCAAAATCCCCTCTGTGCGCTGTGCCTAGGCACCTAGGTTTATTCACAGGGTTAAAGAGAAAAAAGTGATAACAAACTTTAAAAGACTCCACCTCCGAAAAAAAGGTGCCACAGTCTGGATTGGGTTTCTCTGTGTTTTACTTACCCAGGATTGCAAATAGCAGAAGATGGAGTTTTCTAACACATTCAGCAGCATTTTGGGCACAGCAAACCCACAGCAAGTCATTTATACAATTTCTATATAAGCTAATAATGCCCCTATAGTAGTGATGAGCCAATCTGTCCTGTTGCAAAAAATTTGAAAAACGTGGCTACCACATGATTTTTTTTTAACTTTCACTAGTTTTTTTCTGCAACCGTGACTTTTTCTTCATTCTGAATTTTTGTTGCGCCAAAATTTTGCGGTAGTTTAGAAAAACAACTTGCCAATGTTGAAATGCAGAATTTCACAGCGGATCCATGCCTGCCAAAAAAAAATGTTAATTGCTAGCCTATAGTTTAATATTAAAACCTGTTAGGTTAAGGGAAATGTTCCTACATGGCAGTATCGCTTTCAGAGTTTTTCTTGTTAAAAGGATACTGTCATGATTTTTATGGTATACTTTTATTTTTAAATTACACTGTTTACATAGCAAATAATTCACTCATTCACACATTTAAAATGTTATTCTTGAACCAACAAATATATTTTTGTGCCTGAATCTGAGCTTTTAGAAGGAGCCAGCGCTACACATAAGAACTGCTTTCACGTAAACGATTGTTTTTTGAACTTCCATGTAACTGGAGGAGTCCCAAGCCAGACTTGGATTTCTTACTATTGAGTGCTATGCTGATATCTACTGGGAGCTGTTCTCTTGCTCCCTTCCCATTGTTCTGCTGATTGGCTGCTGGAAGGGGGGTGTTATCACTCCAACTTGCAGCTCAGCAGTAAAGTGTGACTGAAGTTTATCAGAGCACAGGTCACATGGCTGTGGCACCCTGGGAAATGAAGAATATGGCTAACCCTATGTGAAATTTCAAAATTAAATATAAAAACATCTGTTTGTGTTTTTGAAAAACAGATTTCAATGCAGAATTCTGCTGGAGAAGCTCTATTAACTGATGTGTTTTGAAAAAAAATATGTTTTCCCATGACAGTATTCCTTTAATATTTAGAAGGCATGATTGTGGGTTTTTTTAATCTAAGCCTCTACTTACCGTAAACATGAGTTTCCCATATTCTGTTGCTCTAATTTGATAAGGATTCTGCAAGGCTTAAAACTCAATTTGGTAGCTGTTTCTGATCACATCTGGTGAAATTAAATCTTTTCAGTGAAATGCTGTAAATATCAGAAAGGAGACTGGTTTGTTTCTTAATGGTGTGAGCTGTTGGGAGTATCACAATATTTATCTCTGGCTTTAGAATAGAAACAAAGAAAAATAACACCACATATGGTCTCAACAGAATTTAGATTATATTAGTTTATATATCCATAAGATATAGATGTAAGCATGTAAATTGTGTATGTTTTAGTTATATAATGGAATTGTGGCCAAAACAAAACATGAGCCAGTAGGACATTCCAGTAAGCAATAAACTAAAAAAGCAAAAGCTTGAACCTAATTGCAACACAGCAATTAAGTCTCAATCATAAAGCACAAAATCAGGCACCATTTTGCATGTATTTAAATCTCATTATCAGTGTTGAGTGAAACTGCCTCATTTTTCCTCAGCGAAAAAAGTTTTTTTTCCCGTCAAATGCATCAAAATTACTATACTGGATCTCTTTTTCTTGTTGATTTTTTCCATGTTTGTTTCATGATGAAACAAAATAAGTAGCCAGTTTTAGCAGCTTTTTTAATTGGTTTTAATTTTTTATAGTTTTTCATTTACTTGCGGTCTTTATTTGCCTATTTGCAGCTTTCAAATGTAGGTCGTTGACCACATAAGCCAAAAAACTATAAAAAATATAGAGCGCAAGGGATGAGCTTTGGCAAAAAATTTGCAAAAAAAAAATTTCTCCAAATGTATTGGAGTCAAGGTGTGTTTTTTTTTCTCATGCCAAATACATTGGATTCAATGGCCATTACCAAATGCACTAGTCTTATTGCAATTCTTTCTCAAGTTTTTCCTCATGCCAAGTGCATTAAAGTTATCTGTGTTTTTTTCTTGGTTTTTTTTCATGCTCAAAAACACTAATTTTTCTTTGGTGAAACAAAAAGCATAGCCATTTCTTAGCAACTTCCCAGTTGGTCTTCATTCTTCATTTTCATTTGCCTCTTTGCAGCTTTAAAATGGGGGTCAATGAACACAGGAGCCAAAGACTTATTGCTGACTTATTCTGTGAGGCTACTTTTTTATTGTTTCTTTCTTTTCAGGCCTCTCCTATTCATAGACCACAGCATGGTTGCTAGGGTAATTTGATAATTGGGAGAGCTACAAAACAAAAAGTATAATAATTATTAAAAATTAACAATGAAAAATGAAGACCAGTTGCAAATTTTCTCAAAATATTACTCTCGACATTATAGTAATAATTAGTTTTAGCTATTGCTAGTGATAAGCGAATCTGTCCCGTTTCGCTTCACCAAAAAATTGGCCAAACTACGTAAAAATTTGCGGAACATTACTTTTTTGACCTGACAGTGATATACTACCTATATCTATATGACATGTAGTAAGTGGTTGGGACTTGACAAAATTGCTGACATAGTTGATAAAATGTGAGTATATTGTGTTTCTATTAAATAAATTCAATTTCCATTTGCTTTATTGAGTCCAGGCATTTAAGCATTAGTGTAACAGTTTATTAGTTTTTGTGATCACAGACTAGTAATAGATTACCTTTAAAATCAAACAAACAAAATGACAGACATGTCACAGAATATACCGTATTTGAGCAGTTAGGTTCCAGCAGGGACTCATGCTTTGCACTGGATGTTATCGACTGCTGCACAGATGGTTGCAGAGTAGAAAAGGTCACCAATTCTAATGTTCAGTCGCCACCTTCACTGAACCCACACCCACAAAGGAGTGCAAGCTGTCCCTATACTAAACCCCCCCCCCCCCATTATCTCTCCAGTTCCCCTGAGCAGCTGCAAATGAGTCTGATAACAGCATGTGTGTGTGTGATTTGATATATCTGTGCATGTGTGTGGCACACAGATAGTGCTGAGCTCTGTCATATAAGGAAGGAAGAAGCAATTTCTGAATCAGGAATAAAATACTGAACAGAGGTTCAAAACGCAGCTTAGTGAGGCAATGATAATATTTCATTTTTGCCCTTTGAGTGTCCATGCTAAAATCCATCCAAAATGGCTGCCCATGACCATGACCATGACCACATGAATAAATAGCCAACTATCAATCAATAGCTATGGATCCTAAAAACCCAATCCTGCGGTATGTACTTCAGAGCTATTTTTTCAGCAATTAATGTATGGAAAGAATCTTTAAGCCAATAAATAAATAGGTAAGAGAACCAAAATCAATTTCAGCATTTTCTATTATTTTATTTGCTTAATAGTACTTGCCTCCATCAACGCAACAATACTACGACTAATCCGAAAGAAAAAATATGCCATCTAAAACATGTCAAGTTCATGCAGAAGTCATTGGCAGATGTCCCTTTTACAACTGGACACTCTTTTTTTGTGGTTTTAGTTTTTTATGCTGTTATTTGTGCAACAATGAGAAAAAAAATTGTGTTTTTAGTCTTCTTTCCATCTCTTTTTTCGCTCGTAGTGATGAGCAAAAGTTTTCGGCAGGCATGGATTTGTTGCGAAATTCCGCACTTTGGCATTGGCAAATTTTTTGGCGAAACTGCCCCAAAAATTAATCACAACAAAAAGTCAGAAAACAGTAATGGTTGCATCAAAAAAGTCACAATCTTGTCAAATAAATCAAAGTCACATCAAATAAGTTGCAGTCGCATCAAAAAAATCACTGTCATTTCACAAATTTTTCAGTAAATTGATATGGGACAGATTCGCTCATCACTATTTGTGCATGTTTTCTAATTATTTTGATAAATGAGTAACATTTGCGGAAATCAGTTCAGTCGTGGTTTGGACCACTTAAACCACAAAAATGAGAATGTTGATAAAACAGCCTGTGTCATTAAAAAACCATTAGTATTTAAGAAAGTAAATTTATGAGATCAGTCATAAAGCTCTTTGTTCCTTTCCCATACTTGTAAAACTATTTTCTATTGCCTAATGATTTTTGCCTAAAAGGGTCATTCTTAATATACATTTTTCACAAGGTGAATACATCCATAATATTTGTATTATGTAATTATACAGTAAAAAATGTACCCCCCATTTTAAAATTATATATAAAAGCACAAGGCAGCAGGCCAAGTGCTTTTAAATGGGTCATGGAACTTCTTATATCCTTACCTTTCACAAGTACATTATTTTATACAATACACAAGTTTCAGTGAGTTGTGTGACAGAAATGACATCACTAAGCACCGATTATAACCAATTATATTACTAAGCAATGTTTAAAAGGATATTATTTACAGGATATTCACGTCTCTTGTGTATTGTATAACTATTATACATATGGCTATGAAGGATCAGTTTACTCATTATTATTATATTTAAGATCATGTTAAACAGAGCAAAAGGCTCTGTGTTCAGTATATTGCAGTGCCAAAGTGGTGCCTTAAGGGATACTGACACCACAACTGCTTTTCAAAATATTAATCTACATTGAAACTCACCTATAGGTCAAGATGATAGTAAGTAATTGTTACTTGAAGTTCCTAAATCTGACTGTCCCTTTTCAGCCTGTCAGTTATAGCTTCTAATGCTAACAGACTAGTGCTGCTATGGCAGCCCCCTCATAAAAGAAACATGGGGGATCAGATAGGTAATGTAAAAGCATTGGGTAAATACTTTTAAGACAAAATTATAAATAGCATGCAAAGAAAGTGGTACATTAGATAGAAAAGTTAATTTCTGGTATCTCTTTAAGCTGTGGTGCCAGACTTTTGGTGCATAGTCCTACCAGAAAGCCAAAACTGTGTCTGACTTTAGTCATCACAGCTATTTGAAACTGCTGGAACAGCACCAATATGTTCACATGCCATTACACCCTGAATGTGAAATCTACTTTTATTGTAACTGATTCCATAAATGTGTTTTTAACACTACTTGCAGATTCTGCCATGTTCTGTTTATGACATTGTTCATACTCATAAAAACTTCCCTAGCTCCTGCCGAGTTTTCTTGTTAATGTCATGTATATGTCAGAATAGAATGGTTGGACAGCGGGTATAGTATGTGTAGGTATGATATAGTGTGTAGTGTGTCCTGACATTACCACTGCATGCCCAGCTAAGAGCAAATTCAGGTCTTCTTGCATAATGTAGCAATACCAGCATCAAAGAACCAGTAACATATGCATTTAAATATATTATTCCATTACTCTGCCATAGTAAAATTGTATTTTTGCTTTATATAAGCTGTTCTTTAGCCATTCAAGTTGAAAAAAGCAAAGTTGTGTACAATACAATAGGCCCCATTTTACAAGTGCAAATTCCATTTTTTCCTACAATGCAGCATTGAAGCAATGCAGCAGTATTCAGGGGAGATATGCATGGACCAATTGCGCCCGATGAATTAAAATTAGTGCTACTGCATCCACACTTTATTTTAAAGTCTAGGTGGCACTATTTTCAGCATTTGGGTGCGAGTGAAATTTGTGGCCTATTCTTCAGCTCTACTGCGCTGTGGCAACCCTGGAGCTACTACATGGTTCAGCAGTGATGGTAGCTACAGGGTTCCTGCCACTTCCTCAGAAGCAAATATTTTAGTACCTATTTGCACCTCATTGGCACCCTCATTGGGGGCATGAGCTACACATGTAGCATCAAAAGATTCTGCTGGTGTCAGTTAGTGCTCCCTGAGAGACATATCATTTTACCATTTGTTAATACTAGTTATTTTGTAGGTGTGGTATAAACAGAGACAAACTTTAACTTAAAAAAACAGTAGTTTAACCTTATGACTTTACCAGTCTTTCAACTGAGGAAGTAATAAACCTCCCATAAATATTTATATAGACACAACTTTTAAACATTGGGAAAGTATACAAGAGAATGTTGTCCTCTTTGTACTTCTTACGTGTATTCAGTTTAGAAGTTGCAAGAATAAAAGAACACACTGACGTAAATGTTTTGCTACTTTGCACATTTTTTTACAAATGAAACCTAGATGAAACCTGGGCCCTTTCTGTTAATAACCGCACACTAGCTTTGTAAATAATATCAGTCTTTAATATATAGATAGAAAGCTATAAACATGAACTAACTTCTGTTTAAGTGAAACTATTATACAAAGACCTATTTATCCATTTAAATCAGAACAATAGTTTGTTACTAGGAGAATGTACAAACATTAGGCACATATACAACAGGTTATTTTGATAGAATAAGGGCACAGTGGTAGCATTAAAAAGTAATTATCTTTTATATAGTATACAGAAGATTTAACAAAAGTTAATTTTAATCAACACAATACAGTCAATTACATATGATTCAAGAAGGTAATACATACCACAAAAACGTGCACAGATAAAGAAAAAGGACACACAGGTAAGCGGATACACTTGCCAAAGATGAGAATTACCCCAATGTTTCAGCCCAGAAGACCTTTCTCAATGGGAATCCATACATGATATCAATGAAATCCCTAACAAAACTTATAATAATAATAGAATTTGTACAGTATGGTTCCATCTTTGGCATCTATGGCATCTAAACACATAATTCCATTCTTATGATAACAAATAAGACCTTTAGATTTCATTGCATTGTACCATAATGCTCTAGATAGAAGTATTGAGACCATATCACATCGTCTTATCTCATGTTAAACAAACTGAAAAATTACTATCTAGTTATATTATCCTATTTAGTATTTTATAAAGACTTCACACAAGCTTCTAAGACATCATGGTAACATTATATGCCAAATTTCTGAGGTGCAGGACAGGATGCAAAGAGCATAAAAATGAGAGCAACCTGCACCCTGCCCCACATTCTTTATTAAGGCTGCAGGTATTTGCTCACTAATATGGAGCACATAGACATACACTTACCCTGTGAATACAGTGTTGGCTGCATTCTGCAGTGCTGAATTTATGAGGGTGCAGGGGGGGAATATACGTGACTGCTCTCCTATTTCTTATCCACTAACTTGTGGTAAAGAAAGTCTTGTGCCCACCAGCATTGCACTATGCACCTCATGCAGGACTTTAAACCTGGTGCAGGTGCCACAGAGGCAAGTGCTAAATTAGCACTAAGAGGGGCCAATCTTGCACTTGGGTGCAGAGCATTGTTGAATGATTTTTATAGATTTACCTTGAATGTAAATGCTTACCTTAGAAAAACAATCAATAAACTCATAAAGAGCTAATTTCTCAACTATACAGCTCTATGGCACTGGCTTTCAAGGGTCTGATTGCCATGAATGTAAATTCTTTATTTCTGGGTTCTGCTGAGGCCTATGGGGAAACCTATCAATGCATAATGCTAGCTGTTGCTACCAAGGTCAGCACAAAATGAACAAATAAAATTACACACTAACATATTCCCTGAAAAAAACACATTTTACTTTTTGTATTTATTTTATTTGTATGACATATAAATAGTTAATTAGTATGCTCCCTCTTCCTATTCTACTGAAGGACTGTCCAACTGGAGGCCCACAGACCTGATGTGGCCCTATAATCACTTTTATATCTTTTAAAATACTTAGGAGTTCAACTGATCTCATGGGAGGACCTTGTCATTTTTTTTATAATCTGGGTCTCATACTTGCAGTGTAAATAGTAATTGGCCCACAATGTGGCAACACTTGGGCAGCACTGCACTGGTGCAAAAAACAGAACTTGTAAATGCTCTAGGGGCATTTTTATTTTTTAGTGGTACATGTATGGGATGTGTTATCTGGGATACCTGGGGGGGACCCCATACTTTTACATGAAACCTATAAAATCATATATTATTGCTGCCTATCCTTTTAAATAAATACAAATATTTATTTTGAAAGAAAAAACAATCTCTGAGTGCCTTTAAATACACCGCTATTCTAGGCAAGCAGGACACGTGGCTGACTAATAGGACTGTATAAGGACTGTAATATGTGAAAATATGGATATGACTTTTTTCTTATTATTTTACAAGTTACTGATTTCATGGTTTAGCCTTTGGCCCAGATTAGAGCAAATACAACAGTCGGGTAGTTTTAGACTTGTACTTATGGAGCAGGTATTTAATGGACACAAATATGTGTCTCTTTGTGGAAAAATGTTTTTAATAACAATATAGCAGAGAAGTGACATTTAGGAAAATAGAAATTTCTAAGAAAGGAAACCGCAGTCCTGTCTGTTATTGTGGCTGAGATTCTAGTTACAATATCTTCAAATGAAAATATTATGCCACATTGATCCATGAATCCTTTGTGAAATATGCATACAAACAAGCTCAGCACTACCTTAAAGGAACAGTAACACCAAAAAATGAAAGTGTATAAAATTGATTACAATATAATGTACTGTTGCCCTGCATTGCTACAACTGGTGTGTTTGCCTCAGAAAGACTACTATAGTTTATATAAGTAAGCTGCTGTGTAGCCATGGGGGCAGCCATTCAAAGGAGAAAAGGCACAGGTTACTTAGCAGATAACAGATAAACCCCCATTATATAGGGCTTATCTACTAGTTATCTGCTATGTAACCTGTGCCTTTTCTCATTTTTTCCAGCTTGAATGGCTGCCCCCGGGGCTACACAGCAGCTTATTTATATAGTAGCTTTTCTGTAGCAAAAACACCAGTTTTTTGCAGAGCAACAGCACATTATATTTTAATTACTTTAAAACACTTAAATTTTTTGATGTTACTGTTCCTTTAAGCACAATTTTATACAATTACTAATTTCTCAGCGATATTTACAAAAGCAGAAGATATTTAGACACAGACTCTCAGGGCCGGATTTCTCATTTGGGTGCCCCAAGGCCACCCCCTTTTGCCACCGACCTCAGCACCCAGCCTCATGCATGCGCATTGTACGCACCCCCACCTCCACCCCACCCCCGCTGTGCATGCACGCCACTTAGTTCATTCGGTGTTCGGAGCCAAGGGGAGAGGATGTTCTAAGGTTTCTGTGCGTCCTCTCCCCATTACTCGGCATGGGGGCAAATTATTATGGTGCAGCTGGGTGGCATGCCACCCTAGGCCCGGGCCTTTGTGGCCTCGCGACAAATCCAGCCTGCAGACTCTATCTGCCCTTGCAGATAAACCAGCTAGATATATTTATATAGAGCGCTGCAATTTTTCTTGCTTTTGCATGTGACACAGACTTAGCTTTTACACATTTTCTCAAAAGTTATTCAAAAACTATGCACCACATTCACAAAATGCATAAATTACTCTTTCTAAATGGACCTTTTTCTGTCCCAGTACAAAGTACTGTACTGTAGTCTTATCATTTTTGTAAGTAAGTCAACAACTGACAAGAACATATGTTACAATGCTGTATCATTAGGATTCTGTTCTATATTTTCATTGACATTGGTTTACTGCATTGATTATGACCAGTGCAATTGCCCAACAAATCAGCAATTAGCTTTGATTAAACAACTGCAAGTTAGAAAACTAAAGAAACATTGCTTATTGGTTGCAATGGGCAACTGCACACATCTTCACACTGTAGGAGCAGTGCCAGCATTGTGTCACTGTATGTACTGCCTGCCCTATGCTGCCTGTTTGTAATGGCACATACAGGCAGCATAGGGCAGACAGAGCATGGCACACACAGGCAGCATAGGGCAGGCAGATATGGCACACACAGGCTGGGTAGGGCAGACAGAGTATGGCACACACAGGCAGCTAAGGGCAGGCAGAGTATGGCACACACAGGCAGCTAAAGGCAGGCAGAGTATGGCACACACAGGCAGCTAAGGGCAGGCAGAGTATGGCACACACTGGTGGGGTAGGGCAGGCAGATTACTGCCTGTGTGTGCCATACTCTGTCTGCCCTATGATAACACATGAGAAATTCTGGCCCTCGGCACCACAGAAGTTGAACAGCACCGATGTATGCTATAAACCATCCTGCAGAAGTGAGGAGAATGAAGACCTGCTACTATTACAAATGGAAAAGGCTTCACAACTAGGTCAAGTTGTATTATGGGGGACTTCAATTATCCAGACATTGACTGGAGTAATGAGAGTACAAAGTCTGTGTGGGTGAACATAACAGTGATCATAACATGGTCTCCTTTGATATAATGCTGCAGAGACAGCTCTATAAGGGATTAACTAACACACTCAATTTTAAACATGTAGACTTTGCCAGTATCTCTGCAATATATTAAGTGGGAAAGACTTTTCACATGTTTAAACACAGAAGGAAAGTACTGTTTTTATTTTTGCAGATGATATTAAATTGTGAAAAACTAAGAGGCACATTTACTAATACACGAACATCTGAAAAGCGTCCGAATGCGGTTTTTTCGTAATAATCGGTATTTTGCGACTTTTTCGCGAATTGTCACAAATTTTTTGAGCGCTCAATGCGAAAAAGTCGCAACAATTCGCGAAAGTTGTAATGGCTATGCAAAAGTCGCGACAATTCACGAAAGTCATAATGGCTATGAAAAAGTTGCGACAATTCACGAAAGTCATAATGGCTATGAAAAAGTCGCAACAATTCACGAAATTTGTAATGGCTATGAAAAAGTCGTAACGGTTACGGAAAAATCGCAAAAAATACGAAAAAGTCGCAAAATGTTCGTTTTCCAATCCGAATTTTCCTCATTCGGATTCGTGGATTAGCCCCTAAAAGTTCCATGCAGGATGCTGCTACATTGCAGAGCAATTTGACAAAATTGGAAAACTCGGCAGCAAAATGTAAATGCGAGTTATACACTAAATGGTAGTGTGTTGGGGGGTCTCCTTAATTAAGAGGGTTCTGGGGGTTTTTGTACAAGTTGTACAAGTTGTCTAATTCAACACAATGTCATTCAGTGGAAAATAAAGTGCAGTCATAAAAAAGAGCATTGACTCAAGGGATGAAAACATCCTCTAGTAAGGCCTCACTTTGAGTATGTAGTGCAGTTTTGGGCTCCAGTCCTTAAAAGGGATATTAATGAGCTGGAGAAAGTACAGAAACGTGTAACTAAACTGGTAAAGGGGATGGAAGATTTAAACTATGAGGCTGGACTGTCGAGTTGGGGTTGTTTTGGAAAAGAGGCGCTTACGAGGGGACATGATTACTCTGTACAAGTACATTAGAGGTGATTATAGGCAAATAGGGCATAGCTTCCAACTGTCCCCGATTTTTGTGGCACAGTCCAACTTTTGACAGCTCAACCCACAGTCCTGGATTCTAACTAAAAAGTCCCTCATTTACCTTTGATCTCCTGCACTGAAAGCTAAAAAAGAAACAAATTTAATTAAAAAGTAGCTTTTGGCAGAGAGCCCAGAAAGTTGACAAGTCACACCTGCACTTAGGTACATTGTTTCTCACATTTAATTAAAAAGTAGCTTTTGGCAGAGAGCTCGGAATCCTTAACAAAATGCCCTATGGCATTAAAAAAATGCAGAATTAAGTGACAGTACATAGGAGTACCAGACCTAGAATTTAGTATTCATAGATAAAAAGATAACATTTTGTATGAAAAAAAAGAAACATCGGATTCTTGCATTTAGTATCCCTCGTCCATAAAAAGGTCAGTGAGAAATATATACTAAGTTGACAAATGCTGTGTATACTGAAATAAATTCCCTCTTGGTAAAGCAGTGGTTGGTGGGAAAAACAGGCATCTGCAGCGCCTTGGGGGGGGCACGAGCTGAATATATAAGGTACTTTTGACACCCAAACAGCTTGAAACAAAGAACTGTGATGAAAGATCTAGCTTACATTTCAGGTCATAATGCATAAACAATTGTGTATATTATTACAACCATACATAGTTACAGCTACAGCTTGCAAATAGGAAGCAGAATTTTGGTTCAGTGTAACTACGCAATACATAATCCACTTGGGTATGCATTCTGACATAGAGTGTAAGCTAGATCTTTAGGTTAATTCTTTAACTTGTGAAAAACAGCAAAGCATCTTCTGAGAAAAAGAAAATGTAATATTAAATCAGAAAGTTGAAGTGTTAAACTAGACATCGCTTTCTTAAGGTGCATCATGCTTAAGGTGTCAGCTCGTATCTCCAGTGAAAAGCTATATATATTCATATGTACACATCAAATAAGAGGGGGCCTGACATTGGCATGCAGTCCATAAAGAAACATGAAGGGATTTCAAACAGTGAGAACATATGGACATGACCTCCCATGAGCCACAATTCACGAAAGCGGCTTCTTTTTCTTTTATCTAGACCTAGGATACTTGCAGATAAGAAATTTCTGATTTAACCATTAAATATTGCAGTGATTATTCATTTTCTAGCACAGTTATTTCATATGTTCATTCTGTATTTAGTTTCTGTATTTTAGCTGTTGCATTCCTGGGGCAAAAGTCAAAACACAAACCTCACTATGAAATCCTCTGCTGGCTTTGTAACCAAATGACCTAATTTAAAGAGCAGGGTCCCCAAATGAATAGCAGAAACTAAGAGGCCTAATAATAAAAAACAGTCATGTATAATCATGTCTTTGATTATTAAGTATCACTCCTTACGTTCTAGGAATAGCAAATACATGCCCTGCTGTTTGTGTCAGCTGAAACTGTTCCTGCATACAAATTACTATATTGAAGGTGTAAAAGTGCATTACCCTTGGAAGTGTTTCATCATTTTAATATAAGAATTTGAAATTGTTGTGATATAGAATTTCTGGGACTAATTCAAATGTCAACATTCATTTTTTGGTGAAAGCCGATTGCTCCTGTAAGTTTCAGATGCAGTGAATGCTCTGTAATAAAACTGTTCACCAATTGTATCTATTATGAATAAGCTTGCAGCACCACAAAGATAATCTAGCTTGGCACAGTTCTAAATACAGATTCTGCGTATGTCTATATAGTGTATATATATATTTGATTTATGTACGACTTCTGTACATTAAAACCATACATTAATAGAACATGTGGGGAATGATAAATTAATAGAACATAAATACATATGAATAATATCTAAAACTGAAACATTTGTTAAAACTGATACCCGTGCCATTTTAGCAGAATGTGCTTGACTGGTTTGAGCTGGGCACTACTCAGTCTAGTTCTATCACGTAACTGAAATTTCGGTCCCCAGTGCTAACCGAAAGCATAAGGATATAGACAATCAAAACATTGAAACACATCAGCCTTATCAGCTGTGGACCTTTGTCTAGACATTTGCCTGGTCCCTTCATGTGTTGGAGTCATTGGCCCTGTAGCTGAACAAAAACAGACCATCAGGTTCAGCCCCCTCAAATGAGCCCCACTGCACATTTCTACACATACTTATACAGACCTATCTATCCATTCACTTATATAAACTATATACACAAATATCTATACTAAGGGGCTAATTTATTAAAGTACAACAGGTACGAAATACAAAAAATTCGTATTTTTTTCTGCGACTTTTTCGTACTTTGCGTGACTTTTTCGTGCGACAAAATCGTATTGCCACACCAAGTATGAAAGTTTCGGATTCATTCAAGCTTCGGTATCGTGACTTTCCTTGGGCCAGTTTGGAGCTGCAGACTGCCATTGAGTCCTATGGGAGGCTTCCAAAATCATGCACAGAAGGATCAAAGTCAGAAAGGTTTTCCCGCCGTTTCCAATCGTTAGGATACGAAAATTTTGTGACTTTCTGATCACCAATACGATATTATTGTGACTAATACGATTTTTTCGTAAGCATTTTCGTGATATTTGCGATCATCAGAAATTATTAGTATCTAATCCGAATTTTACCCATTTCGGGATTCAAACTCGTACTTTGATGACTGTGCCCCCATGAAAATGTAGATATTAGGATCACAATAGCCTTGGATATTATGCCTGTTAAGAAATCATCTATGCCACTCTTAAATGTATTAATAGAATCTGCAAAACTTCCCCCAACAGGGTATTCTACATCCTCACTGCCCTCACAGTGAAAAGTTACCTACACAGCTTTAAATGAAAGATCTGTTGCTCTAATCTAATAAGGGTTGGTCTTTTGTTCTTTGAACTTTTCTATGGGAAAAAACCTGATATCTGCCTATAATTCCCTCTAATGTACTTGTACAGAGTAATCATGTCCCCTCGCAAGCACCTCTTTGCCAGAGAAAACAACCCCAACCTCGACAGTCTAACCTCATAGTTTAAAACTTCCACGACAGTTAGTTGTGCATCTTTGTACTCTTTCCAGCTCATTAATATGTCTTAATGACTGCAGATGAGCCTTACCAGAGATCTATAAAGAGGCAAAATTGTGTTTTCATTCTTTGATTTAATGCTGTTCTTTATACAAGACAGTACATTATTTGATTTAATTGCCACAGAAGGACACTGCCTGGAATCACAGCATGTTATCCACAAATAACTAGCAGTTACAAAAAATTCTCTCATTGAATAAATATAACCTTTTGTTGTTCATGCAAAAATGAAACCTTTTTCAATTTTTAATGATTGTGTCACTTTCAATAATTTTCAAGCAGGATAAACACCAGGGTCATTGTAAAATGGCATTTTTTTTTTTTTTAATAGTCAACTTTTATTGAATTTTTTTATAAACAAGAGAAATGATAGAGGGAAGAAAGAGAGAAGGAGGGAGGAGAGGAGGGGAAGTAGGGAATGGAGAGCGTATTGTGGTGCTTTAGACCGTTGTTGCTGGAGACTCCAGCCATGGGTTCCAAATCTTCTCGAACTTTAGTGGGCATCCTCTGGCTAGGTATGTTAACCTGTAGAGTTCAAGTTGAGAGTTAATCAATTTTATCCATTTATTCAAAGTGGGAGGTTGGGGACCCATCCAGTGTAAGGCCACAGTTTTCTTGGCATAGAATAGCAGAGCTCTCATAAGTGATCTCGAGGCTGTCTTTGGTAGTAGGGAGTCTACGAGGCCCAGCAGGCATGTGATTGGGTTTAAAACTTGAGGTAAGGAAAGTTCGTCTGCTAGGAAGCGCATAACTTGTTGCCAGAATCTCTGGATGTCTGGGCAATTCCAAAGCAAGTGCATATAAGTAAAATGGCATTTTTAAATGAGATCTATTCATTACTTTGGAAAAGTAAAGCAGTGGTTTGGGGACAAAGTATGTGAAAATTTAAAAATGCATATCTTGGATGTATTGGTATGGGGCTGAATATATAGGAAAAGTGTGCAGAAATGAGCTCTTGATATGAGGCTGCTCCTTGAGTCAACAAGGCAGAGCATGAAGGCAAGAAGTGTAAATAAATTAGATGTTGTCTGCATATTCAGAAATACTCTTAGGCAGCACAGTTATCCAGAAAGCTTCAGGTCCCCATAATTCTGGATAACGGGTCCTATACCTGTATATAGCTAACAAAAGCAATTCAATGAATTAATGATGAACTGGACATCATTATCATTATAGCAACCAAAATGTGCAGTGAAGGGGGTTTCAAAGAAAGCAGTGACAACTGAAAGTAGTATTCATTTTATATATATATATATATATATATATATATATATATATATATATATATATACACAGTATTGATGTTTAGAAATGTGCTGAGAATTAAAAACATTAAGACATCAAGGACGTGGCCAAAATCTCTTGAAGCTGAGACCCCCCATGTATTTTTCTTTAGCCCTAAAATATATTGACTAACTTATGTATCATATTGTCAGAAAAAAAATCCACCTTGCCTCACTTTTGCTGAACAAAATATCATTGCACTGGTAAGATGAGTTTTTTGTGACTGCAGTATTTTTCAATAAATTCAGAAAACAGATGTTTGTGTCCAGATACCAAATGTTGCAATGCAGCAATGATATGTTATAAAATCTTTGAAAGCTTTGTTAAAAATCAGCAAATTTCCACACTCTTTTCGCTATTTGTTTTTGATCAACTGCAGTAGAAAATTTGCTTAAGCATAAAACCCCATCTGGCAAAGTATATTGTTATGCACTTATGTATGGCTAGGAAAAGCAGCCTCGTTTTACCATTTTAAAGGAACAGAAGTTTACTGAGTTGTATCTAATGATCATTGAAAAAGTTATCACATTTGTCCACTGCTGAGTTTCTTTTTTGTCACATTTTCATTCTTAACAAGAACAGAAGAATGCTCATTTTTGATTCTCAATAGGTAACACTTTAGTTACTTAAGATGAAAAAGTCTTTTGTGCATTAGTCCAAACCTTTGCTCATATACTTGCTATACATTGCAGCTCATGCAGAAGGCAGGCAGTGGTGTTATTTCCAATCTGTTATTTTCAATCTAAAGGCTTATGTCACACAAGATGATTATTAACTATTAGTTTTATTACTCTAGAATTTGCTTTAATTGTTTCCTGTGTAGGTATTGTGCACTATTTTGCTAGCAGAAACAATGAAAGCTATTTCTAGATATCTGTAAGTAGCCGTTATTGATTTTTCCTGAGTCACAGAGTTAGGGCTCTGGCATACGGGGAGATTAGTCGCCCGCGACAAAACTCCCTGTTCGCAGGCGACTAATCTCCCTGAGTTGCCATCACCTGCAATCCCAACGGCGAAAATGTAAGTCGCCAGTGGGATGGCACACGCGGCGGCGCGATCTCGGCAAATCACCGAAATAGCCTCAGGAGGCAACTTTGCCGATTTGCCGAGATCACGCCGATGCATGTGCCATCCCACCGGCGACTTACATTTTCGCCGGTGGGATGGCAGGTGATGGCAACTCGGGGAGATTAGTCGCCCGCAAACAGGGAGTTTTGTCGCGGGCGACTAATATCCCCGTGTGCCAGAGCCCTTAAAAGGAGAGTTCAGCTTCAAGTTAACTTTAAGGGCTCTGGCACACGGGGAGAAAATGTAAGTCGCCGGTGGGATGGCACACACGGCGGCGCGATCTTGGCAAATCGCCGAAGTTGTCTCGCAAGGCTTTTTCCGGCGATTTACTGAGCTTGCACCGCCGCGTGTGGCATCCCACCGGGATGGCAGGTGATGGCAACTCGGGGAGATTAGTCGCCCGCGAACAGGGGGTTTTGTATCTCCCCGTGTGCCAGAGCCCTAATATGTTTTAGAATAGCCTATTCTCATCATCGTTTAACTTTTTTGTTTTATAGTTTTGCCTCTGTTATCTGCTTGCTTCAAGTTTCTAAATAGAAGTCACTGATAATTCAAAACCACAACAAATAAAAATGTAGACCAATTGCAGACTGTCAGAATATTGCTGTCTGCATCATACTAGAAGTTAATTTAAAGGTGGAATACCCCTTTATAAAGTGAGGATGAATTTCCCTTACTTCCCAATTGATGCCTTTTTAATTTCTCTCTGAGAAGACCTACTAGTGTAAAAGACCCCACTGCGATCTGCAATCCAACAGGTAGGCAGGGTTTAAAATGACCTAGGTTCCAACATACATATCTGAATGGTAGTGAATTTACTTTAAAAGGAGAAGGAAAGGCTAATAAAGAGTTAATCTTAAGCTGCAGGCATACCTTCAGTTCTCCCAATAGTGCCCTTAAGTCTCCCCATATTTCTCCCGTTCAGATGATTAGAAGCCAAACAGGAAAAAAAATACTGAGCTGTGTAAAGAAAGTTCCCATAATGATTCTCTCCTGCACCTAGACCAAGTGAACATTCTCAGTTTGTAAGACTATGAGGAAGCTTCCTGCTGATCGGCTCAGATCCATATTCCTAAGGGGGGGTGAGTTCTTAGCATTCTTGAGGGGGGAGCAGGAGAGAGGGGAGAGAGAAGAGCTGCGTGTCTCTGGCACAGGAACAGACACAACAAATCTTTTGACAGAGAACTCAGTGCACCATTTTTCTGAGTGCTTATTGCTGTATTTACATAGACCTTTCTGATAAAGCTTACTTAGTTTTTACCTTTCTTTCTCCTTTAAATTCTAAATGACCGAATTTTAATCTGATATCGCCATCTCAAGGTGGGCATATTGGGACAGACCGACCTCACCAAACAAGCAGATCTTTCAGTGTATGGCCAGCTTAAGTACACTGACACCACATGGGATACTTATTGCTCCTCACAAAACCACTTGAAAACCCTAGCCAACTAAAGCTTTTCTTGAGTTTGAATAAGTGATCAGACATCATAGCAATCAACTATTGCCCTCATACACATCCTGTAGTATTTCATATCACATCTGTGAGCATAAAGACCTCTGCTGAATACCTGGGAACATGGGCAATACCCAATCCACTCTAAAGACAGTTGTTTCTTTTCTCATATTGATATTGCCAAATCAGTCTCCTGTACAGTATACGTTTTCTTCTTCCCACTAGGGGTTATGTAATACTAAAAAGACTGTTATGAGTCTATATACATAAAAGAATGCTAATAATCTTAATGCAAAAGTTTGGTTATCGAGCACTGTAGGTAACACAAATGCGAAGCATAATAACATTTGCTAATTAACTACACAGTCCTATGATGATAATCAACATGGCAAAATGTCAAACACACTTCTACTAGATACTGCAGTCACCTAAAGCCTGTAACTGGATAGTGCACCTAATATTAATTGATGCTATTTGTGCAACAAGAACAGTTTGTTGCTATTATTCCTCCTCGGCCCTTGCTATCTTTCCTTGTCTCACTATTTCTTGATCTGGCCATGATTTTGATTTGTTCAGGGCCTGTGTAGGTTCATATGGTTGCACGAAGAGCTATGAATAAACTCCAGATAGTAAAAGCGATTTTGAATGAATAACTAAGATTCCTAACATTTCTCTCTGAGGAGAATTTGCTCATGCATTATATTCCACTATGTATTTGCTTTAAAACATTCCCTCCATCTTTATTTCCTTCCCACTACATTTATCTATTTCTCTGAGTCCCTTTTCATTATTCATCATAGTCCCCCTTCCCCACCTCCCCGTCACTTTTACATTTCCCTCACTCTTATTTATTCATGTTTGGTTTTGTTGCATGCAAACAAACATATAAACATAAATGCTTTTTCCTTCCAACACCCTTGACAAGTACCAGCCTTGATTATATTTGCCTTTTTATTCGCTGTTATGCACAGTCACTGTCTGCTTTTTCTTGTATTGATTTATCTCTGTCTTTTTCATCATGTAGCCTCTCTCCAGTATTCGATGATTGTCAACAGGACAGTTTTTAAAGTTCTGAGTTATAATACACATTTCTCTAAGCAACAGAGCAGGAGCATCTGCAAATGCAGTGTTCTGCTCTGTGCATTCCAAATGCTAGTTTATCTTGGGTGTTATAGCATGCAAATGTAAGATATACTGTATTTATAATTCTGCTTATCTCTTATTTATTTTCGATAACCGAAACAGTAAAGTATGAGGTCAGAGGTAGTATGAGCACAAAGCATTCTTTGTATGTATATTTACCTCTGGAACAAGCAGGAGCGGCTGTGTTGTTTAGGTTGAATTGTCCATATGAGACAATGGAACAGTTCATCCTGTCTCTGAACTAATATAATAAGCTATTGATATATGGAAAGTGCAAACAAATGTATGTAAGTCTCCATGTTCTTTACCTACATGTGGCATGATTTCCCATGTTTAATGGTGGAGATATATTGTAGAATATTAAATGCATGTGCAAAATTTTAACATGAAGATGACCAGCATGGTAGTGGTCAGTGTTTTGTATTTTATGTTGTCCCCGTGTTTGCATAGATTTCTTCCCAGAACACTGGATTTCTCCCACACTTCAAAAACCTTCAGGCGGGTTAACTGGTGCCTGATACAACTAACAATAGTGTCAATGTGATAGGGACCTTAGGTTCTAAGTATGACAGGGAATGGTGTGAAAAATGTACAATCTCTATAAAGTGTCATGGAACATATTGGTGTTATTTAAAAGAAAAATAATACAAAGATGTCAAGTATTAGTATAGGTAATAAATTGAATCTATGTAATGACACCAAGATGCAGCCTGGTATTGAAGGACAAGATGCCTGTGGCAAAAAATGCACAGCAGCATTGCAAGGACAAAAATATGGAAGTAAATGTAATTAATAACCTACAAAATCGGCAACCCCCTCACCTCCCCAACTAATCAAGATCTAAAAGCAGTAAAACATGCAGGTAAATACTAATGGCATATAATGGAAAGGGGAAATTATGTTGTAGATTTTATTGACGTGGGTAAATGGTTATTAGGGAAATCACTCATCTGATTAAATGGACACAAAGAAAATTGGGTGGCCACATAGATATTTCTAAGAGAATAAATCAGAGGAGAAAATGTGGTGAGAACAGTTTCCCTATCCATGCAGGGTACAAGGTTACCAACCGCGTATAAAGGAATTTAGTGAATAATAACTGAATTTGAAACTGAATTCAAGTCATAAATCAAGTGTATATGGTGTTGGTTTTAAAATCATTTTGTGGTGTTAATGGTGAATCAAATAAAAGTGTTTTTATTTAAGACTTTTCTTATGGTTCTGGTAATTCTGCTGTTTAATTGATTTGTTTTGTGGGCTACAGAACCATGGCTGCCCACATTGGAACCCAGTGTAACCTTTAAGCAGTCGGTTTCCCTGTAATATTAATTGATGTGTACAAATAAAGAAGCCACCCTCAAATGTGACAACTTACACTTTCCAATTAATGTAAAATGACTCTGGGACACTATAAGGTGAGATCAGCACAGCGCATCACCAGGACTGAACTGCCGGCCATGCAGGACCTGTACAGACAGCGCTGTAGGAGGAAGATGCAGCGGATCCTCTCTGACCCCAGCAACCCCAGCCACAGTCTTTTCACGCTCCTACCATCAGGCAGGCGGTACAGGAGCATCCAGACCCGCACCAGCAGATACAGAGACAGTTTCTACCCACAAGCCATCAGGCTTCTGAACTGCTGACATTCTGCCCAACACACACTCCCCATAACTACTGGACTCTTCCCGGTGTCACTTTAAGCAAAGCCACTTTAAATTCTCACTGCACAATTTCAAATATTGCATTGCATTTTATTATTGTAAATACTTGTACCTTTATTGCTCACTTTTATTATATTTAATATTTGTATGTTTGTCTATGTAAAGTTGGGAGGAACACGGGTCAAAAAAATTTCATTACAGTAATGATGCTTCATTGTTATTTGTATATGACAATAAACTTGAAACTTATAAATGAATGTTGTTACTATTTGATTAGCTGTATGGTTCTTAGGGGATTAAGCAACTGCAGGTTAAACATTGAAAGCAATCGTCTGATTGGTTACTTTTTTAAAATTTGCCCAGTTTTATAAATTACCCCTTGTACTGTCTTTCATAGTGGCCAGAAAACACAGTATAGATGAATTGTTGCAATGGCTTTACAGAAACAAATGCTTTATTGCTAATACCAAATAGAGCATAACAGTGGCATGGACCGTGTGACTTTACCATTATTGCATTTAACTTCAGAGTGAAACAGTTAACTGTCACACAATAACACAATAGCAAAGTAGTTCTATTGAATGTGCTTTTTTCTATTATAGCTGTGGTGCTGTCTCCATATAAACCCAGTCAAGTAGTGTAATTCTCCCCAGCTGTCGTAAACACAGTTCAGGACAATAGGATTTCAAGAAAGGGAAGCTGTAATATAAATACAAATGAACATCATTTGAGGGGATGTGTAAAACATGGATTTCTGGGAAAAAAACACATTAATTTCATTGTGGTTAATGATATTGCATTGAACCACATGCCATATGTTTGTCACATAAGAGAGATCTCAACTCCTTATAACCTTGGACATTGTCCATTGCCCGAAATTTAATTGGAAGCATCACAGAGAAGAAATGTAATACATCCTGTATGTTAAAAAGAGAGAGTTAAATTAATTTGTTGGACATGGAAAAATGCAGCTTCTAAAGAACCCAATGTTTAACGCCTTGGCAAAGCAATGCAATGCAAAGCAATGCAAGACAGAATCCTCAGTGAAATTTCTTTCCCTACTTTCTATATAGAAACACTGCATGTGAGCTTTCTAAAATTCATTTTAGCTGCATCTTTGTTTTGAGGTTACAATGAGAATCTGGGGTTTTCTACAACACAAGAGGTATGTCATTTTTAAACCTCTATGCTTTAGGTGTAAATTCAGAGATGTCCACTAAACCCAATGTAATAATATTGATAATTGGGTTATATTGATCCAGGCTTGGAATTTTTAAATTGTCACTATAAATGGCAACATGAATAAAGTTTTTAGAAAGGTAAGTCCTGGAGCTATAAACGCAGGGGCTGCATGACAAGGGATCCAAATAACCAGCAGCCAGATTACACTGGTTTATGTTTAGAGATTGGCAGAATCAGATACATCTGTGATTGAGTGAGAAGCAATGAGTCAAGGCAGTGGAAAGCTGGGCTGGGGGTGAAGAAGGATAGGGATGTGATGTCACGAGAGAAGAAGTTCACTTCCTATCTTCTGAGCAGGTAGAAACATCCCTCCCTCACAATTTTTTTGCATATTTTGTGAAATGTCTGGAGTTTCTCTTTTTATGTTGACATATCTATTAATAACAGAATGTGGATGTTTTCCTGTATGCTATATGTTACATTGTGGTTTCGGTAAGTTATACAGTATAAATATGAGAGTCTCCATGGTATCATTTATAGTGATGAGTGAATCTGTCCCGTTTCGCTTCGCCATAAAATTTGTGAAACGGCAAGAAAATGCTTTTTTTTGTCACCTGCATCTAATTTTTTTGTCACCCGAGCCTTTTTGATGCGACCGCGCCCTATTTGACGTGCAACATAAAAAATAACACACAACAAATTTTTCTGCTGTGAATTTTCACAGAAGTTTCTCGAAACAATTCGCCAATGGCGAAATGCGGAAAATCGGTGCAAATTCATGCCTGGCAAAAAAATTCGCTCATCACTAATCTACTCTATGCTGGGTTTTTTGCTTTCCTCTGTATCAAAACAGTGGATATATGATAACGTATTTTTTATTTGTTAATGTAAGTTTTATTTGTCACAGCAGCAGTAGGACCTTGCCAGAGTACTGCACAGGGAATTTTATAAGCAAGAAAAAGGAGGTTCTCTCCTGTGACTGCACGGTGGATTTGATACAGACGCTAATACTGCTTGTGCTAGGTGACAGCCTGCTTGGATTTCCTATCATAGAGATACTGCAGATTCCAGCAGGGCAGCTGAACTTCTCTCATGGTGGGAGATGCAGCTCCTGCTGGTAGTAGAGTTTGGGGCCATCCTCTCTGTAGGTAGAGGCAGCCTAATACTCAGTGGTGGATATAATGACATAATTCTGATCTCAAGTCTTCAGTGAGGAATGGCAGAGCATAGTAGAGATTCTCTTATTGTAGGGTACCTGGGGCCGCTCGCTGCTTCTGGCCGCCAGGTCCCGAAGCGCTGCCGCCGAATGCTGCAGGCGCGCGGCGCGCCCTTCTGCGCATGTGCGCGCCTGTCACGGCGCCGGCGAATATGCGCGCGCGCGTTCGTACGCGCTCGGGGACGCGCATCCGACGCTCTGCGCATGCGCACAGCGTATAAAGACACGCCAGAGGCCTAGGATCACTGCTAAGTGATCTTTTCTATTGGAAAACACCAAGCTTTATCTTCTGCTACCAAGATTCCTGATTTTGACCCGGCCTGACTTGACTTTGAACCCTCGCTGCCTGTACTGACTCTCTGCCTGCCTGACTTCGCTCCTGCCTTCTGATTTGGTTTTGACGCTCCGGTCCGGCACTCCTGCCACTCCTCCACTAGGCCCAGTCCTGTTTCCACCCTCAGCGGCTGTCGCTTCAGTGGGAGGTGTAGGAGAGGTCCTTCCCCTACGAATTTCTCTAACGACTCTCCGTGGTCCTGATACTTAAGGAATTCTGGCTTTGAATATTGCTTTGTGGTGAAGCTGGCAACGTCCTATTTATTTGATAAAATTTGAGTAAATGCTGTGGTTATTTTATCCATGTCTGGCTCCTGGTGTTTCATTAAGGTATGTAACAATGGGGTTCAGAGGGATAGTTGAAAGCGAAGTATCAATTGAGGAGTCCCCTTGTCAATTCCTGGAGTGGCTCACTACCATCCTAATGACATGGTTGCTATTTGACATCTATAGGCGAACTATAAACATCTTGATTTCTAAAAAACGGCACCTGTTAGGGTGTCCGCCGTCCGCATGGGCTCGATCAGCGCGCTTACACACGAAAGAACATTCATGGTGCAATGAAAGTTCGGCGACGTGCGTCCGCATGCAAGTGACGCAGTTCAGCGTGCGTCTTCATGCAAGTATGTTCTTGTGTATCTAGAACTCACCATCTTTGCTTGGTTATCAAGTTTACTCTTGTGCCTGCCGTTTATCCTGATCCTGTTTCTTTGTTTTTGAACCTTGCCTGACCTTCGCTTCTGAACCTCTTCTGCCCGCCTCGACCTTGACCTGTCTGACTATTCTCTCGCCTGATCCCGTTGTACCTAGTTTGGCTCTCCGGCCTCCCTCCACTTCCGTGCTTCCTGTTCCCATCCTCTGTCAAGCCTCCGGTAGTGTGGGACGTTTGTTGGCTTGCTTACATCGACTTGTCTTACTGGCCGTGACAGGCACCTATATCTGGAATCAAAGAAAGGGATATATGTATATTTTTTTTTTTGTAAAATGCTTAATAGACATTTTTAATAGACAGTTTTTTGCACTTTGCACACTGCATTGTAAATGTCCCCAAATGAGTTCACACCCCTTCTTTTCCTTAGGCGCAGTGGCTTGCCAGCAGCAGTTGTCAGTTAGAACAAAAAGACCAATTTGTGACGTAAAACTACTTTCTACTCTGCTTAGTGCAGGAAATAACCAAACCATCGATATTTCTTAATTTAAAAAATAGGCATTCTTCATCACAAGCCCTATTCATCAAACTCATGTTAAAAAATACTGCATACTGTCCCTTTAATGTTGCAAGGAATGCAGGGTCGGACTGGGGGGAGAAGGGCCCACCGGGGCTCCAGCCCCAGGGATCCTGCAGGGGCCCGGGCCCCCCCCCCGAGGCCCCCCCTTAGCAGGCCCCCCCACCCAATGTCCTCCCCCGATTGCGCAAATTTAACACGTCGGGCAGGAGAGGTCGGGCAGGGGGGCGCGGGCAAGGGTCGGGTCTGGGCCAGTCCAACCCTGAAGGAATGTATCCTTGAGGAATACGAGTTTGCTATGATTATTGTACATAATTTTGATCAGAGAAGTACTTGTTGATTGGAATCATCTTGTGAATAGAAGTGGCCCTATTACCTTTTTTAATAACAATGCCTCTGTTTCTATCATAACAAATTTGAAATGCTGTGCTACAAAAGCATCTGCAATGCTTCTTTACATTATTATTTGGAAACATTTTGTGTTAGCAAACAAATATCTACGGCTGGAAGCTGTGAAAAGACAGTACATGTAGGTCTTCTGTGTGTCAGAGAAAGTTAGATAATGTTTTCCTTTGTGCAATTACTTTATAGATTGGGTTTACTGTAGTAATCTCTGAGTGTTATCTGCTGCTTGTCAGCTTATCCAAACTGGATAAGACCCATTAGAAATGCTTCCCAACTAGAAATTGTCTAATTCAATTAAGGGAGAGTAAAAAGATCAATAAAGAGGAGATAGACTGATAATCAGAGCAAAGTGAGGCGTGTGCTTCAGTTTAGAGAATAGAGGGGTGTCAGTTAAGACTGCAATTTTCTAGGTTACAGTGACCAGTGCAAAACTTCTTATCTATCATACTCAAAGGTTATATAAACATACACAGGTTTATTCCTATGCAGAAATCAGGATTTGCCATTACTGTGGTTATTTTTAAGCTGATCAGCAAATAGTGCCAAACGTTTTCTACACCAAATGCCGTAATTTATGCAGGAAATTGCAATAAACCCAGCTAGCTGCTCATTGCAGAATCTTTAATAACTGTACTATATACAAATTCATACTTGATAATATATTAACGTGTTGGCATTACATGGGCAACTTCAATTAACTCCATATAAGGCTGATGTCACAAAAAGAAATTAGTTTAGCATGTTAGAACTCTGCTACAACGGGCAACTAATCTCTCTTCAGAATTTTTCTGGGAATCACAAGTGGAAAGGCCTACAGATCGCTTTGGGTTTCCAAAGTAATGCAAAGTTTTCTTATGCACAAAAATCTCTGCTGGGTATCATAAGCATGTCTTTTACTTTACTGTTTTTAAGGGCAATATTGGTTCCAACCTTTTAAATGGTACAGCCCAACAGATTGGTTGCTACTGCTTTTGAAAGTGATAAGATTAAAAAAAAAAATTGCAGGTATTTTAGACTGATTGGATTAAAATTAAATTCAATATCTTCAGGGAAATTGCTGAGTGGATTTAAGATGGGCCTGGATGAGTTCTTGAACAAGCATAGTATCCAAGGCTATTGTGATACTAATATCTACTGTATTAATGGTTGTATATGTATGTGATAGTATAGATTGGTAAGTATAATTTGTGTGTGCTGGGTTTACTTGCATGAGTTGAACTTGATGGACTCAGGTCTTTTTTCAACCCTATGTAACTACAGTATGTAATAGAGGTTTTATTGATTTATCAAATGATCATGAACAGAGGGTGGTTGTCAATGATGCATTCTTTGTTTGGAGTAGGGTTCTTAGCGGCATACTGTGGGGTTCTGTATTTGGTCCACTTTTATTTTATTTGTTCATTAATGACATTCCAATAATGTATCAGTGTTTGTAGACGACAAAAAAATATGCAGGCCAATTAATTCCATCCAGGATGAGCAATCCCTGCAGGGCAAACTGTGGGAGGCTAATGTATGTGGCAGATGAGATTTAGGGATGGATTTTTTTCTCGATTCAAGTTATTCAAATTCAGATTTGAGTTATGGTACCAATACTCAAATGTCTGGTATTTATTAAGTGCAAAAAAAACCCAAAACTCAAAAAAAACAAAACTCAAAGACTCTCTCTGATAGACAGAGCTGTCAACTTGACTTGGGGATGTGGCACACTATACCCCCCCATCATTTCTCAAAGTGACATCACGCGCATGTGCAAAATCTCAGCTAAAGCCTAAAAATTCTACCTGTGCACTGTGTATGTGCACCTGAAATTCACAGCAGGACTTCGTGAGACTTAAAAATTTTGAGAATGCTGCTGGGGACAGGAGAAGAGTCTTTAAAAGGTAACTCCCGAAGAAATGGGGGGGTTAACAGCTCTGAATATATTATCCTTGCTGGGGACGTACAGGTTAGCCTGAGGTGCCAGTCTTCAAAACTATGGCCGCAGGAAATAGTTAGGACCACCATATGGGGTTTACCTTGTCTTGGTAGGATGGATTGTCAATTTTGTGATCATAACTTTGAAAGTAAAACACCCTGTTTTTGTAAATACATGCACTTGCATAGATACTAAAAGTGAAACAGGGGACCAGGGAATGTGAATCACTCAATAACCTCTCTTTTGTATACTTATAGCTAATTTATCCACATCAGTTGCACTTCCAGTGTACTTATATATTTTACTTAGCCATAGAGTACTCCGACAACCCTCCTCTTTCTGTACAAGTTAGCCTGCACAAGGTTATGACTGTAAGTATAAAAATAGCACCACGCCCTTCATCAGAAAACCACAACAGTTGCAGTAAATATTGTTACATGACATCTAAATGATGAGCAAGACTGCAACTTCAAGGGGCAAGCTCTTGCAGGGAGAACTGTCAAAAAATACTGCATTATAACAAAACATACATTATAATAATGAAGCAAGTGAACAGGTTTATTATATTTAATTGCTTAACCCATAGGGGGAACCTAAAGAAGCAGTTTAATAATGAACCAAAGTAATTGGTTCTCTCATCCAAGTGTTCCCGAGAAGTATATATCCAGCTGGGAATCATTTTACAACTGGCCTGGTTTCCCAAGAAACACTTCAAGGATCTCTTCCTTGCTTGCTCCGGCATCTGTTTGACCAGTCTGTTTTAATATGATGCATCGATAATGTGTGTTGAATTTTATATGTTTGGGTCAGTGCTCCTGATAGTGTATAGAAGTCCTATACATATAAATATTACGTCATCAATGCCAGAATGATCAAGGCAGAAGTTACCTTTTAATGAGCTCCCTTCTATATAACTTTGCTTGTAGATTAAAGTGAATTCATCATTGTAGCCATCTATGCAATGGACAGCAGTAGATACTTGCTCATTATATGCCATTATATGTAGGCATCCATGTATAGATGAATAGAGGTGCCTGTCTGGGTGCTGTCCAATTTTTTTTAAAACAAAGTGTGGAACAATCAGCAAGATGCCTCTAACACAGGACATATAACATAAAAATTAATGTACTGTGTTTATATTTACATATTTACATAGCACTTTACAGAGATTTTACATCAGTCTCACCAATCCCTGACCCAGTTGATCTTACAATCCTAAGTCCCTATCACATTGACACACAGTAAGGTAATTTTTTTAGGAGCCAATTAAACTACCTGTATGTTTTTGGATTGTGACCAGAAAGCAGAAAACCTGGAGGAGATCCACACTGAAATGGGGTAAATACATATGCTTAATCCTTCTCCTCCTTACCATTTGTCATTAGAAGCCACTTTCTGCGTAAAACAAAGGCAAGGGGACATTTTAACGCATTAATTTCATTAACTTACAGATGTAGGGGTATATAGACTGCAAAGGCTAGTTTTGGACCCACCTTCACTCCTCTTTAGGAGGCTTTCTTCTGAACTAATATGAATAAAGTGTCTTGTTACAGACATATTCTATAATTATTTGTTAACCCATATGGGTTTTCTTCTCCCAACAGCCTTCAGGGAGGAAATGTGGCAGAGTTTGAGGCTAGCTGTAAACAGAATAAGATAGTGGCTCCTGTTAAATATAATCATGCAAAATGTTATTTAGCACTATGGAATTTAATAACAGAAGGCAGAAAGAGAACTGGGGACCCAGGATATAATTAAGCACAAACTCGGATGCAATACTGCCTTAATGGTAGCCATATTACATAGTAAGTTGGGTTGAAAAAAGACATACGTCCATCAAGTTCAACCATAATGCCTATATATAACCTGCCTAACTACTAGTTGATCCAGAGGAAGGCAAAAAACCCCATCTGAAGCCTCTCTAGTTTGCCGCAGAGGGGAAAAAATTCCTTCCTGACTCCAAGATGGCAATCGGACCAGTCCCTGGATCAACTTGTACTAAGAGCTATCTCCCATAACCCTGTATTCCTTCACTTGCTAAGAATCCATCCAGCCCCTTCTTAAAGCTATATAATGTATCAGCCAGCACGATTGATTCGGGGAGAAAACAAAATGTTTGTTACAAAACAAAATGAAGGTTTATGGAGCAATGTTTTTTTTAAGAAAGAGTCATGGCTTTTTTTAGCAAAATTAATAAACAAAGAATAAACGCAATTTGTCCATGCATCTACACAAGTAAAAAACTGGAGGACTATCAAGAAAATAACAGCCACACATCTGGTTCTATGTTAATTTTAATTTGACCACCCAATACTGTTTCATGCCAGCCTCACTATTTGAGAGCCTAGCAATTTTATAAAGCCATGAATGACATTTAAAACCCAAATTGTTGGTCTTTGGATATCATTATCAGCTGCTTTGTAAATATATTATCAATATTGAATTAAGGCATAAAATATGGGCAGATTAGAGGTTTCATTTTTATTCTGTTACTAATAATTAATGTGCCAATGTATTTAAATAATCTGTTATGTTGCCACAAATCTCTTTCTCTACCGCTTATATGCAAGTTTAACCCCACTTTAGCTACTGTAGTCAAAACGAAGAAAGCACCAAACAATCCGGACAAAGAAGCTTTGCTAAAACCAGATCTTTATTCGTCCATCTAAAAGCAAGACGCCTACACAATAGCAAGGAAGTTTAAATAGTGTTCAAAGGTGACTGACATACAAAGTGATATAAACACACACCCACCTTCATTGTGTTTCTATGCCAATTGCAATGGTGTTTATATTAACTTGTTTAAAGTGTGGAGTTCAGTATGTTGGCTGCACGATCCGTTCCCTTAAAGGAACAGTAACACCAAAAAATGAAAGTGTATAAAATTGATTACAATATAATGTACTGTTGCCCTGCATTGCTACAACTGGTGTGTTTGCTACAGAAACCCTACTATAATTTATATAAATAAGCTGCTGTGTAGCCATGGGGGCAGCCATTCAAAGGAGAAAAGGCACAGGTTACTTAGCAGATAACAGATAAACCCCCATTATATGGGGCTTATCTACTAGTTATCTGCTATGTAACCATTTTTCCAGCTTGAATAGCTGCCCCCATGGCTACACAGCAGCTTAATTATATAGTAGCTTTCTGAAGCAAAAACACCAGTTTTTTGCAGAGCAACAGCACATTATATTTTTATTACTTTAAAACACTTTAATTTTTTGATGTTACTGTTCCTTTAAGAGCAGAATGCGGCAACATATTAGGCATATTGTTACAAGTGATGGTAGCAGTCCTGTGGCCAGGCATTTTATACATTGTTGCCAATCTGATGTATCGTTACAAATTCAGGTAATTGACCGGGTGCTTCCTGATGATAGACGTACAGACATGCATGTAAGGCTTTTGCGTTCTGAGGTTAAATGGATATTCCTTCTCAACACAAGACATCCTAAGGGGCTTAATTCCATCTTTGACGTTAGTTGTTAAGTTTAGCCTTATAATTATTATTTGTTTTGTATAGTGTTATTTTGTATGGATTTTTCAGTATACTAATTTTTATTTATTGATCAACACTTTATTAATTAACTAACTAATTGACCATGAATTAATGTTTACTTTATGAACTATATGTTTATATTTGATATGTATCTATTTATATTTGTACTTGTTATATGAAGCTTTGCTCCTTGTATATACTTTTGTATGTATTGTTGTAGTTGGATCTTTTCTCCATTGCTGTTTTAACAATGAAGGTGGGTGTGTGTTTATATCACTTTGTATGTCAATTACCTTTGAACACTATTTAAACTTCCTTGCTATTGTGTAGACAGGCCTATGATTAAGTGCGCATGCGCACGAAACGCGTTAGGCGTCTTGCTTGTCTGGATTGTTCTGTGCTTTCTTCATTTTGACTACAGTTTCTTCCCTTCAGCTACGGGTTCGGGGCCCTGAGCACCCGGACCACTGCAGGACTCATCAATTTACCCGGTATGGTTACGATTTTTAGCAGCAGCCTTTAAATTTTCTTGATACTAGTATAACTTGCGGGATTACTTTAAAGGAAAAGTAACACTAAAAATTTTTAACTAAAAGATCTATTCTACCCTCGCCCAATAATTGCCCTATCCTGAAAACCATTTGTTATTTTGAATGCTTTAGTAGAATATAGCTCTAAAAAACTTGGCTTCCTGTTATTTGAACAAAGGCGATACGGCGATGCCATAATTGCACTATTCTGAAAACCATTTGTTATTTTGAATGCTTTAGAAGAAAATACCTATTAAACTCGGCTTCCTGTCATTTGAGCAAAGGCGATACGGCGATGCCGGGGAAAGTATCAGGAGATGCATCAACTATGCGGTGATCGATTGATCGAGCCTAGCCTGACTTCTGTATAGGAAGGAGTCAGGATAGGCTCGATCAATCGATCACAGCATAGTTTATGCATCTCCTGATACTTTCCCCGGCATCGCCGTATCGCCTTTGCTCAAATGACAGGAAGCCGAGTTTAACAGGTATTTTCTTCTAAAGCATTCAAAATAACAAATGGTTTTCAGGATAGAGCAATTATTGGGGGAGGGTAGAATAGATTTTTTAGTTAAAAATTTTTAGTGTTACTTTTCCTTTAAGCAATTTATTTGTTTATGTACACTTTAGCTACTGTACTATCTCCAGCACATAATTTATTTGGGAAACCCAATCTGTAATCTTTAGACCTAACCTCTGGAATTATTTGTGTAATTTTATGCTAATTATTATCATTATTAGTTTCATGTTAGCGCTGACTAATATTGCTTATCTGGGAAGTCCTTCTATAGCAGATCATGGGAGCAGACTTGATTCTGTCACACATACAATGATGGGCACATGTTTAGTGCAGGAACAAAATCTACATATTTTGCTATTTCTTTAGATAAATACCATTGTAGATGCCTTGCAGTTTAAGCAGATACTTCATTGTGTATCATTTATTCTGTACCATTGATTTATAACATGCATATTTCATTTTATAAATCATACTTCCAGCTTTAGAATAAAGACTAACATCATTATTTCTTCCCAATTCATCATTTACTTATTGTAAGTAAATCAAGTCTTTTACAATATAGTCTGAGATTATTTAAAATATATAGGTGGCATTTTTCTAGCATTTGCTAAAGAGTGAAAAAAGCTTTCAAAATTCCTAATAAGTTTCATAAACATTCTTTATTATTAATGTTGCTGTCATCAAGTTTTATACAGTTTATTTCTTTTCATCTATGGCTGTTACAACATTTGTATTTTGTGAAATTATATTTTCATAACAGCAATATGCATTTTCATTTATCAATGACAATGCAGGGAATAATGTTTGAAAATATCTGAATTTATTGTGGTATGAAGCAGAGCTCTCAGCATCTCTCTTTGTATCACTTTTAATATCACATTGTGAGTGACAATTGTTGTATGTCATTTCTGAATATGCAACTCCGTGTTCGGCTCCCTGGCAATTTCATAAATGATAGATTTCAGAGAGCTTAATAAAATACACCTTCCTTTCTAATAAACAGAAGATGTTTTTGGTGCCTGTTACATTAGGCTAACAGGGCTACTTTTTCAATATAAATACAGTTTTAATATCACCCAGGTACAATTCTGATCAAAGGAGAAATGAAATGGTTGAAAGCAAAATGGAACATTGTTATGTGCAGTGAAAACGGGTACCAACGTCTATGATGGCTTTGCTATTATAGATCATGAGTAATGCACTGGTCTTTTTGAAAGACATGCCTTTGTTTAAAAATGTATTTCATTTATAGATACATAGTTATACTGTTTAAATATTCAACGTAGATACCTCTTGAAGAGAAAAATAAATGTTTTAGTTACATAGTGTCCCCAGCTGTAATTTTACCTCACGCCCCCCATCTCTTTTAAACATTTTGCCACCAGAAACAAAGAATCTCTTCAAAGAATTACAATTATACCTAAGTTACTTATTAAGCATACACTTCCAAAGCTAAATTTTCTTTGTCATGTGTCAGATTTGTTCAGGAACATAGATCAGATTTGCCCCAGTGCAGTAATCCATAGCAAACAAAATAAGCAATTAGTTTGAGTGGCCAAATGCAGATAGACTAATGAATGCAAATGTCTGGTTTATGCAGTAAATTATTCAAACCAGCCCCAGTGCAGTAACCCATAACAACACGTAATACATATTTGGTCTTATTATTCTTTTTCCACTTGTCTAATTCAAGATAACCTTTGATCGGTTGCTATGGATTGCTGCACTAGGTCAGAATGCACCCTCTTACTACATAAGGCAGACTAGTGTGCCCAGACATTGCTGCCTCGATTTCTCTGAAGTGGTGTTAGTCTCATGGATGAGAGCAAATGCATAGAGAGACATACAGCTAAGAATTTTGCATTTATGTTTCTGGCATATCTTGTACAAAAACATAAACATTCATCTTATGTTGTTTGTGCTTGTGTGCGTTTGGCAACTGAGCCAATAGTTAACTAATTTTAGTTGTTTTTGGGAAGTATCAGTAACAGGTTGTATCTATTTAGTTTCATGTTTGCATTAATAACCTGCACGACAAGGAGTAAGGAGAAAATAAAAACTGGAAATAAAAAAAAATAAAACGACAATGAGGCTTCTGAATATAGAGAGGTGAAATATTCACATCCACATGAATCAATTTGCACGTCAGATAAGACCAATTTGTCAAGTGTCACATCTTGCACAATTCACTCTCTACCTGCAGAAATTCACTTTGGAGCATGTGTAGATCTGCAGATCATTTTATATTTGCAGTGTGAACATTCAATATAATCACAAGGTATTTACAGAGTTTCAGTAAGGCTAGCTAGCAGATCATGTGAAAACATTGGGTACAGATCTAGAAAACCCAGCTACGAGGGCTGCACTGATTGCATTTAATTTTAATATAATCCATTTGCAATCAGTTCAGCCAAGAAACTTGCATTTATTAGTAATTATGTAACCTTAGGTTCCAGGAAACTAAAAATCAGCAAAAATATAAAAAAAAAAACAGTATCAGTATAATATTGCATAGTCCCAGAATCAGCTGCAGCCCAAAACACCTCTTAGATGTTAACATTTCTAGTTCTGTCTAGGGAGCCACTAGGAGGTCTAGCAATGTTATTCACTACTACAGTATAGCCAGAGGGCCCCGGTTAGGATAACACATCATGTCAGGAGTGCAACTTCCAGTTTACAAGAGTGAAAAATTGTGGCCTTTTTTTGTTTTTCTGCATTAAACCATTTACTTACATCTTTTTGAGTCTCCAGCAACAACTCAAAAGTAAAGTCATGGGATTAAAAATAAGAGCAGCTAGCATTATGGGTATTATTGATCAATGTTTGTAGTTTTTTAGATAGAAATGTATTTGCCATAAAAATCATAAATTTGAAATATAGCTTAAAAAATGCAAATTGTAGATATTTAATTAGTGAAAAAAACTCAAATATAAAACTTTGGTATATCAAACCTTGCGAGGTCATGTAGAAGCCAATAGGAGCCGACCTAGGCAAAATTTATTATATAGTCAAGTTTTCAAAAAATGTTGAGCTTGTCGACCATTGAAACACTTTATTTGATTAATGTTTTCATATTCTTAATAAAAAAAAGATAAAGTTTTATAACATTTTAAGTTTATTTGAAGTGATAAAAATATGAAAATGACACAAATAAAAATTCTGATAAACAGGCCTCTAAATATTTTGTTTTTTGAGATATGCTGACCATTTATGTAAATGTTCAACAGAATGTCAAAAATACAAAGATTTCTTTATTAAACGTTTTTATTATTTATTTAGAAAAAATTACACAGGGGGGTCTGACTATAAAATGGGATGAACAAGTCTTTTTCAAAAAAATAAACTACATGGCTTATTTACCTCTATGCATTTGAGTCTGAGAAAATTCTCTCCTACCAATAAATTAATAGTACATATGCATTTTATGAGATTTTTTACCACCTGCCGGTCAGCCAGTTGTTGCCATGGGTCTGTAATGCAGTCATCGGGCAATCATTATAAAATAGGGGTTACTAAATTTGCCAGTAATCTAGACAGAAAGTCAAGTTGCCAGAAAACTCAGGCACCTAAAATAGAAATTTGAAAAAGTCTCTCAAAAAGTTACCATTTGAACAAAATTTTTTATTTCCAGGCCCTTGCATATTTACCATTACATATCTCTGTGAAACCTGAAAGTGGAGAGAAAACACTAGTATGGCAAGTAATTGTCATACTTTAGTAAATAGACCCCATATTCTTATACCAGAGAATATGGGGAGAGTAGGATGTTCTTTCTTGTCTTTTTGAACACATTTTCTGCTTCATTCACAGTTTGTTCCATTCATTTGAAACAGTGAATGGAGCAGAAAATTAGATTTCTTTTGACTTCAGCAATTCCACAATATAATTTCACACTTTTCACAACATATGGACAGACTTTTGGAATCATTGATTACAATAGGTGCCTTAGCATATAAAACGTAAATAAAACTGTCATTAAAATCTTGAAATAACATGATCAGTTGAGCCCTTGTTATATTAAAAAAAAATCTAGAGGGACAAGAAAGAGGTAAAATTTTTGGTTAGAAAGAAATATTAATTCATTTTTTTAAAAGTTTATATCAATACTAGTGATATCAAATATTTAACTATAACAACATATGGCAACTAAAAATAAAATTGTTCCCTCAACCCATAGATTCATTTGTGTTCAACAAAAGCAAAATCATAGTGCACAATACTCAATAACACATGTTGTATATGCATATACAGGTATAGAACCTGTTATCCAGAATGCTTGGGACCTAAGGTTTTCTGGATAAGGGGTCTTTCCATATTTGGATCATCATACCAAGTCTAGTGAAAAATTATTTAAACATTAAATAAAGCCAATAGAATTGTTTTGCCTCCAGTAAGGATTAATTATATCTTAGTTGGGATCAAGTACAAGCTACTGTTTTATTATTACAGAGAAAAAGAAAATAATTTTTAAAAATTAGAATTATTTACTTTTAATGGAGTCTATGGGAGATGGACTTCCCGTAATTTGGAACTTTCTGGATAATGGGTTTCCAGATAACAGATCCATATCTCTAGCTTGCTTCCCCATGTTTTTGATGTCAGTTCCTTTGATATGCGTCATCTGTCACTATTTTGAGGGCTTTCCTTATGTGGCTTCAAAAATATCCATAGAAAAATATCCATAAATATCCATCCATAGTCATTCATAGAAAACATTCATAGCACCTTTTTATAATATGCCCATGAAAATGAAAGATCATTTAAGCATTACCATGTGGACTGTGCTTCTCCAGCATCTCATTTTGATGACAATATTCACAATTCTACAACAGTCAACTCCAATAAGAACACCCAAAAATATGTGTTTATGTTATGTGTCTATAGGGAACAAAGTTCACATATCAACTTTGTTTTCGATTACTCCTATAAGAATCTTATATAAACAATACAAAAATATGATGGCTGTTCATAAATGTAAACAGTAAACCAGCTTAATTTCTACCTTAGAGACAAATTGAAGGAGAAAATTAAAAAATCATGTTTAAAATCTCTTCAACGATCCTTGAATAATTGCACTGAGCAAATACCAAATGTGTCTCTGAACAACTATATATTTTTCAATATCAATTGCTTCTGTATATTAATTGAAATGACTGAACCATTTTATAACAACTGTGCAGTTACTTCCTCCCTTAGCTCATTTGTGTGGGTTTCCCTTTTGTTGTTTTTATAAGAATATCTTTAGCAGATCTGTTATACCTCTTTCCAGGAAGCATGTAATAAAATAAACCTAATAAATAGGGGAAGATGTGCAAAATCAAGGCGATGTTATTAATTTTACTCTATAGTTGTGGATTTAGACTCCTATGGGGTATTTATCATCCTACTGTACAGTCCAAGGTACTATATTGGTGCTTTATATAAATTGCAATACAAAACATACTTAGGATAGTTAGCAACATCTATTTAACATACTACACAATAGCGTTGGTATAGTACAAGAAAGGTTGTGTCCATAAACAAATTGTAATAAACAAAGATGAAAAAACCATCATGGCACACAGGCATGTTTTTATACCGATATGTATTTTGGACAGCTATTATTACAGAATGTTTTACTATGGGGTCTATACATCTGTGTAAACTGATTTATGTCAGCAAAACAGTGTAAAAAGGGGTGTAAAATAAATTATAAAGTTATGTAGGTTTTAAGCTATCCATAACAATCCCTAAAATCATCCGTTAAAAAGAACTAGTCACAGTATTTATAAATACTTGTATTTTCTTTTACTCCCCCAACTGCCATAATTTACTGGGTTATTTCACACCACCTTAGACATGGTGTAACCCATTGAAGTTAATGGAAAAATCTAGGAAGCAAGGATATTACTTTGTATAAAACAGTGAAAAAAATTCCAATTGCCGTTAAATACAAGAGATTGTTCTGATGACCGACAGTCAGAGCAGTCTGTGCTGTGTTTGATCACTAGTTTTTTATACAGATTGATAAATATGGTCTATAGTCTTTGCTTTTTGATAAATCCATTCGGGGCAGAAGTCTATACCTGGGAATTAAAACCCATTGAAGATTATAAAGAGATGTCAGATGATTTTTGTATGTGTATGGTGTGAATTGCACATGTTCGTCAGGCTTCATTCTTGCTATTTTGTGCAGGTTCATTTACACTTTTCTGTTCTTCCTTTAAATTGTTTATATATATTATTTGGAAACAACACATTTAATATATTCCTGTCTTGTGTTTCTATCTTTTTAGGTGTTTTTTGGAAGTGTCATTTTTGGAATGGCTTATTCCAAACGTTTGCTTTAAAAATATGCAGTTCTATGTGGATGTATCATATGGTGTAACTGAATCAGTAAAACCACAAAACACCTCATATAAACTACTTTCACTGTGATTGTTTCCATTTCCCAGTCTTTGCCTAACAGGGTATTTTCAGTACATAATTACAAGCGGTTTGGAATATAAACTACACTTTTTTCTTGCACGTGCCAAGGTTATTTTGCTTCCAGGAGTCTGATTAATAGACTGCTGGGTAATTTATTCTACAATTAAAATAGTAATAATTCAGAGTCTGCTGCATCTTTGGGACATTTAAGTAATCCTTCTCATTGGCCCCCTCAGGCAACTTAGAAAAATAAAAAGCATTTCTTTTTAAGTAATATAGCTAATTAGCTAACACTGGATCCAAACTGCACCTGCACTGTTACCCTTAGTATCCAACCAGCAATTAGTTTTCATATTAGGAAATTAATCCAAACATGTAGTTGGTTGAAATAAGCGGCAGCCCTGGTATAATGTAGCACCTATATTGGTAAAATCAGTTGCTGTATGTGCAGTTGTTGTAAGGGATGTAATTTAAATGTTTTTCACAATATTCTGCCCAATCTTAAAGGGAAAGTTCACTTTCAAGTTGAAAAGTGGCAGAAGAGAAAGCCAAATAATTGAAAAGCTATAAAATATAGCATAAAGATCAATAGCAACATTGCTAAGTATAGTATATTCTATAATACACATTCCCGAAATGGGTAAAATTCGGATTAGATATGATAATTTCTGATGATCTAAAAAATCTTAATAGTCACGATAATATCGTATTGGCGATCCAAAGGTCACAAAATGTTCATATCTTAACGATTGTAAACGTTTCTGACTTTGATCCTTCTGTGCATGTTTGTTGAAGCCTCCCATAGGATTCAATGGCATTCTGCAGCTCCAACCCGACCCAAGGAAAGTCACGATAACGAAGCTTTAATGAAACAAACATGACTGTATCACGTAAAATTTGTCGCAAAGTACATAAAGTCACACAAATTAATGAAAAAAACGCAGAAAATACGCAGTTCTATAAATTAGAAAAAATACGATTTTTTTGTATTTGGAATCATTTGTACTTTGATAAATGTGCCCCTTAGGTCCGAATTTCGGACATTTAAAAGTACTATTGAATAAATTCGGATTAAATCCAATAATGTGTGATGCTAAAAGCACGAAAAATTCATATCGTGGTAGTGCAAAAATATCGTGACATGATCTGAAAGTTCCTGAAATCTTCGTATCCAAACGATCGTAAAGGTGCAGAAAATATACGCAGTTCAGACTCAATCGTACATGAATAAATAGGCCCCATTAAGTTAACTTAAAGGTGGACCACCCTTTAGTGTACACTATGCAATTTAAAACCATTTTAGCTTCACAAGGAACAAACCAATGAAGAGGTGTTTATGTAATATAAAGCAAGTATATACAGAAGCCATTGAGGGAGAAGGACTATTCCTATACTCATCAGTAGGAGAAGACCTACAGAAATCCTTAATATAAGAAACTGTTTTCATCAGTGCAGCAATGCATTAAGTACATTCATTTAGTTTTCCTTTGCACTAAATATTTCCTACTGTCTAAGCAAATTTGGGAACTAGAACATACTTTATTTACCTTGCAGTGTTTTTTTGTTAAGTGCAAGTGCTACCAAGGTACTGCAGATATATAAATGTAGAAATTATGAACATGCTGACATTCAATAACACTGATCAAAATGGAATGGACTTTGACTATGGGAAAAGTCACATGGACAAATGGAAAGTAGTGGTACTGAGCATAATATCATAATGGCAGTAGTTATTGCACATGTTAGTGATTATCTCCCAAAAGTGCAGACGCCTGCATTTTCAAGCTATAAGCTCTTGGGTTTGCCATAGCTACAGAGATTGTTATACCTTTCATATGATAACTCACACTGTTTTGTCTCTGCAAATTTCCCTGAGAAATCTAAATCTGCAACACTCGCTTATTTCTTTTGTAGTTATTATTACAAAGGAATTCTGCTGAGTTCAAATAAAGTCCAAAGAATTCCAAGAAATATACTTGACAACTTCGTTTTCAAGAATCCCTGTGGTTTGAGCATACAGTTGCTTAAAAATGAGATATATTATATTACATATACTATAACCCTCTTATATGGTATTGTTAGAGTGAAGCTAAAGTGAACTTGAAAAGCGTAGTGTATAACTAAGTGCTCTTCAGACACAAGGAATGAGGAGAGGAATTTGAGGTTTTAGAGAACAATTAAAACAGCACAGTCTGTATGCTTGGAGTTATGGATTAATTTAGCATAACTGTTCGATGTGGCATAAAATGTTATTTTCTTTAAATTTTGGGAAGCTGACTTTTATTTTCATTGTAGAAGTTTTATTGCAAACTCACCAAACGTTGCTGCTCTCTTTGATGTTAACTCAAACGATAAAACGTATCCACCCAACAGCTAGGAGAATGTTAGGATAGTTCCACTGGTGTAAATGCAGCAATTTTATTTTTCTCAATAGGAGGAACTTCAGATTATTTGCCACGATCAATGGCAACTGGAATTAATGTCATACCATTTCACTCTGGTGTGACTCTCAGCCAACTGAAGGATGATGGATATATGGTTTTGCTAGTTATTCACAATTATATGACATTGTTTTTAATAGAAGTTGGAGATCCAAATTACAGAAAAAGCCCTTATCCAAACCCACCCCCCAGGTCCTGAGCATTCTGGATAACAGGTCCTATACCTATATATATATATACCAAATATTATTCAGCCCCATTGAGGACCAAAACGTTGGACTATTTCTGTGCAATGTGTTTGCTATAAAGTAGTGATTTTTTTACATAGGGTGTGCTGGTCGTGAAATAATATTTGGTATACATTTAATTTGGCTGTACACCCTGCCATATGATGTTTTTTGGCAGACACTCCAAGGACAGATATATATACTGTATATATATATATATATGCATATATATAATTTTTATATATATATATAATTTTTCTCTCTCTCTCTATATATATATATATATTTTTTTTAATATTTAAGTATGAATATATATTGATATTGATAGTTATGCTTGTTTATTTATTCATGTTATCATTGGGATATACAAGGTATAGATTTAGTCGACTGTGGATGATTGATTAGCTAAATTTGAGCCAATGTTCGATTTCCATTTAAACTTGTCACTGCCTGTTATAGAGCCATTGTGCCCAGCACGCTGGATTAGATGGTTTAACAGCATTTAAATGTGTTCTACTTATAATTTCTATAATGAAATCTTTTACATATGTACATGCAATAAATTGATATTACTCATGATTCAGTGCACCCGCTGTTCATATTTTAGGATAGAAGCTGGCAATTACCTGTTTATTTGAGAATGACACCCTCACCTACTATTTACAAGATTGGTTATCTGGATTATCACCTTTGTTTGAAATGTCAATCAAACTGTTTTCCATTTTTATCTTGGTGATATTTTTACACTATGTACATTTCTCACCATGTGACTGCTGACAATACTATACTGTGAACAAGAACTAGAGTTAGTTTTAGTGATTATTATACAGTGAAACTATATTCATTGATTTAATTTATTTTCTGTCAAAACAAGGTCATGTGGACATTTTATGCTAATAATTGGTTGCTCAGTCTGTGTTGAGGGCTAATTATAAAATACTTCTTATATACATAGTTACACAGGGTTAAAAAAAGACCACAGGTCAAGTTCAACCCTTCCAAATAAACCCAGCACACACAAACCTATACTGACCAATCTATACACTCACATACATGAACCCTATATTCCAACATCCATACTACCTGTAGATTTTAGTCTCACAATAGCCTTGGATACTATGCTTGTTCAAGAACTCATCCAGGCCCGTCTTAAAGGCATTAACAGAATCTGCCATTACAACATCAATAGGAAGGGCATTCCACAACCTCACTGCCATCACTGTAAAACACCACTTACGCTGCTTCAAATTAAAGTTCCGTTCCTCTAAACTACAGGGGGGGGTTTTGGTGCGCTCGTGGTTTATAGGGAAAAAAAACATCCCCTATCTGCCTATAATCCCCTTTAATGGACTTGTAGTCGCTTACCTTATACCCCGGGCTGGTGCTCCAGTTAGAAGAAAACCGCACCAGTCAGGGGTAGCTGCGAATGAGCAATCCTCATCCTTGTGCAGTAGAGTAAAAAAGCTTTTTTGTTAAAGGTCAACTTTTCACTCAAAGACAGAAGAAGGGAGAGTATCGCTCTCTTGCAGCTACCCCAGGCTGCCTCTGGTTCTTTGTTATTTCCTATGGGAAAAAATATCCCCCACTATCTGTTTTTAATAACTTCTGATGTACTTGCACAAGCGCCTTTTTTCCAGAGAAAACAACCCCAAACTTGACAGTCTAACCTCAGTCTAAATCTTCCATCCCCTTTACCCTTTAGTTCCACATCTCTGCACTCTCTCCAGCTCATTAATATCCTTCTTAAGGACTGGAGCCCAAAACTGCACCGCATACTCAAGGTGAGGCCTTACTAGAGACCTATAAAGAGGCAAAATTTGATCCCTTGATAAAATGCCCTTTTTTTTATACAAGACAGCACTTTATTTGCTTTAATAGCCACTGAATGACATCGCCTGGAATTAGACAACTTGTTATCTACAAAATTCCCCAGACCCTTTTCAAGTAAGGATACCCCCAACATACTACTATTTAATTTATAACTTGCATTTATTATTATTATTATTTTTACCAAGATGCATAACTTCGCACTTGTCAACATTGAACCTCATTTTCCAGTTTGCTGCCCAGTTTTCCAATTTATTCAAATTGGCAGCATCCTGCATTGAACTTATAGTTTTGCACAATTTAGTATCATCAGCAAAAATAGAAACAGTACTTTCAATGCCCACCTCCAGGTCATTAATAAACAAGTGAAAAAGCAAAGGACCAAGGACTGACCCCTGCGGTACTCCACTAACAACACTGGTCCAATTAGAAAATGTTCCATTTACCACCACTCTTTGTACTCTGTCCTTCAGCCAGTTCTCTATCCAATTACAAATATTATGTTCTAGGCCAATATTCCTCAATTTTATAATTTTATCTGTGAGGTAATGTATCAAACGCTTTAGCAAAGTCTAAGTAGATGACATCAACTGCCATCCCAGCATCGAGATTACTGCTCACCAACTCATAAAAGGCAATTAAATTAGTCTGGCAGATCTGATACAAGATCTGATATGCATAAAACTATCCACAAACTTTTATACCTCATATAGAATACTTCAAATGACGTATGAAAGTGACTGTTCTTTCAAGAACTAATCCCAGTATAGTAAATGCCATAAGTAGGGGACAATTTCAGCACCGCTGTGGCAGATACAGTGTTGCATTCTCAAAACGACATCTGCAGGTGGTCTATTGGCGTATCAGATGCAGTTCATCATAGTAGGGATTGCGCCATTGCTTGTGTTCTGCATTATGATATTTGCACAATAAACTGGGTACAAGTCTGCTGCACCTATAAATGTAGTTTGCAGAGGAGGTATGTGGAGGCATGTCCAGGCTTTCTCTGTTTCAATAACCCTACTTGCATGTAATTGTAAAAAGAAGGCAGGGCAGACACACTGGCTCTAAGCACAACTATAGGAAGGTGCAAGGAGTGTCTTTAAATGTCAGCACTTTTAATGAATGCCGTTAAAGTGCAAAAAAAGTTGTGTCAACTTTTGTGTGACCCCAGTAAGCCTTATTTACCTCTTTTATAACATATTGCCATTAATGCATCAGGTAGCTGTAAGACTCTGGGTTAAGAATACACTAAAAAAAAGTAGGAGAAATGTATTGCTACTAGGTAAGTAATACCATGTTTATTAAGATTTAGGCAGAAGTATCTTCTTTATGCAACAATATCCACATTATATAAGGCACGTAACTGAAATACATTAAATGAATATGTCACGGTTTCACTGTTTCTGCCTATTATTTTTAATTAGTTTTTTTTTTTAATCAGGCTTCAACCAGGACTGGAAAACTGTTTACAACAGCTTACATTCTGTGTCACAAAATACATGCAACATTTATATGAGCTGTTTTCATGCTGAAGGTTAAAGTTTTATTTACATTGGGCAATTACTACAAGAAAATATTTGAAATATTTATTCAGGCTGGAGCTGCTCGTTACAGAGTAAAGTGTTTGCTTGGGTTTAGAGTAGGTGGTGTGCATACTGAATTTGGTAAAGAAATTGTTAGGACAGACAAGTAAAAGGTAGCTACTTTCCAATTACTGCAAAAACATTACAGCTAAATTGAATATATTTTACACTGACACTTATTCACAGTGATTTTTAAACTTTGCAGCTACAGGGATGGCCAAAAAAAGTGACCATGGCACCTTAACCTACCTCACATAAGAACAAACAAAAAAAAGAGATAATGTTTATATCTTTTCAGGAAAATATGAGGAAAGGTAAGCATTATAAGCTGAATCTGTTTTTGAGTCTTTTTGCTTTCCTTGTTTAAAACTCAAAGCTTTCCTAACTCAAAAGAGCCCCCTGTAAGCAAGACAATGCTGCAATTGATGGTAATTCTATTATATGATTGTGGACTTCACTCAGTACAGGATTGACCTCTCCAATGCCTAGACCATGTGAAACGCATGTCCTATAGGCACTTATCCATTCTGGGAATGAGTTATGGCCTAGGTCCACAGGAGTTCTCATTTCATTAATGTATTAAGAACTTTACCATAGTGATTTCTATTATGTACATTTCAGACTTCAGTCCCACAGTCATTTGTGTGTAAAACCAGTTTCATTAATGCACTTCTTGCCTTTCCGTATAGTTTCACGGGATGACACAGTACTTCCTGCCTTTCATTCCAAACTGAGCATTGCTGAGCCTATTGACACAGAGAACTCTGGAGCTACCACCACCTCCAGACGAGGTGGTAGCTCCAGGTCTCCCTCAGCACCTTGTTTCATTTGCAGCAGTTCAGTTGCACTGAAAGAATAGGCTACATATGTCTTTTTCACACTGAACACCAAACAACGCCAGTCAGACTTTGAAAGTCTGCTATTTGGGATGAAGCGTGCAAGCGTTAAATTCATTTTGGCAAATTGCAGTAGGTGCAGTGCAATTGTGTCAAGAGCATCACGCCTTTGCAACCCCTGTGACACTGTAATGCTAGGAAAAAACACTGCATGGGATAAAAACATGGCAGGGATAAACTGACAATCCTGCCCCAGAATTTTTCTTTCTACACCAGTGATATGTGAACTTTTGATATTTCCTCAATTAATATTTCCGACTAATGATGAAACTAGGCTAGAAGGTTACAGAGCATTAAAGACTTGCCTCCAATGCTAAATTCCTAACTATTGTTTATAAAGAAATGTAAGCAGGAATTTGGATCATGGGACTCAGAAGCTTTAAAGTAAAGATCATAACTTTCAGATGACACGTGCTGTTTCTGAGCTCTCTTTCTCAAGAGCTGATACTATGAATAATCACACATTTGTTTGGCAAGTTCAGCCACGACAGATATATATGCTTATGTAGAGAAGGAGGAGAAACTTTATTTTAAAGTTCCCAACATCTTAGGTGTTCAGTTGAGCATTCTCTCCAGTTCTCAATAAATATAACTTATCCTGTCCCCCATCACACCTAATACCATGGGCAGGCGAATACATTTAAAACCTAGGAGAAACAATGATCCCAGTCTATGTAAGAGGATCTAAAACAATGTCTGAGGAGAAATAGTATTTACATTTAATTAAAAGTAGGGTTATGGTAGACTTCATCCAACTGTGCGGAGAGAGTTATATTAAGGGGTAGATTTGGATTTTTGAGGTTTTAGAGTTTTTTGAAACCACTACTAAACTCTTTTCCACAAAAAGCCCAAATGTCTAGTCATTTATTAAAAGATCCGTACTGAAAAAGCTTTAACAAAAAAAAATGAGGGAAAAACGTCAAAATTCAAAAACCCTGAAAACCTCTAAAACCATGAATCAAAGAAAGGTCTTGCAGTTGTGAAAAGGACACTTGCCATTGACTTCTACATGATCTCGGCAGCTTTTAGGTGGCATATTTTTTCTTTTGGACTTGTTGCAGTTGTGGCATAATAAATGGCAAAAAAGTGTGTTTTTTCCGCAACAAAGTTGTATTTTTGCATAATAAAAAAACAAATTGTGAAAAAAAAATTGAACTGTAGTAAATGCCCCCTTAATATGTTGTTCAGTGGAATGCAGTACATTTTGTTAACGGAATTGTTAGCCTAATTTTCTGATTGTCTGCTTTTGAGTTTATATGTATGTTTATTTCTTTAGGCATCATTTTTACAAGTATTTTTGTTTTTGTTTGAAGCACCTCCACAAGCAATGCATTTTAGGAGTTTTCTTATACATCACACATTCTGTTTAACTGTACTAAAAATAAAGACAGCATTTAAATAATTTGGATTCCGGGTTTAAACAGTGTATTGATAAAAAAGAGAAATCATTATATTTACATTATATATTACATTATATAATCATTAAAACTAGAAACTAGCACAAAATAAAAATAGGACCAGATAAAGAAATTACCCCCTTTAATGATAAATGTGGCACACACTACACAGATTCTAAATCATCCTGCTATAGGCTGCCCCTTCAAAATGAACAGTTACCTGTCATGCATGGGTCACTTAATTATCAATAAGATCTCTAATAGCAGTAAATTAAGTCATGTAAAGGGTCAATTCCACTTAAGGTCCAGTGAATAAGAACTTGAAACCTGATAATCAATGCCATTCAAACTGAAGGTTTTCCTTCTGAATACAAAAAAAATCAATTTAAAAGTAAAGAATTAGAGCAAAATACAGTTATGTAATTGTATTACATCACTAAAACAGTGCTTTGTTTCTATATTTAAATAAATAGTTATTTATAGGAGTGAAACTTAAAGTACAGCTGAGCTGTTTTAGAGGCAGGAGAAAAGCATGGTTCAAAGAAACAATTTGACTGAGAGTGCCTAAATTTAGCAATAATTCCAAATAAGCATACACTAATTGAGCACAAAGCATTAAAGGGAAACTGTCATCTAAATAAAAACAAAAATAGTACTAGTCATTTATCCTGCCAATGCAGGCTCACATCTTTCTGTGGTCGCCTATTTTCAGTCACCAGGATTTGGAGTCTTGTCTAAGGTTTTAGCCGAAGCATTTAAACTTCTGTAAAATGGTTGTACTGTTTAGTATTACATGTTCACCTTGCACCAGTTGCTGTTCTGTTATTTTGTCTTCATTAAACCTTGCATTCATGTAATCATGGCTTCACAGCTCAGTTCTGCCATTTACGGATATACCCCAGGTTACCCAGTTTACAGACTCCCATCTGATTCTTCTCCTCAGTGTCTAAACATAACAAGAACTTTTCAGAAAATGTATTACTTTACAAACTACATTGCAGGTCTCCATGAATATACATCACATAAAATAGCCCATACTAAAATCATATAATTAAAGGCTTTCTATCAAAAGTATACTTTTCTAGTAGAATGTGCTTGGATAATCCCATATGAATAACTGTGATTTTAAGAACAAACACTTTCCATTCAGCACTCACTTTCCCCCTCCCTCCTCAGCATCTAGTTGTGTTGCCAGGGCATGGACATGGGCATCAGGTCCCTCATTTGGGCACATAAACAAGATTTTGGAGGATATATAAAGCTCGCCTTGATAACAGTGTCCACAATATGGCGCCTGCCTGCTTGCTGTGATGTTTATGGGAAATTTGTAAGATTCTTTAATGGGTCACTGATATAAATTATCTGTTGATTATGTATTTGATCCTTTTATATGACACCCAGCTATTACTACTACACGCCAGTTCACTTGGAGAGAAAAAGATGTCCAACTATAACAACTAATTTATGCAGTTATACAAGTAGAACCAGAAGTCATCAATGGAATGCTTTGGCTTTATGTGGTTGTGATACTTAAAGGAAAAGTAACACTAAAAGTGAAAAAGCTATTCTACCCTGCACCAATAACTGCACTATCCTGCAAACCCCTTAGAATTTTGAATGCTTTAAAAGAAAATACCTGTTAAAACTTGGCTTCCTGTCAATTGAACTAAGGCGAAATGGCGAAGGAAGGAGCAGGCATCAACTATGCGAGGATCGATTGATCGAGCCTAGCCTTCCTTCTGTTTAGGAAGGAGTCGGGCTAGACTCGATCAATTGATCGTCGCATAGTTAATGCCTGCTCCTTCCTTCTCCGTATTGGCTTAGTTCAATTGACAAGAAGCCAAGTTTTAACAGGTATTTTCTTTTAAAGCATTCAAAATACTAAGGGGTTTGCAGGATAGGGCAGTTATTGGTGCAGGGTAGCATAACTTTTTCAGTGAGACCTTCTCACTTTAGCAGATTGCTACATTTCTGGCAAAAAAGAAACACATTCTCAAATATGCTTACATCGGAAAAGGTAGTTTTGGGCTGTAAGCTTGCATACTTAGGTCCTACTGGTTTTACCTGTGTTCAAACCATTGAATATTTTGAAATGATTTGTTTTGACTAGGATCCAATTAGTTGTTTCATATTAAATAAAAACTCCTTAATTTGTTTATCTCACATTGTTTATGTGATTGCTCTGGTTAAAAATATTGTTCAGGTAAACCCTTTTGAAAAACTGAACTAATTAAAAAATATAACAATGAACATATTTCTTTTGGTGAAAATATATTTTAATTAGAAATGAATACAAAATTGTAACAAATCTTTATAAAAGAGCTGTAATGCTAGCTAAAAAAGAAACATGTCAAAATATGAGATCTGGACAAGGCAAATGTATTGGGCCAGGTGGAATTCTATTTTAGTCACTCTACATTTTTAAACATTCTTCATAGTGTGCCAATGCATTTGAAGAAAGCCAGTGGGGTTGAACTAATGATCATTAAGGAATGATTGATTATGAATCATCCATAACCATCATTATCAATCAAAACTGATATTGATCAAATTTACTGGAAAACTTTTTATCACACACACCGCCTGCTATTGCATTCAACTTTTAGCTTGCCTGAAATACAAAATTTTAGGGGTTAGACAATGATAAAAATGTCTTTATTATTCATTAAATTAATCAAACTGCAAGACTGATACAGGAATCAATGTAATTGCACTTGGAATGTCTGGGAATCTTGTATGATAACTGAAAGTTATCCTGGACCACAATGCCTTTATTGTGCCTTTTGTAGGGTTGCACTCAATGAGATGTCCATACAACCCATCAGTCTCCTACACTATGCCCACTGGGGCACTTAATTCTATCCGGTGTCCATTGTGGTATATCAGTGGGAGTGATTTTGAAATGCCTTTATAATAGGTATAGATGTATTAATAAAAAAAGGAATTTGGGTTTCATGTTTAATTTGAAAATGGCTTTTGTTATATATTTTTATGTCTGTTTTACAGCACTCTTCCAAACAAGCCAGTCATCCTGGATTAAAAAAAGATCTTGGATCTGTTAAATAGTCTTCGTGGCCATCTATACAGAAAGACGTCAGAGATTACATCTCTTCTTGTACTGTTTGTGCTTTTCCAAAGCATAGTCACTCTCTACCTTGTGGTCTTCTGCAACCTTTACCTGTTCCAATGGACTTGCTACTATCCAAAAGAAAAAAAGTTGTATGGATAGTAATTGACCGCTTCAGCAAGATGGCACACTTCACTTCTTTACACAAATGCCCATCTGCTGTGGAACTTTCTCAACTATTTATTCTTCACACTTTTTGCCTCCATGTATTTTTGGTGGAAATTGTGTCTGACAGAGATTGCCAATTTATTTGCAAATTTTGTCAATCTTTGTGTAAAACTCTTGGCATCACTCTTCAATTTTCTTCTGCCTATCACCCTCAGTCCAATGGAACTGCTGAATGAGTGAACCACACTTTTGAGCAATTTATGAGATGTTACATGTCTCTGTGCCAGGGTGACAGGTCCAATCTCCTTCCTTGGGCAGAGTTCACTCATAACAATGCTTCCCATGCCTCAACTGGAAGGTCACCATTCCTATCTGCCTATGGCCAACATTCCCATGCCTTTTCCCAGGATGTCCCAGCAGCCAATGACCATTGTTGTCCACATGTCTGCAAAGTGGAGCAGATTTGAAGAGCACTTTGGCACAAAAATCTACTTCAATAGGCAGCGTAAATCTTCTCCACAGTATTCTTTAGGGGACAAAGTTTGGTTATCTGCCAGTAATATACATCTTTAGGTTGCGTCTTAAGTTTGTAGGTCGTTAGGTTATTATGGAAATTATCAATCTGGTGGCTGTCTGAATCCAAGTTCTTTCAGAGATGCACATCCTCAGTGTGTTAAATGTGTCTCTCATTAAGCCTGATATTTCTAATAATTTCTCCTCTGGACAATCTCCTCCCACTCCTGTCACTACTGATGGTCAACAAGAATTCTGCATTTGAGTTTCCAGAGGCTCATTACAGTATCTTATCCAGTAGAAAGGTTCTGGACCTGAGGAATGTTCCCAGGTAAAGCACCCCATGGTTGTTTTATAGACAGTTTGTGCAAAAACCTGGTCTTGGTGGTTTGGTGGCCCCCGTGGGGAAGGGGGTCATATCAAGAGCACTCTACTTCTTCAAAATTGCAGTGCCCATGGCCGCAGTGTCATGTCAGCATGCAGAATAGTGACACGCAAACACATGATGCCATTGTCAAAATAGACGTCAAAGACTTGTGTTTAGTGCCTGAATATAGGGTATTTTTGCAAGTTCCTATTTGCTATTCTGATTGATTTCTCAGTTCCTGATGCTCCTGCCTGGTTTTGACTATCCTGGTTGCTGTCTGTACTGATCTAAGCTTGAACTTTGACTAAGAGACTCTTAACCCTTCAGATACCACACATTGGACTAGTCTAGCTTGCCTGTACACTGCTTGGTCCCTACTACAACCCTGGTAAAGGTCATGCAGGCCTTGACACTTCTTTAGTTAAGCTTTACTTTTCCTTTAAATGAATAACAAAATCATGTTATTTCATCTATGCTATGTTTATTAACTTAAAATGTCTGTTGCACATAGTGCCACCAAAATTTTATATTACATTCTGTCATTTATTAACTACTGCATCTTTCTATTCTTGCATATTTCTGAGGGCCTTTCCCTCAAGACTGTCATTACCCCAGTCAATAATATATGCATCTATTAGGCCTATATACCTCGCCAACTGCTCTTCCTCTGCTATCCAACTTTATCTTCCTTACAATAGTTTTTATTACAATTAAGAATAAAATTCTAACTACTGAGCCTGATATTCAAAGCATTATCTCCAAACTCACCAAAATGTCAATTAAACTCTTCTAATGATCTACTATTCTACACCTCATACATTTACTCAAGACTTTGCCACAGCTGCACCCTTTCCCTGAAAATCCCCATATTCCATCAGATTTTCTCCCAGTCTCTCTACCTTTACACAATCTCTGAAAACACATTTCTTTATAGACACTTACACTTCCATAGTATGATATACCTTTAGTATACATGATAGTACTGTAGCCTCCTGAAGGCTACTATATATGGTAAATTATCCTTTTAAGCAGGGCTCCTGAATTAATTCAGTATTGTATATTAAATATACAAACGCATATATTGGACAGCACTTCAGAATATATTATATAAATATTTGTTAATAACAACACTCTGCACACAATATTAAATCTGTGTCCATGTAATAACAGCTTTTTCTACATAAAAGTTGCCAAAAGTCCTACATTCTAAAAATGAATGAACTCCTTTATAACATCTTGTTAAATCTATATGATATAGGGCATTCAAGGAAAATATTTAATCAGTTCTTATTCACTTGGTATTGAGTATTTTTAAGTTTTTTCTTGAAGGGCCCCTGCAGAACTAATCCTTTTTAATTAATAAGAAACCATACATTTTTAAGATTCTGGGACTCTTTCTCTCTGAAGCAACTATATGTACATGCTTCTGATTATCTATATAGAACACTTAAAATTCAATTTTAAAAATGTTGTTGGTTTAATTACAGCAATATTTACTAGTTTTCCCACAACACATTTGCATTTTACCTGTTGTACAGTGTAAAATGTTATGTTTGTGTAGAAGTCTCAGAGGAATCATTTATTTAATCAGTATTCAATTTGGCTAAATCAGTGCCTTCAGCTTCTGGATTGGTCTGTTTTAATTGGCAAACATACCAATTTGTTTTCAGTTAGCGATGTTTAACCTTAAGCTGAAGGTTTGCTTGTCTAGCTATCTCAGATAGTGGAAAATGTTAAATATTCTGACATTTTTTATTTCTTTAACTAATTTATACAGCACTGCATCTCAACACACACAACTTACTTACAAACATAAGCATTAAAGACCGCTTTTTATTTTTATAGATGGGGGCTATTGTATTAACAGGGCCTTGTATAAAAATGTAGTGCCTTGTAAAATTATTTAACCAACAAAACATTTTAATGGGTTGGAATATACAAATCCACAAAGAAATGAAAACAATCTAAAATATATACAGGTGTTGGATATATTATCTGGAATGCTTGGGACCTGAGGTATTCCAGATAAAGAATCTTTCTATAATTTGGATCACCATACCATAAGTCTGCTAAAAAATCATTAAATAAAAGCATAAATAAATAAAAACATTAAAGGAGAATGCAAGTAAAAATTTAAAAAGCATACTGCCCAATAGTCCTCCTATTGTTTAGTAACAACGCCACACTTTTGGCTCACCTAATCAAATATTTACTCAGTCACACTTACTTCACATTTTTTAGAACAGGCAGCCATCTCTAAAAAGGTATTCTCCCTTCATTTCCCTCCTTGCTTCATACTGCACATGTGTTTCATTCCCTCCCCCCTCTGCCAGATCTGCTTCTGATTGGCTGGTGGGCATGTGTAGCTCAGAACAGGAGACAGGATCAAGTTACACACATGCTCAGAGAATAGGAAGGCTGCCGCTGGCACCTACAGGAAGGGGAGAGAGATTTCAGTGATGTCACTGTAGTCTTCACACTGCTGTAGGCTGCCAGCACCATATCTTAGAGAAGCAAGCAGGGATCTGGGAATTTAGATATGCAGTAAGTACTTAAAAAGAATGCCTTTAGACTTACTTTTAATTTATATTAACCTTTCATTGTCCTTTAAATAAACCCAATAGGATTGTTTTGCCACCAATATGGATTTATTCAGCTTAGTTAGGATCAAGTACAAGGTTCAGTTTTATTCTTACAGAGAAAAAAAAGGAAATCATTAATAAAAAAAATAATAATAATATTATTTGCTTAAAATGGACTCTACAAGAGATAGCCTTTTCATAATTCGTAGCTTTCAAGATAATGGTTTTCCAGATAAGGGTCCCATACCTGTATTGTGAATCCTTTTAAAATTTAACAAAAATAAAAAACAGAAATTATCAGTATTTCAACTTTTAACTTTCTTAAATGTACACAATACTTAAAAATTCCCACTTAGCTTGAACCTCATATACCAAGGACATGATCATAGAAATCTAATCTGGTTCACAAATCTGGTACACACTGCATTGGTAGCTTATGTGGGAAAACCAATGCATGCAGCCTGTGTCAGTAGTTTAAAGGTAAGACAAGGCAAACCAAGAGTACAGGGCCTTGTGGCAGAAGGACAAAACAAATATATACGTTTACATATGCAATAACACATACCTCAAAAAGCCAATTGTTGTGTGTCCAAAGTTCATTCAGGGGGTAAGAAGTAAGGAATATTGCATAAAACCTGGCACTTTGTGACATTTTTACCCACTTTGCACCTCACCCCCCCCCCCTTGTACCTGTAAGCAGAAGATGCAAATTCTGTAGCAAGCAATAAGTATTGATCCATCTATGGGGAACAGCAGTTGTGCAAGTTACCCTCTATCTTAGTAATCAGTCCTATTATCTGTTGAATATGAATGTAAGATACTGTTATTTTCTTACTCTATAGGTTACTATCATTTTTCACCTTTTGCTGGGGCCCAATAACCCATATTGCAGAGTAGGGAAGCAGGGCTTGACTGGGCTAGGAGAGACACCCCTCCTCCCACTCGCTGATAGGGCTGATTTGAAGTTCCTGGGCTTTGGCTGGGAGGGGCAGAGTTATGCAGAGCAATGGGCAATGGTCAGCACAGGACATTGGAGGAGCAGCAGCTCGCAGTGCCCCACCCTCCCTTTCTAGGGGATGGGGTGTGTGTTGTCACAGTTAGCAGAGGGCAGGAACCAGGCTTTAGGGTTGAGAGCAGGGTCAGCCCTTGGGGCAAGTAATTCAAGGTTGCCAGTTTAAGTAAATGTTTGTTACTTAAATGGTTTGGTTACAAGTTGCCAATGTTTTACATGTTAAGTTATGTTTATTGTAATATCAATAAACAACTGCGGCCATTTCTTTCCAACTAAAGTGTCTGAGTTTCATTAGAGATAGGAGGTACGGTGCTGGGTCAAATGGGGAGGGGTGCAGTCTCGAAAAAAAGGAAATTGGTTAAATACACCTTCAAATACTCTGGGATTTTTCAACTCATCAGGTGATAGAGGGGGATGATTTTGGAGTACAACTTGGAGTTTTATAGTTCAGTGCATGGCTAGTAAGCTGACAAACTGACATTTCATATGCACATATCAAAGGCAAAACTGAATTCGGTTCTTCTTTCTTGTACGTTAAACAAATTTTCAGGGAAGACTATTTGATCCATTTTTGACAACTTCCCTTAATACTTAATCAAAGAAGGAAAGGCACTCTTTAAACCACGCAAGAGACTAAAAAACTTGAGAAAGATAAGAGTTTGTAAGTCTCAGTGTGAGAAAAACCAGAAAGCTTTATCCACTATTGTTCGTCAAAGGGGGTGGAGTTGCAGAGGGGTGAATGTTTATGGCAGCTAAGAATACCCTAAAGCAGGGATCCCCAACCTTTTATACCCGTGAGCAACATTTAAATGGAAAAAGTGTTGGGGAGCAACACAAGCATGGAAAGGATTTCTAGGAGTAGCAATAAAAGCTATAATTGGCTACTTTATAGCCCCTATGTGGACTGGCAGCCAACAGAAGGCTCTGTTTGGTATTATACTTGGTTTTTATGCAACCAAAACTTGCCTCCTTACCAGAAATTCAAAAATAATCACCTTCTTTGAGGCCACAGGGAGCAACATCCAAGGGGTTGGCGAGCAACATGTTGCTCACGAGCCACTGGTTGGGGAACACTGCCCTAAAGCATCCTAAGTCACATCAATGTATATAAAAATATCTATGTGTCTCCTGAGAACACAAATCATCATAATTATAGCATAAAGGAGTGAATAAAGAATGCAATCAATATAGTTAACATAATAAAGAGGCTTAAAAAGTAGGTGTGATTAATTCAACTGCATTGTCAAAATGAGGATACCAAGAGAGATCAGAAAGATGAAGAAAACTTATTAGTACCTGAAGATCTCTAAAATGAGCAACAGAAAGTAGAGAAGCTTGTGACTATAGGGCCCCCTTAGGTATTCTGCAATGTTAAGACCCAAACCCATCTTCAGTCTATAAGTAAGTATATTTCCATGACCAAATCCATAATTGCAGTTCACTTAAGAACCATGCAAAAAAAAGGAACAGATACTTTCCAGCCTACCCTCATATTACCATATAAATCATACACCTTTACTTTATCATTTCACCAAACTATTGTTTCCTTTCTGTTCTGGCTCATTCTGCATATTATTAATTGGCATGCACTTGGCACTGTGTAGAGTAAATTGTTGCTAAACATACTGTATGGTAACAAAGTATTAGACAGAGTATAGATAGAGTAGATAAGAGAGAGCAGAGAGCAGAGATCTGCATATGCGGTGACTGATACAGTTCTGGTTTTTTGGAGAGGAGAACAACAGAGAACAAAAGCAGTAAGAGGAAAAATTACATTATTCCAGTTATCTTGCTTAATGCACAGTAACATCCTTCTAACTTTCAGCTCAAAGAGATGGCATTTACAAAGTAACACCAGAAAAGTAAAATGCACATAATGTTTACTTAATCTCCTTTATAGAAAGTTCTCATCCATTTCTAGATCAGAGTGGTTTCATTTTAGAGGGTCTTCTAGGACAGGATGCATTGAACACAATGTTCAGCCTTCTTCTGTGGTGCACTCAAAACACCTGTTTATTTCCATAGGTCACTTCGCAATGATATCAACAGCAGATTTAAGTTCATTATTAGGTGATAATCGCACCTCATTCTTTAGTATGGTTTTCATTTACTTTATGTTTACTATATATTATTATAATTATTACTTTAATTACTTAAAAACCCATAACTACATACAGTTGATCTTCATTGCACTAATTATATGGCTCTGGAAAATAACTGGTGGCACCAGTGATGATTTAGGTGTGTCATATTAAAGGAAGTATACACTTATGCGATCAGTTGTTTGATGTTTTTTTTTCATTGTAATTAATTTAAAGTATTTTCCTTTGATATGGCTTATTTCTTATTTCTGTTGATCAGTGTATACATAGTAACAGTAGATGAGATGGGATGGAATTGTCTATGACACTAATGTGTATGACACTAAAACGATGAAACTTCCAAGCCGTTTTTATGGGCATGGTTGGTTTTGCAGTGATGATGCATGGTTAATCACCTTACAATGATAATAATATATTATGTTTGGTGGGGTATAATACTGAGGACACATATGTATATAATTGCTTTACAACAGGAACAACAGCACACCAAAAGACAATTTTATGGAAATTCCAAGACATTTTATGTAGTGGATGGGGCAACCTGAAAGATAGTGTAATGATCCTGTAACATTTGGACGTAAAAAGGAAGTCATCAGCTGTTGGACAAATTCTTCAGCAAAGCAAGACACCCCCACAGTTACTGGTGTTCACCAATGCCCTTTTGTGGATATTATAAGTGAATCAGCAGTGGACAGGAAATTCAGGCAACATGTAAAGGAATAAAGGTGGGGTTAGACAAGTGACCAAAGTATAATTCTGGATTTGGCAGGGTCAGGAAGTGCTGCAGACAAAACAGATGCCAAGTTGGGCATCAGAATGGAGAAACTGCATCAGAGAACACACCTTTTGACACAGAGGCACAACATAGAGGAGGACAAAAACAGCACACAGCAGTGATAGTGCCATGCATCTGCCAATGGCAGACATTTAGGGGCCGAAACACGAACATTAAAACACGAGTTCGAATCCAGAATGGGAAAAATTTGGATTGGATACGATAATTTCTAAAAATCGCAAATATCACGAAAATGCTTGCGAAAAAAACGTATTAGTCACAATAATATCGTATTGGCGATCCGAAAATCACAAAATGTTTGTACCGAACGATTGTAAACAGCGGCTGAACCTTTCCAAATTTTTTGCGCAAGCCTACGGAAAGTCGCACAAACGAGAAAAAATCGCCAAAAATACGCATGAACGCTCCGAGCATTCGTGTCTTAATAAATCTCCCCCTTAGGGTGTGATTTAGGATGTATGTTTTTGTGGAATGGTGAATGTTAATATAATATTTTATATATCTGATAAATTACAAATGGCATGCCTGATTGAGTGTTGGATCATTAAAAAGGGCTTGAACCCAAAAATTAAGATAATCCCTGATTTGGATTATTATTCTGGCAAAGAAATCATGACAACCATTGCTATATGTACATTCCAGCAATAGTAGTTCTGTCTTAAAAATATGTAAACTGAGTAGAGTTTCCAGTGGATTAATATAAATCAAAATTGCTACATGTAATATGTATTCCGTTCAAATTTGCCTCATGCATATGAAATAAACATATCCCTGAAATCCTCCAGGCAAGCTCTGCTGCTCTAAATGAACACCTGTATAATTTTCTCAGTCCCAGAATGTTACTACATAATAAGAAGTCTGTTCTTATTTTGATGCCATGGCGTGGAAAAGAAAACAGTACAAGCCTTGGAAAAAAAGCACACAAAAAAAGCAAAAAATACTGAGTGACAAATCTACCCTTAATAAAAGCTACCGATCCAAAATCAAGTAATTACTCATGCTGGAACCATTCCTCGAAGTATCTGAATCACATTTATGCAAACAAATTCACTTCCCATAATTTTGGAAGCATTTTCTTTTAAATAAATTATGTTGAACATTGTCATCTGTGTAAAGCTCAAATCTAGGTTTACTCCCTGGTGTTCAATAGTTCTATAAAATCAAGAAAAATCAGGTGCTCCCATTCAGAGCGGAACACAGTTTCAATTAAACCTCTGACTGAAATTAAAATGGTGCTAGACAGCATGTTATATAAAGCCATTTCTTGTTTATGTGGCAGGACTATCAGTTGATGAATGTCAGTTAATTTCTTCCATATAAATCAGTTCTATTCTATTTCTCTCTCTCACTCTCACTTAATGAGAAAGGGAAAAAAACAGGATCACTGAGCATATCTTAGCAAGTTATTGGTCAAGGATCAAACTAAAATCAAAATTAGCATTCAGGTTAGCTACGTAAGGCAAGCCACTGGAAATAGCAATGTCACTTTAGCGTGGACATAAATGATAGCTTTTGAATAAATTAAATTGAGATGGCTCTACTGGATTCAATTACATGTAAAATTGAATATCAAGAAAACAAAGTATTATGAAAACAGTAAAGTATTTATTAAAGTAGTGGGCTACAAGCTTCTTATAGTCATAATACAAATGTGAATAATTTAGGGCCAAAGCAATGCTATTCAATCACTAGCCAGGAGGTAAAATTCCATCAATGTCTGAATTTTTAAATAGCATCATATATTCTTATTCTGAGGCTTGCAGAATTAATGACATATATCAGGAATGATATTTCCTTTCTACTCCATTCTTGTCCCTTCCCTTAAAGTGCCATTATATCACAATTTTTCCTCTGGATTTCTCTAAATGAAGTAGTAAGAGGTTACTGTTCATTGTATGATTCTTTTCTTTTGGTTTTATCTCTCCTTGCTTCTATGAAATGTAAGTAACTCAGCTTTGCCTAAGAAGCCACTGTAACTCATATTATCTAGCCTCCCTTAGCCCTTGTTATTGTGTTATAACTTACAGGTATGTGACTGCCAAGTGTGTTGAATCTTTATTACAGATTTATATTATATGGTTGTTATGTTATATATAGAATACTACAGTTAGTTAGATTCATTTTTCCGCAGTGTATTTTCACTGAAGTTTCTCAAGACAATATGCCAATAGCGAAATGCGGAAATTCGCTGAGAATCCATGCCTGGCAAAAAAAAATTTGCTCATCATTACTCAATGTATAACTTTCTAGAGGCCTGCCCAAAATTCAGAAACAACAAAGTTTGCTGTAACACACCAAACTCAAGGTGCAAGTTGCAAAAAGTGATTCCTTGGCTCCAAAAAGTAAAGATAACATTAGTTTTGGGCCTTATTCAAGCCCAAAAACTCAGAGGCAGCCATTAACTGATGATTCCGGAGTCATATATTACAGTAATTGTTTCCTTGCTCCACCCCCACACCATAACGGTCATCCAGTCCTGAAATTCTAGAATATATATTTATATATACACCTAAGGGAATGTAACAGGGATGTTATTATAGAGGAAGCACATCCTGTGACTGCTGCATGGCCAAGAAGATATGAACTTAATTTGAACCCAATGCCTCAGTAATGTTTTTATGACTAAAAGTAATTATGTTTTCTGAAAAATTTTTGGGTAATGTCCAAAATCTTTTACCCACAATGACACCAGTTTGAGAAACAGGTTTGTGCACACTAGATAATATCATTTTTAATATGTCTGGTTATAGATACCAGCATGTCTACATTTTAGCAGGTGTTCCATTGCAGTTTTAAATGCATCATGCTGCATTTTTATTTTTGTGGCACACAAACAAATTATATTAAAATAGATAAATGCATGTTAAACTCTTACTAAAGGCAAATTTGCACCTATAAATCCTTATTTTCCAGACAGCTGCTAGAAGAACAATGAAAGTTAAAATGTGATTGGTTGCCATGGAGTGCATATTTGTCCACTGTTAGTAACATTCAAGAGGGAGTTTGAACAGGAGAATCAAGTGAAGGAATATTTTGGAGTAAATTAAACTGGAGATTAACTTGTTTGGTTTTTCAGAAATAATCCTACATCTGGCAATCACAGGCCTTTAGTAGGAAAATTCTGTCCTTCCAAAGATGCCCCCTGTAGCTCCCCATTTTCTTTTCTGCTTATTTACGTGCACATGCTCTATGCTGCTGTGAGTTATCTAAGCTTAGGGACCAACTCACAATAAACTCATATATAGAATATAAAAGTCATGATACATGGAAGATTAGTAATTAATTAACATTCTCATTAAATGTCAGCTCAGAAACCGGGGCATTTAATTATCAGCCCTGTAGAGACAGCTTCAATTACAAATGGACCTGCCCGGACCACACTGAGCATGTGCAATGTCACTGACACAAACAAAATTCAAGATGGTAACTCCCTGTGCACAACTTTAAAAGCTTAATTAAAGACTGCTATAGAGATTCTGAAACTTAAGTCTGGTACAGTAGGTTTTAGTACAGTAAAATACTGGATACTGAATACTGGATACTGTTTTCAATCAGCACAATAATATAACCCTGCCTTCCACCACCTTGTGGATATAGGATAATAGAGGGCTTATTTACAATGAGTACTAGCACAGTCCTTTAATCCCATCAACTAGCAAGACACAAACTGTTTCTGTGTTATGCACATTGCTTACAAATGAAAGGGATCAATGTATTTAATGCATGTCCTAATCAGGTGTTCAGTACAGGGCTTTGGGAAGACTTAGCACCCTTGGTTCTCCTTTCTTGCCCCTTCTGCATTATGCAAGGTATTCCATGGCACACCCTACTCTTTCCACATGCTGCCCCTACTATATGCAGCCCTGGCATATACCAGTAGAACTGCATACAGAGACACCTATCAGCAGTAAGCGCAACTCATAAATACAGGGCAGATTATTTATATGGGGAAGGGTTCAAAACAGGACTATTCAGATATGGGACAAATCAGGTCTTAATAATTATTCTGAAGCCATCAAATTTTACCTTGGTTATCTCTTGCTGTTGTCACTCTGTCACTGATTCCTCTCTGTAAACCAAAATGTGTGTAGTGTGTTAATTTGCTACCACTACGAATTACATACATTTATATCTTATGCACCCCTTCCACTGGCTTTATACTCTTCTACTGTTTTGCAAGAATAACTCCTAAGAAATAATAGCTGTTAATGTCTTACATTTCATATAGGTCTAGGCATAGTAAAAGAGCATTGTGAGAATTTTCCAAGTGAGCTGATCACTTTACGTCACATATGCTACTTGATGGGGGCTGAGAGATATTGATATGTTGATCTCAAACTTAGAAGCCTGTAGAATATTAATACAACTTAACCTTTCATATCGTAATCGGTAAAGAGCATGGACCATTTTTTATATATTTACTTTTTTCCAGTTGTACAAAGCTGTGGAATATGACGGCCCTTCATAAATACTTGATAAATAATAATTAAGATAACTCTGGTAAAATCAATAAGCATTTTCAGTAAAACATAGTGGTCTTTCTTCACACAGTTTTGCATGGTAATATTCATTTTCATTTACCATTACAGACTGCTATAGTATATTTCAAATGCATAAAGAAGGTATTTTATGTACAATGCACCATCAGCAACAAAAAGCAAATACATCAGACAGCAACAAGCTCAAAAAAAATATCTAAATACACCTATAATGCTGCATACAGCTCAAAAAAACTATTAACGTAATAGAATACGATTTGTCATTTCAAATGACCTTCCTTGTGAATCTATAAATTAGCTTGACTAAAGAGTCACTCAAAGCATTGGGCCATACCTTCATCAAGACCAAGCAAATATGGAAAACACAATTGCATTGATTATAATTCCTATGATTTATGTTAGTGTACTATTCAGTCAGTAAAGGAGAGGGCTTTAAGATTAAAAGAAGATTTATTGCAGAAGCAGTGAGAGGATTTGGTTGTGGCATTAGGAATTTTGTTTAAGTGAGGCAAAATTTATATCTGGTACAAAACAATTCTGACCTATTCTTTAGGCTCATAGCTTAAAATGATTAACTCTATTATTATTATTATTCCTCAAGCTTCCGACGTCATAAATGAATCTTTCAGCACCTCATTTATAAAGGTTGCATGCACTGTTTTCCTCAGAATTTCAGAGTAATTGTACGCACAACTAAGAACACAGATTTAATACATTTCTAACTTTTTTCATTTTTTTCTTTTTTTAAATTTCAAAAAAGCTCATTTCCACGAATGACTGACATTTACTAAAAAGTCTAAACTGAAAAAGTACATGCAGGAAAAATTTGCAGAAAAGTCAAGAAACAGTGACTTTTCCGAATTTGCTCACTGAACCTGATACTTTCTTAAACTGTTATGCAAAAAAAAAGCTTTAAAAATCTGAAAACCTCAGAAGTTCTGAAGCAAAACTTCTCCAGGGAAGGGAAGGGATGTCTGCCACTGGCTTCTAAATGATTTCGACAAGTTTTAGCTGGCAAATTGTCGAAATCAGATTTTCAGCTGTTTTAGTCGCACATTAATCTTAAAGGAGACATATAGGATAAATGGGAAAAACCCTAATTTTGTAGGCAATTATGAATAATATCCGGTGCTGGTTTCACTTTGTGCTAAAAATTAATCCTCTCTGTAAAAATGGCCCCTTTATTGGAGCTCCCTATAGATCCTATCACTTCTCTGTCCAGTGTGAAATGAAGAGTGGGCTTGTCCTAACGGTCCCTGCCAGAAGCACAGTAGGAGGGGGAGAGTCAATCACCGCCCTGCACTCACACAAGCAAAGACAGGCTTCAGTTCCCTATCAGGTCAGCCTAGCTGCTGATTGGTTCCTATCCTACAGTGCAGTGTACGGAGCTCCCCAGCTCATCCAGAGAATTCAGCCAGCAGGAAGTGGAACAGATGGGCGGGGCTAGTGGGGTTTTTGTGGAATTTCTCAATAAATCAGTCATAAACACAACTTTTTAAAGCACAATCCTTCTATATCTAGAGAAGTATAATTCACTGGTACATTCTTAATTTTTATAGGATATGTCTCCTTTAAAAAATCTGAATTGGTAAAAAAAACCTTAGAAAAACCCCCTGTTAGTAAATGACCTTTTCTCCTGCATTTAGTGCCCAATTCACATGGTGGAAATCAGTTACTGCTATTGAATGAACCTGCTAAGGAACTCTGGATTTATCACCAAGTCTAGGTTGCTGGCAATTCCATATTTCCCTTGTGTCATTGCATTAGGTGCAATCTGTTCCAGCTATATAAACTGTACCCTGTTTGTCCTATTAATTTATTGTTATGCTGTGCAGCACTGAGTACAAAAATAAATTAAAATTATGTTACAAAAAATTATGCAAATAAAAATTTACATACATACCCTAACCCCAACACCTTAGCACATTTAGCTCCCAAGGCTAAAATTTATAAAACCCTGACATGGAAATACTTTTCTTTGATTTTAGATCTGAGATACATCCATCTACCAGTAATTAGCTGGGATCTGCCCAGCCCCACCCAATCAGATCAACCACATTCTAAACCTGGAGCCTGAAGACAGCAAACTGTCGGTTGTGGCTATCCGGACAACAAACTACACGATGCATTTTCAGCAATCTGCTATAACCACAGTCTGCCTAGTCTAGGCCTTTCCCTGCTCTTCTCCCCATCACTACTAGAGAAAGTGATCTCCCAGCTGTTAGAATGATAGCTGTTAAATGAACGTAAACGTGCAAGAAGTGTTGTAAAATTAATGGTGTATTTATAAAGCTGAGTTGTTCTCCATATGGTTGATATTAAGCCACCTATAACAATCTCTGCAGCCATCCGTTAAAAAAAAATCATGATATTATAAACATGTTTTTTACTTTTATACTCCCCAAAATCAGCCATTAATGCATTGGTATACCTTAAACTTCATGCAGCCTATTAAAAATTCCAGTATAAGTAACTGTGTAAAAAAATAACATTTAAATAGCCAACACTGTATTTTCCACATAGTCCGTATTTTTAATTAATTGTGTATTTCATTAATTGGTAAGGACTCCTTGCTCTCTCAAAGCAGCAGCTTTGTCATGCTTTATGGTAGACATATTACCTATGACAGTCATTATAAAATGCACTTCTACAAAAATCATGTAAGTATTGGAACAAATACACTATCTAGATGTTTCTAAAAGTTTCATTTTGGAGTGATAGCATGGCTTTAAAGGGGACTTGTCAAATGCCTGCAATTGCAAATCATGTTAGTTGAATAAAATGAACTTTAATTACACTACATAAATTATATAAATCTTGTTTTCCTTAGTCTTGCAAGTACACTATCATAGCAAACAAGCTTTGCATTATCCTAAAAACTTTTTTTATGCTCCACAATCTGGCTCCTGATCCCCATCCCCATGTACAGGATACATAAATGCAATTATATCTAGGAAGTGCTGAATGAAAAGTGAAAGGCAACATATGATCGACAGCTTAGATTTTTAAATACATTTATAACAGGCATGGATGTCTTAATAAAAAATGTATTTGTGTTTCATGTTTAATTTGCAAAGAACTTTTTTAATACAGATTTTTATTTATGGGTTACAGGCCCCCTTTAATGAATATGCCACAAAGATCCAAATTAAACTTTTGACTCTAAGCTCTTATGTTTAAAGTTTTGAATTGAAAAAAAAAACATCTGATGACTAGTTTATTCTACAGCTCTGCATAATAAACTATATAAAAAGGCAACAGAATGTTTTAGAGAACTCTATTGGTGAAAGTGAGCATCTTTTTTATAAGGTTCTTTATTACAGATTCCTGTAAATTGTCCCAGTAACTTGTAATTCTGTCTGTACAACTATATTTTTCAATGCTAGCCTTCTTCTAAAATACAGAGTCAAGATAATGAAAGTTGGGTTTAATGTCAACAGAGATCTGTAAATATTGGTCCAGCTGCTAGGAGACTGGCAGGTTAAGGAGCCTTGCAATTTCTGTTAAATCCAAAAACAGAATCATTCGACATGAAAATCACTGCTTAAGTAGAACTCAGCCTTGTTTGTAAGGGTTTCTGTCATTGACGCAGAGCTCACCAAAGACATACGCAATTACCATGACCACCATGACTATTACTGTCCAGGATGTGGTCTACCATCCGGTAACAGTACCCCAGTCATAAAAGTTTGTCTTGAGCAGAACTATATTTTTACAGGGCATTTAAATAGAATGTAAACATTCACCACATAATCATAATTCATCATAATCAAACCTGCATATATGTACTAATAGAAATAGACATTCAGAGAAGACCCATTACATCATAGGGAAGTTACTAATCACACCTCATCAAAACAAGCCTTGCTTAGCAATCTTAGTTTATTCAATGAAGCATTGGCACCAGAAATTACAATTATTTATTTATTGACTTGACATTTAAGTTACTTCTATCCTGTACAAGTTAAACTATTTTTATACAGTCTATGTTTAGCTTTCCATTGCAATGTGTTTGCTTTCAGGCACCTTTTATATGTTGTCTAAAGAAATCCCCAATTTGGTCTGTTGTGTACAATGGAACATAGGGGCATAAAATAAGGCTAAAATAAGGCTAAAATCACCAAATTAACTCTAAGCAAAAGCCCCAGTTTGGTTGGCATTTAATTATGTACAGGTATTTTTATTTTTTTTGTTTATTGGCCTTTATAGATAACACAGAGCTGCCTGCTATAAGAGAAAAGTACTGACAGACTATATTTCAATCATATTTAAAAGCAGAGAATAAAAATGCAAATGTTCTTCCATTTATATCCTCCACAATTGAATCAGCTTCCTCCTCTTTACCCCCTTAGGCTACAGATATAAATTTGGCAATTCCATAGATCAAAACCTCCTCATATTATAATATTTTTTTCTTTTTCTTTTATACAGTTAGGATCATAGCCACCAAGAGAGAAGTTTGATTTGTGGTATTATTAGCACAATAAGCCCTTTTCTGAAAAACAGGTTAGACAAGACTGGGGAAGCATGGCAGACACAATAACAAGGGTGTTCACTGACTACAGAAAAGTCATTTTACTTAAGAGATGTAATTATTAATGAATTGCTGCCCCTGAAGCACTAAACTTTTTTATTCTAAAACCCACCAACTTGCCCCATAAGCAAAATCAGACCTGCCTTAGGGTCCACTTCTGGCTATTTGTAGAGAAGCGGATCCACTCTCATCAGAAGCTTTGTGTAGCTGCACTCAGGCCGAAGCTTTGCCTGATAGAGCGGAGCAAAGAAAAGCACGAAAAATGTCTGCTTTTGTGGTTTTTATGGCCAATCTCTGCACCATGTAGCTATACTCAGGCCAACACTGTGCCTACCTGTGCAACTACAAGTGCGCATGAGTGTGGATCCGCTTTTCTCTGACTACAAAACACAGGCAGAGAGGACCCTATGAAATGAGTGATTTTGCCCTTAAGGATCTAGTCCCAGTTCTACTGAGTGAGATCTCAGTATACTGCTGCCTGTTTGCTACAGTATCCTAATTAGTAATCTGTTACTTTTTCAGTTAAATGTGCTGATCCATTTAATGCAAGCAAAACTGAGCTGTCTGAAGATAAAAAAAAAACCTTTGAGATTCACACAGGGCATACAGTCATTTAACTCATTGTATGTCATTTGTGGCATGTATCAGTTTGGCAATTTGTCACACTTCAGCCAACTTCCCTTAACCAGCGAAGAAAAACTGTCCTATGTTTAAATGTTCAACTAAAGAACAAAATATAATGTTATCTTTTATAAAGACTTCCTAAAACTCTACTTTCCTTATGCAAAGCATTGTTCTCAACCATTGCCCTAGGGGCTGTTCTAATTGCAGGCTAACATGGGTGTTTCCTCTATTTGAGAACAGGCATCATTCTAGGTCTTATATATATCCTCACTTGCAGTACCAAAATTAAACAACCAACAAAATGATCAGCTCACATATATTACATTTCTTTCGTATGATGGAGGTGAGTGATCAAAATAGAATATAACTAGAAGGAAAACTTCACCATAAAAAGGCAAAAAATGAAATTTTGCATATTGAAAGAATATCTAATTCAAAGCAACTTTACAATATACATTTGTTTCATTTTTCCAATAAGTTTACAGTTAGTTGTAAATATAATTGCTAGTGAAGGCACTGTCTGGCCATTTCTAGCCTTTGCTTCTCCTGACTGATAATATAATAGTTTAGTTGAATTCAGTTTTCATCCACCCTTGACTCCTATTCCCACAATGCCTTACATGTGCTGAAATAAATAGACCCATAAAGGAGCATGAAAGGCATTGTGGGAATTAAACTAGAGGAGACCTAACCTAACATTGTTTCAAAAGTCAGGAGAAGCCATGTACATTGTTTCAAAAGTAAGGAGAAGCCCTGCAGAATGTTACAATGGCTGCTAAATTAAATGTACTAATAATTTTACAACCATTGACCATTTTAAATGTATACATTTTGTTTAATTATGCAAAATTGTTATTTTTTTAATTATTTGGTCGATGTCCCCCTTTAAATTTGCTTCTGGCATTTAAAGGCATTTATCACCTTAAAATCGTTTCCTCCCACTGGAGGTGCATCTGGACTAGAAGGCATAGTTGTAAAATCGCTACTCAGGGCCTCTTAGATAGGGTTGTACATTATAATAAATTGCAAGGTGAAAACTCATTCCAAACTATTGTGTAGGCTATCAGCTAAACAAGTGAATTCATCTTGTAAAAGAACGGTTGTTCTATAAGTTAATAATGCAGAAATGTAAACATTTTTAGCAAATGTAATTCACATGACACTCAGAAGATTGCTTTGTGACTGAAATTTATAGTGGAGAGTGTCTTGGAAAAAAAAAATGAACTGCTATTTCTGGGTCTCATTGATCTAAAGTCTCAATTTGACATCAGCATTTTCATCAATGTATTTGATAATTTCTCATTTATATGCATTTTTGTCCAGATCTCTTAAATACCACCAATTTTCAGACTCTGCAATTGGTCTCTCCATTGATCTGAAATTTAGATATGATGATTAATATTCTGCAAGAAACCTTAAAGACAACCATTTTACAGAAAAATTCGAAAGTTTTATTGAAAACACTGCTAAACTTTATAATATATTCGATACACATATTTTTGAAGGATGTATATTTTACCACATTCACCACAAATACATTCAGGCAGAAGATAGAGACAACAACTATTTTTACAGCAATTTCTTGGATAAATATTTTTTCAATACAGCTCATGTACAGTAGGGATGTAGCGAACCTCAAAAAAAAAGTTCGCGAACCTGTTCGCAAACTTTGCGAACCCCATAGACTTCAATGAGAAGGCGAACTTTAAAACCTAGAAAAGCCATTTCTGGCCAGAAAACTGATTTTAAAGTTGTTTAAAGGGTGCCACGACCTGGACAGTGGCATGCAGGAGGGGGATAAAGGGCAAAAATTTCTCTGAAAAATACTTTGTTGACACAGCGTTGCGTAAAAACGCAAGCTATTCCTATGTATACGCAAAGGCAGCTGGCAGACCTAGCGAAAATACGCAGCGTTTTTTGCTATTTCACGCTATTAGCACCATGGAAACGGGATTTGCTGAAAAACACCATGTGTGGCTTGTGCAGCGTTTTTAGGGCGAGAAAAAACGCAGCGGAAAAACGCCACGCGAACCCAAATTGCGAACATACGCGAAAAGTTCGCGAACTTGCAAACACCCGATGTTCGCGCGAATTAGTTCGCCGGCGAACAGTTCGCTACATCTCTAATGTACAGCACCGCAGAATATGTTGGTGTTTTATAAATGTAATTTGTAAGGTTTAATTCACTGCCATTTCCCTTCCTTGAAGTTGCCTGGCCCTATAGTATGTTTAGGTACAGGAATATGAGTTGTTTTGCTTACATTTTATTTCAGCCATGAATTTGCTGCCACAGGAGCAATTTCAAGCACAATTGCCTTGTTTTTCCAGAATTCTAACACCAACAAACAGGCAATTCTTTTGACGCAATTGAACTGTGCCTACCACAGTTGAGGTTGATTTGCCAAAATGGATACTACTGTGTGTATGCTTTGTTGCAAGTTAGGTGCAGTTGCAACAAATATTTTGAAAGTCTTTCTGGTATAATTTTCAGTGTTTGGCGTATGAGCGACATGTGTGCCCTATTCTTTCTTAAGTTTGCTGCGCCTATTGAATCGGGAGCTACTGCCTGGTCAGGAGAGGCGGGAGCTCCAGGGTTTCCCTCTGTCAATAGGTGATGCAACGCCTGATTCCGAACAGAAGGCAAGAAGGACTGAGCAGTGTTGAGCGCAACTATAAGGAAGTGTGAAGAGTGTATTTTTTATGCAAGTACCTTTAATGAAAAGCACAAAGTCCCTGTTGTTAAATCCCTTCTTGAGTTAGCAAAACATGCTTTTCAAACCATTTCTGTTAAAAATGTACTCAAAATTGACATTTCCGCATGCCAAATAAAAGGCTTCAGTGAAACCAAATGAAAACAGTTTGTTGCTTTTTCCCTTAGATTGTCTACCTGGCTTCAAAGATGATCCTTGATGCCAATGTAATAAACAGGAAAGAAAGATCATAGAAGTAGGCAAGTAGGTGTTTTCTTTTTTCCTGAAAATGGGGCATCTTCAACTTTACTGGCAAAACAGACAAACTGGCAAGCAATTTTCTGGGATAAATCCCAGAAAATAACTTTATAATGTAATATCCATTTAAACAATTCTACTTTTACTTGGCATGGCAAGAAATATCCACAGTGCAGATAGCACAAGAGCAGTTACAAGGGTTTAGGAGCTCACTGGGCCTGGGATGAGCTTTATTATGTTTCCTGAGTAATTGGGGCCTAACAAGGTTTTGTTTGGCCTCTGGTACCTGGATAAACCTGGGGTATCATGTACTGGATTGCATCATAGCAATACACAGAAGAATGTGGCCAGGCTAGTTGTTCATTTATATCTCACTTCTGATCCATTGCTCAGTGCAGGGAATCCCTGAGCAGCAATTCTGACAGACCAAGCAACCCCATCAGAATCATAGGGGGTCACTGGAAAATCTGCAGCCCGTGGATCAAACTTGCATATTTGGTCATTATTGCATCTGGTCAATGATCTGGGGAGGCAAACCCTGTGACTGCTAGGATGGCCTGGAAAATAGAAGCATAGTGGGGCCCTGACTGATGGGCAGTTCTTGGGCACCCTCAAATAGGTCAAAGTAATCTTTAGTCATACTACTGTCAACCGCAAGCCAAACAAGGCTATATGATGCCTTCATTTATCTAATAATTCGATTTTTTTTTTAAGAAGCCAAGTTCAGATAAGTTAATACATATCATAAGTATTCCAGTTTAAAAAATCCAACTCTTATAAACTGTAGATTGTTAGGCTGCAATAAATGCAAATAACATATTTAATGGTTGAGGCAGTGTATTATATTTTTGAAGTCTCTTTAATATTCTACATAGCTGAATTAAGCCACTGACTATGCTGACATTTCAGGTGGCCAGGCAAATCTAATGACGCAATCAATGTTAATGGCAGACAGGAACTCTCTATTCACACAGACAGATATGTTAAATCTTGGGTAGATTTTCTAAACTTAGACCAGTGATATCTCATGTTTAGGCTTCCTCAACCTATGGATTTTACCATCTACCAGGCTGCTTTTAAGACAGATAGCTCGAATCAATATATTGCAAATGCATATAGTATTCAAAATTATTTTTTTTTTTTCACATTTAGGAAAATAGCACTTTTTTTTTACATAAGTCCTTTTGTGCACAGTTAGCTGTTATCATCCACTAAGTAAGATTTTAGTCCTAAAATTCTGTTGTGACAAATCATTAATAGTGAATAGCTTTATTTAGTTCCTGTTATTATATAGTGCTGACACATTTCCACAGTGCTTTACAGAAACTTATCATTTACATCAGACCCTGCCCCAGAGTAGCTTACAATTTATAGTCCCTATCACATTCACTCACACTATGGTCAATTTAGTCAGAAAACATTTAACCTGCCTGTATGTTTTTTAAATGTGTGGGAGGAAACTGGAGTACCCAGAGGAAACCCACACAGGCATGGGGAGAACACACAAACTCCTTACACAGTGTCGGACTGGCCCACCAGGATACCAGGAAAACTACCAGTGGGCCCAGGTGCAAGTGGGCCCTCCTGCTCCTGACCATTTGCTATTTCTGAATGGGAACAAAGAGGAAAATAGATGCTTACATGTAATTAAAAACAATAGGAGAATAAAGATGTTTAGTGAGGAAAGGAGGAAAAATATTTTGGAGACTGGGCCTATGGTCCAAGGTTTTCTGATGGGCCCCTGGGGTTCCAGTCCGACACTGTCCCTACAGATAGTACTCTAGGTGGAATTAAACTCAGAACTCCAGTGCTGGCAGAAGTGCTATTCACTGGGACACTATGACTTATACTTGTATACATGACTTGTACTGACCAACTTGTGCAATGTATACCAGGACTAATATTGCACTACATATAATGTAATTATACAATTACTATCCAATTACTATTTTACGTTTTAACTATATATATGAACTGCTTAGGAACTTATAAGCAATCATAGTGCAGAGAAGGGGAATGAAGGAGTTTTGCATTTAAACATAGGGAAAAATGATCCCCAATGAACTGACTGGTACACACAAGGGTCGTGGTCAAAATTTTGGTACTGTATGCGTGTGTTTATACATTCAGTATATGAGCTTTTTAATGTCAGCTCTTACTTAGAAGCTATGTTTTAAGGGCAGCCATTTGTTTGTTTTAACCTTAAAGGCGAGTAATTTGCAGTTAAACTCAGTTCATTTTTAAAATGTATAATAAAGCAGTAGAATTCTTAATGAATCAGATGAAAGTGAGTGTTGAATTGTCCAGCTTGAAGTATATAACAATATATGGAAAACAATCCCTGCTTTATTTCTTTTTAGCTTGGTGCATGGAATGTTTTAATGTCCTATATATATCAATAATGGGTGCAGAGGACCTCATACAATGCAGGGGTTGCTGTCATAAAATGTGGGGTCCACTGTATTATCAGTTTCTGGGGCCACTCTCTCATATATTACTGATCCCACTGTGACATATATTGCTCGAATTGCTGGAGACACTTTGACATATTGATGGAGCCACTGTGACATTTATTGCTAGGGTCATCGTGTCATATATATTTGGGACAACTGTGACTTTTATGTGTGACATATATTACTGGTTTCACTGTGTCATATATTTCGGAAGCCACTATGACATATACTACTAAGGCCACTCAGTTATTAAATTCTGGGGCCACTGTGTCATATATTTCTCAATCTACTGTTATATATGTTGCTTGGGCCACCATGTTATGAAATGCAAGTCTTACTGTGTCATAAATTGCTAGGGTCAATGTGAAGTATTGCCAGTGCCACTATGATAAATAATGGTGGTATCACTGTGACATTGCTGCAGCACCTCTATTATAAAATCCTGGAGTAACTGTTTTTATATACAGATGTGGTCATGGTGTTGTGAAATGTTGGGGTCACATTACATTAACAATTATTTATAAAGCGCCAACATATTCCGCAGCGCTGTACAATATGACACATTGTCATCTATTGCTGGAGCCACTGCTATAAAATGCTGTACATGACTTAAAATTGTGTGCAATGGTCTTGTAAGTGAGTGTGGCTGAAACAGAGGTATAAAGAATTGGCACACCAAACATTAGAAAACCAGTTTCTGCTCCTACCCCTTCATAATTGACCCCTAACATGTCAGGTGCTGACCTGTAAGCCAGACCCAGACTGTTAATATGTGGATTCTGTCAAATGCCAGAGGGGCTGGTGTAAGATGCCATAGGCAGTCATTTTTTAGTGGGCTGGTGAAGGACTGTTTGGGCCTTTGTGTACTTGAAATGCCAGGGCCTATTTTGAATCCCAGGCCTGCCTATAAGGGTGTCATTCATAAAGGCATGGGAGTAAGCTAATGCTAATGAGCAAGAAATTTTGTAGATGAGCACACTATATACTGTAGCTTGCACGTGTACTTTCCACTTGTAAAGCTGGCCATTTACATTTTTTTCTCTCTTCCTAATGACCAGTTTCAGTGGGATCCGACCAGTTTAGGACTGAGACCCCAGGGGCCCACCAGAAAACCTTAGGCCATATGCCCACTCTCCAAACTATTTTTCCTCCTTTCCTCACCCTTTTTCCTCTTTCTTCCTATTCACAAATAGGGAATGAGCATGAAACAGGCCAAATGGTCAGAAGGAGGGCCCACTGACACCTGGGTCCATCTGGAGTTTTCCTGGTACCCTGGTGGGCCAGTCCGACACTGGATCCAACAAATTATCATAAGGTTAATGGGCTCCAAACAATCGTACATCTAGTGATATTTCATCTGACATTGGTCAGAAAATCGAGGCAGGTTTGAGAATTTTCATTGTTAACAATTAAATTTGCCAATTGTCTAATTGTTTGCAAGACCAAGCAGGTAGTTTGCCTAACTTCAACTAGACAATCGTTTGAAATGGGCTTTTTTTTGATGGGTGAATCGTAATTTTAAATGATCGTTCCAGCATAAGCTTGGTCCTACAATAATGAAATATCTTTTAAAATTCCTAACATGTATGGCCAGCTTTAGGGTCTTTTGCACACTTGTGCAGCTTGCTCCTTTAGTGCTACTATGAAGCAAAGTATAGTGCAAAACACTTAATTTTTTTGTTTTAATAAGGATTGTACAGATATGGGACCTGTTATCCAGAAACCTCGGGACCTGGGGTTTTCTGTACGCAGGATCTTTCTATAATCTGGATCTCTACCTTAAAGGAACAGTAACACCAAAAAATGAAAGTGTATAAAAGTAACTAAAATATAATGTGCTGCTTCCCTGCACTGGTAAAAGTTGTGTGTTTACTTCAGAAAGTCTACTATAATTTATATAAATAAGCTGCTATGTAGCCATGGAGGCAGCCATTCAAAGGAGAAAAGGCAAAGGCACATAGCAGAAAACAGATAAAACACTATTGTATTCTACAGAACTTATCTGTTATCTGCTATGTAACCTGTGCCTTTTATCCTTTTTTCCAGCTTGAATGGCTGCCCCCATGGCTACACAGCAGCTTATTATATAAATTATAGTAGTGTTACTGTAGCAAACACACCAGTTTTACCAGTGCAGGGCAACAGTGCATTATATTTTTTTTACTTTAAAGCTCTTTCATTTTTTAGTGTTACTGTTTCTTTAAATCTGCTAAAGGAAAAAAAGGAACAATTTTTTTAACATTTGAATTATATGATTAGACTAGAGTTCCTAAAATGTGGAGCTCTTTGGAAAAGAGGTTTGCGGATAATGTATCCCATACCTGCATAATTATATATTCTTCCAGAATAGATAGTCCCATATTTAGCAATAGCCCTTAAAGCAGATCCTCCTTGTAATGTTTGTTTTTTAAAAATATTGTTTCAGAATGACAAGCTTTGTGGCAAGCTACGCATTTGTCTTTTAATTTGCGTCACATATATATGTGTGTGTCCTTTACAAGTGCAACTAGACTCAAATCCTTTAAAAGCTGTGTTAATGAGCCTAATCTTTAATATGCACTGTATGCTGAAGGAACTGCCACAAAACGAACACAGGGAGATATTTCTGATTTAAGATTGCTCAGTCTTAAGTAGAGACTGTAAAACCAGTCCTATTATAACATGGCCTCTGTGTGACATTTAGAGCCATAAGTAACAGCACAGTTTTACCATATAGAATCACTGCCTGTAGGACAGCTGAGGAAGTCTCTGTGGAGCTTTTAAATCAGTTTATCAAAGCATTGATTTATTTTCCTTTTATCCAAGTAGGCTGGTGTTTAAGTGGGTGTCCATGATCGTAAATGTACCTTATTCATCAAGGAACAGAGAAAACATTGCATTCAGCACAGCTTATTTTTTTTTCTTTTCTTTTTCTCTCTCTTTTTTGAGGGGGGGATGGGGGGGAAATTAAGTTGCTTTATTTCATTTTAAATTTAGACGGGCTAAAACAGGAACTGCTTTACAGCGGAAAGAAGAAAAGATTTAACTTCATTCTTTCTTTCAGCTCAGCTGTACAATTTATTTTTGTCTTGGCAACAGATTTAAATCTCTTTGCCTGTCTTTTTTTTTTCATGGGAACTACTTGGTAAGTGCCGACATTAAAGCTGACAAAGCTTTGTGTGTGAATGTGTGTGTGCGAGTCTGTGAGTGTGTGTGTGCCTATTTTCCTTGCCTGGTTTCTGTGTCTGTGTGTGCAGGCATGCATTCATTAACTTAATTCCCCAGCATTCAACAAGAGAGCATCATAAACCAGGGAGGGGAGGAAAGGATTCATAAATATTTAGATTCTCCGTTCTACCTTCCAAAGCAAAGCAGATGAAAAAAAAAGAGTATTTAGCAAGGCCTTGGTCTAAGTTCATCTGCATGTGAATAAAAAGGGGGTACAAAGAGATGACACGGTGATACAAAATAAAATATAAACCTGGTATTCTCGAAGGGGTCATTCATCTTGTCCCTGTCAATACAATCTCAGTGTCAGTGCTAAGCTATTTTCTGCGCATGACCAAACAGACAGGCTGTGCAGTGTTGCAAATGATGTTCTCAGTTTGTTTCCGTTTAATTCCAGCACATAGGGCTCCAGTGAGCAGCGTTAATAGCTCTCATTTTTCCCTAATGATAAAAAAATACACTGCGGTGCACATACAATACATTTTAGAATGCTGGTGTTCCCAGAGGAAATTTTAAGTTCGTTAATTTACAGTACCTAGCAGTGTAATATAAAAATCCCTCATCCTTGCTTATACATGCAGAGAAATTTCGCATCATGCAAACTCATCATTTTAAAACACTTTGCTGAGGTTGACATTCAACTGAAAAGTGAAAAGCACTGTATAATTATATAGACACAAGTGTTATTTTTGTCTGGTGCTCATCTTGGTTGACGTGTCTTTTCGTGGCTGCCGAGCAAAGAATGAACACCTTTGCATTTATTGGTATTGAATTGCTTTGGTCATAAATAGCATAAAAATGATCCTTGAATAGCTCAGGGAAAGAACGGCACACATTCATTATTTCTGTTACATTAGCTTTCATTTCACATAGCAGATTCGGCTGGTTGAAGAGGTTTCAGCAGAAATTCACACAGTCCGTATACGCACCACCTATGTAACATATCTGCACACATAAAACTCATTTTCAGCATGACTGAGTCAAATCTTTTTTTTATAATCATGAGCTGTGACATACAATGTATGTACCTTTTGTATATCTCATGTAGTGATACAGTAAACTGAGGAAACCTTAAGCTCAGCAAATGAAATGTTATTGTCGGCTTATGTTGGCAGGACCCATTGCCCATTTGCTTCTGGTTTTCCTTTACTTTGATTTGCTTTTTTATTTTGTTTCCACAATTTTTATCTACTGTCTCTCCTACTGTATTGATAGAATTCTAACTATTCCTGTATGTTTTTAAATGGCTTACAGGGTAAGCAGTAGCTGTTAAAAATTAGAATAAAAGGTTTAAGAGTAAAAACAGGAAGAGCAAAGAGAAAAAAGGCTTTGATCTGCCAAGCATTGGCTTATGGGGATACAGAGGTCAACAGAGGGCCAGCCAGACAGATAGCATTTATAAAGAGCTGCCAATGGTAAGGCAAAAAAATGAGTTGGAGAATAATCAGTCGGATGGAATGGGGTGGTTGCAACAGACAATGCCAGAAGAAGGGGTAATAGGCAACTCAAGAAAGACAGGAAGTGAAAAGTTGCAGCATAATATACAAAACCTAAGCTGCAGTCAGTTGTGTTTTGTTTGTCCAATGCAATTCATATTTTTTTTCAACAGAGCATAAAACTATTGATATTTAAAGGCATCTTAGAGTTTTGTGTTCTGCATAACATCACCTCCCAGCCTTCTGATGTTTTTCTAAGGTAAGTTTTACAATAGTTCTGTAGGTTAGTAAGATATGAAACATTTATTTATTTCTCAAACAATTTATAATAACCTACGTTGTTAAAAGAGAATACCTACACAAATGCAAAATATTCAGAATCAATATAAATTACATAGAGTATCTATTGTACTCTTTCAACAGTCACCTAGATCCTATTTCTGCTTTTATAAGTTTCCATCTTCACTACTCTGGAGTTGGTTCACATGAGGAAATCTCCTTCACCTATGCACAAAGACTGTGGGTGGAGCTTAGCTCTGAGAGGCAGGGAGGTTAGTGTTTGGAATGCTGTGGCTCTTGTCTGTCAGAGCATAATCCCAAACTCAGGTTTGGTTAGAGGACTACACCTTACACCCTATTCAACCTCTTTAACAAAGGGTAAGTTAAACTGTATGCATTAATGATACATATGACTTAGCCATGTCAGTGTTAATATTATGTTATAACAGTACATAGCCACAGTTTGGGGTATTTTTATGGCGTTGTGTCCTTAGCACAATCTCTAAATCAACCATTATGTAACCTACTGCCATTACTCAATAGTATTAACCTGTTTTTTGTTCCCTTCTCAGATGTGCGCATCTGCAGTGAAGGGTCTGTGCAAGTACGCAAGGTGCATATAGTGACGTGAAAATGGCCTCCATGTTTGCACAATGATGTATTCTGGACTCAAAATAGGCCACACCCACTTTTTCAGTAGCACCTCTGGTAAAGTTGTGTGGTTTTTGAACAAAAACAGTTTTTACTGCTAGAAAAGTCTTTCTTTGGTCGCATTGAGAAATCTAGTTGTACTTATTTGACTAAAACAGAAAGATCCTCAGCCAGTCCCACACAAATAATTTGTGTTTCACACTAGTGTATAGTTAAATCAGTGTGTGGATTTTCTACAGTTTCAGTAAAGTCTTTAGAAAGAGAAGCATGGAAGTAAAGGAATGTAATGTTGCTATAAAGTATATGCAGACAAATACATTGTTTATTAAAAACTGAAAGGCCTTTTTACAAGTATAATGTTGAAAGATTCATAGATTTAAGCATAAAAACAGTATTTGTTCTTTTGAATGCAAAAATGGAGAATCAGTTTTGCATTTTTTTAACAGGTTCTATTGACTCCGTGGTACGAGATGTAAATGACAGCTACCAAACATTTAATGGAACAAGAGCCCTGTACCAGACATCATATTTTCAAGTGCATCTTTCAATGGACTCTATTCATGGTCTGTGAAGTCATCTCCTACTCTGTGGCATTTTAAACAAGGGCAGCTGTGCTAAACGTCAACGTTTTGGTGAAGTTGATGCAACAGGCTTAAATTAGGAGCCCAGTTAGATGTTTATGTATTTTAGCTTTATACTTATGGGAAATGTTGGGAAAAACATTGACATGTTCAAATTCATCTCCATTTTTAGATTCTTGTGATGTCTTTTGGTACAAAAACCTGATTGTTTAAAGAAGTACATTCTCTTTCAAGTTTATTTCCACTGGGGAATTTATATGAAACTGAAGAACATCTAATAACTGATGCAAAGGAGAAAAAATTGCAAAACCACAAACAGTGTGAAGCTAGCAAGCCTTGCCTACAAGGCTGTGAAATAGGTTGAATTTCATTCAGACATCAAATGCTATTAAATGTGTTTTGTGTTGCATAAGGGACCACTTTCTGCCTTACATTTCCATGTTTTATTCAAATGGGAAATCTTCTAATAGGCATTTAAGATGCACAGACAAAGTGGCTGAGACAGAAACTCAAGTTCACCTTGATTCTTATTTTGTAGATCCATCATTTTCCTCATTTGCTTTTTGTGTGATTGAAAAGTAACATTATTTCATACCACACAGAATATGCCAATAAAACAAGGCAAAGACTAAAAAGCAAATCTACGGCTTGACAAATTCCAGTTTATAAAATTTAACTGGGAAGCAGTATGCTGAAAAACATTATACTTACCCTTTTTTATATAGTGCTTCATTACAAAGATATGTTCAGTCACTTACAGTATGTCTTTCTCTACTCTAGTGAACTAGGGTAACCAACTAGGGTCAATTTCATCACATACACATTAACCTATAATTGTATTTGGAAAGAAGCTGCAGCATCCAGAGGAAGCCTATGAAACTTGGGTTTGATATAGATGGTCTCATAATAACGATTAGAGAGCTCATTTTGATCAATCAACAATAAAAGCAAATCAGTGGTTGGTTGCCTTGCTTTTAAACATAAAAACATTTTACAGGAAGACATCTACAGTCATAAAGCAAATAAACCAATGTTTTTATCAGTATAACTGGTACTGTAATATGGCATTTTTTAATGCCAATCTACCTGGTGTTTGTCAAACCTGTTTTATTTTAATGGTTAAAAATGTTTGGTGCATTATGTGCTACCATACACACATACTATTTTTTTATTTATCAAATGTAAATATTAATTAAAAAGAAGAATAAGAATGTCAGCAAAAATCTAAAATTACAAAATGGGGACCAAAACTGACATTTTTTTGTGAAAAAAGTTATACCAAACTTAAATAATTATATATGAATACTTTCTTCAGCCTACATTGCATGAAATTTTTCAGACCCCGTCTGTATTGGTGCACATTGTCTCAGGGTCAGCAATTGCCTCTGGCTGGAAGGTCACAATATTCCCTATCAGCTCATAGGAAGTGGTTGCTAGAAGTGATGGTGATGCCATAAGGGCTTTAGTCCTAACTCCTCTATTTACAACATTTAAATAAAGCCAAAAGGGAGAAACCATTGTGCTGAAGGATACAGTATATACAAAAAAATGTTTTTAAAAAAAGAGGTTATAATATATTTATATTGATGGACATCCACATGCACAAAGCTGCAGAACACTAGTCTATAAAATGTGGTTTAATAAAGAAATAGTAATTTCTTGCCAGTTTTATTCTTTGGATGGTTCAGACCTGTGCTGGAAGAGAGAAGTTCAAATGTTTGGGTGAAAACACTGTTGGGATTGTTTCTCTGCTTGTAGGAAATAACTTTGCATGAATCCCAGTCATTTTTGTTCACCATGGGTTTTCAGTTGATTAAATCTCTGAATGTTCTGCCACTTTTTGATGTAAATGAGCTGTCTGTGCTGAATGTAATTGGCATGGGCATGAGATCATCACTGGCCAATCAGAGCAACCTTTCCCGTCCCAAGCTCTGAAAGAAATTTTTTAATGCTGTTAAAATCCGTGCTTACTTACTGCATAACTCGAAAACTCCATGGTTCCCATCTCACTAGCAGAGGGTACAAATCCATGGCTTATTGTTTGCTTCTAATTCTTTTATCAACTGGATGTAGTGAAATGAAGATCTAGGCTAGAGTGAGAATTTTATATTCACCTCCCTTTTTTATTTTTTTTCTAAAAGCCACAAAATTTACAAAAACAAATCTGATATGAAAAAGACCAATTTAAAAATGTTTTAAATGTAAAACCTTTTTGGCCTCACTATTATCACAAAAATGAGAAGATTTCAGCACACTGTAAGAAAGCTTCTATGTGCTAAAAGCTGCAGAAAAACAGTATGCAAAAGTAACCCTAAGCACTATAATCAAACAGTGGGTCTAACATCTGAGATTTAGTCACAGTCCAGAATAAATAACTTTAATTTAAAGTGGCAACCACAAAATTATAGTAGAGGCTCTCCAGAATTAAGGGAATTATAGTCTAAATTACAGATAAAGACATATCAGGTAACAACTGCATAAGGATGTCCATTAAGTGCTGTCTGAAAGCATTATGTCATTGATTTATTTATGTTTTTGTTTTGTTTAGTGTGCGCTATGTTCATGTGTATGCTTGCTTTTGCATATAAGTCCATAGTGATTCCTTGTTAAGTCTCCATTCTCTGTAACAAGTGAGCAGGGGCCAGTTCCCTTGGGAGACAGCATCATAATATAGCTCATCTCTGTCAAAACAGGAAACTATAGCAGGTTATATAAATGTTGTATCATCTTTTGAATTGTTGGTATCCCCTTCATTTTGCATTAAGTAATACAGAAATTTGCATTTGTGATTTATGATTAACAATTTATCATAAATAGCTTATCATACTCAGTTTATATTAATTTCTATATGCTGCCTAGATGCTACTGTTGTAGATTGAAAATACCTGTTTATTATACATGCTACACTGGCTGTTTTTCTACGTTCCTGATAAAAGGGCAGATGTTTTGTGAATACCAAGATGTGCCTTTTTCACATTAGGTACTGAGTAACTTGCTTATCAAATGATAAATATTATAGTTTCAAGAAGAAATTCAAACTAAATTTGATTAGTCAGCAATAACAATAATGATGTCCTTCTCATTGTGCCAGAGGTGCACTGACAATCATTCCACAAAGAATAGTTCTCACTTGCCCAGAGCAGAAGTATAAGCACTAGCCTCACCAAAATGCGTGGGCCCAACACATTTGACTATTTGTTTATTAAAGTTAGTCAGACCTTTATAAGACTTCTTAAAACAGGAGATATTCACATATTTCATGCTATATATGAGAAGGAAAGTCTCAATTACTGGGGGATGCCAATTTTAACCACCCCCCAGTGATCGTTATCGCTTAGCTGATACCCCAGGCTGGTCCTCCTGTTAGCAGAAAACTGCACCAGCCTGGAGTTCTTCAGCGAGCTCCATGGAGCAATCCTCTTCTTCTTATTCTTTAGTCAAACTCTTTATGTGCGCAGTAAACTGAGAGCCATTTTTTCACTTTCAAAGTTCAGCATTTCACTGTACTGCTTATGTGCATCTGCGCACAGATGCTTGCTAAAGAGTACCAAAGTACTGCAGTACCAAAGGCTACTGCAGTTTTCTGGCTGGGGCGCTGGCCTGGGGTATCAACTGATTACAATCACTAACATTTGGCAGCCCCCAGTGATTAAAATTTCCCTTGTCCTTTAAAACCAAAAATGAGAGGTATTAATCTTCACTTAAGGAATTATAGAGGAATTAGGTATTACTTCTTTCTTTTCTATCAACACTGCTGTTATTTATTTCCATATAGAAAAAAAATAGTAATAGTACAAGCAATTTAGGATGTTGACTTACTGACATATTCAATGCCAGCGTGACTTACTGTTTGTTTCCCAATTGGGTTCACCTTACATTACTGAATATGACATCCATTCAGATATACAATGTTTGGTGTAATGAACTATTGGATAGAAAGAAACGGGGGGAAAAAGTAAAGAGACAGTGTAAGAAATTATTTTTTGGGGAGGTTCTTGTCTTCAATTGGGTGCTTATTTGTATAAAGTCATGACAGTGCTTTGGTCTTTAGGCAAGTGAGGAGGAGGAGGCAGGATTTGATTGATCAGTTGGTGGGTTGTTTAGTTCTTCTAGCAAAGAGGCTTCTGCCCACCATTTAGGGGCACATTTACAAAAGCACGAACGCTCGAGCGTTCATGCGAACGCCCAGAGCGTATTTTTGCCGATTTTTTCGGGCGTCCTCACTGACTTTTTCGTACGGCGCACAACTTTTTCGTACGCCGCACAACTTTTTCGGACGTTTGCACAAAAAAATCGGAAAGGTTTTATCACTGTTTACAATTGTTCGGTACGAAAATTTCGTGACTTTCGGATCGCCAATACGATATTATCGCGACTAATACGATTTTTTCGTAAGCATTTTCGTGATTTTTGCGATATTCCGAAATTTTTGTTTCCAATACGATTTTTTCCCATTCGTGATTCGGATTCGTGGATTAGTAAATGTGCCCCTTAGTGTATTGGAATGGGGCTAACCGTTTAAGTTGTGTTCGATTATCAAGTATGTCCAAGTATTCGTTCCAAATGTTGTAGAACTGTGAGCCTCCTGATTCTTTGTCCTGATGCACTAAAATTGCATAATGTATAATAATTTACATTCTCATAATTGATTTTATGGTGGTTGTGCGGCCATCCAGGATTCCAGAATTGATTTTATTGCTTTTAGTACAAATAAATCTGCCAGCCTGATGTTACCTTTTTTTTCTTTATCAATGGGTTTAGGATATAGTCCTAAAAGTATCTGTGGGTTTGTGAGGATTACTGGAATGTTGCACAACGTGTTCATTTGTGTTAAAACCTGTTGCCAGAAGGTATTTAGAGTAGTGCAAGTCCATGTTCTAGATTGCCTTCAGCATGTAGGCATTTCATTCACTTTGGCGACGCGACGCAACGCAAGTTTGGGTGTGATGTGTTCTATGACGAAGTTTTAGGGGCACATCCTGGAAGCAGACTGCTGAAAGGGTTTTTGTACGTTTGGCATATGCTGTAGTGAGTTGGGTGATTGTAATGTTTGGAATAACTCTTAACCATTTAGACTTCCCTTCTTTACGCAGGTTATAATCTATGGTTGGTTTAATAATAGTGTATAATAGTGTATTGCGGACAGAAGCTGCCCTTTGTTTACCCTAATTAGAATATCCAGGGGGTTGCAGGACAGTTGTGATTTTATTTTTGGGATTGTCTCTGTTACGTAGCTTTTGACCTTTAGGTACACAAAGATATGGTTGTTAGGAAGTCCATATGTTGTTTGTAACTCTGAGAATGTATATGATTTGCACTCTCGATGGTTTATTATTTATTATTTATAGTGAGCCTATCATTGTCAGACCTTTGCGTTTCCACAGGTCAAATTGAAAGTTGTATTTACCCTCCCTGGAATCGTGAGTTTTTAAATAGTGGCAAGCAGAGTGAATGTTTGTATGTGCCAAATAACTTTTTTTGCATTCTTTGCCAGGCTATGATTGTTGTGTATATGAGGGGGTTGATTCGGCAGTGCAGTGGAATTTCTGAAGGTAAGGCATGTAGTAGATATGATGAGGACACATTTGGGGTCTCTTGTTGTATTCGTGTATCTATTTGTGTTATTCACTAGTGATGAGCGAATCTGTCCAGAAACGACAACAAAATTCACAAAACAGTGAAAAATCTGTGAAATGTGTTTGTCGTGCAATTTTTTTGTCGCCCGCTTCTCTTTTTTTATCACCCGTGCCCATTTTGAACGCGACCATGCCTTTTTTTTTACATGAACTGTACCTTTTTTTGACGCAACCTAGTTTGATGTGCACAAATTTTTCGCCAGCAAATTTTCTCTGAAGTTTCGCAAAACAATTCGCCAATGGCGAAATGTGGAAATTCGCGGCAAATCGATGTCTGGCGAAAAAATTCGCTCTTCACTATTATTAACCCAATCTGTCACTATGCACATTTGACTTGCTAGGTTATAGTATTTGAGTAATGCTAGGTATAATCCACTCTTGGTTTTGGGTTGTGCTAATTTCAGTTGGGATATTTTAGGTTTCTTATTGTTCCATATGAATAATAGTAATTTCCTATTGATTGGTGATATCTGTGTTTGTTATTATGGGTAAGGCTTGAATTTAGTAGTGAAGTTTTGGGAAGGCTATCATTTTAAAGAGGTTGAGTCTTCCTATGTAGTTGATGGGTAAGCTTTTCCAGCTCTTAAAATGTGATATAATTTTATCTATTGTTTCAGTTATGTTTAGTGCGTATAGTCTATTACTATCTGCCGGGATCTTCACCCCTAAATATTTAAGGGAATTGTTTTGCTGAAATGTTTTTGCTGCTTCCTTAATATTGCCTAACCATAATATCTCCGATTTATTGAAATTGGCACAAAACCCTGAGATAGTTCCAAATTGTTTAAGCATATCTATTATATGTGGGATGGCTGTTGTTGGGATCACTACAAATAACTATATATCATCAGCATAGGCTGAAAGTTTTGTTTCTACGGCACCTATTTTAATGCTTTGAAATTCTTGTAGTAAATTTAAATTACATATCAGATGGTCTAGTTAAAGAGCAATGGTGATAAAGGGCATCCTTGCTTAGTGCCTTTATGTAAGGTGTATGGTTTACCCCTTGGGTGGAAATGAAGGCTTGTGGTGTCTTGTATATAGAGTGTATAGTTAAAAGCATCCCCTGCAGGTGACTCAGTCAAACACCTTTACAGCATCTAAACTGATAGCTACTGTTGTGGTATGTGGGAAGCGCCTACTTTTTAATCCTGCTGCTATAAGATTTCTAATATTTTGGATGGAGTATTGCTCTTGAACAAAACCTGTCCGTTCTGGGGAAATGATTTTTAGCAAAATACTTTTGAGTCTGCAAACACCTTGCTCAGGACCTTGTAATCTGTATTTAATAGTGAAATAGGAAAGAGGTAAGGCATGCTTAGTCTTGTATGCCGCCTTTTCGCTAGTTGTTATGTCAGGATATCTGATGGCAGTTTAGCTAATAATGAGCATTGTTCATCTTGACTAATAAGGATTGGGCTTGGTTTATGAGAATTTAAACTGCTCATGACTATTAAGCTGTTCTACCTAGATATTTGTACTCATTATGAAAGAATGAAAAAAGAAAACACATTTAAACATTAGTAACTATATAAATTGTAGTAATTTCCTCAACTGAATTGAGGATGCCACTGTACCTTTACCCCATGGTTTGAGCTAAATGGTTAACACTTGAAACTAAAATAGAGTTTTTGGATTTTTGAGTCCTGAATGTTATTCTTGTTTGGTTACATTCTTTCAGTTTTTGGTTAGAACTCCTGTGTTTTGGTATATAGATTTCCATTCTTTTTAGTCCATGTTGTCGTTTTGAGGATTTGCTTATTAGAGCATACAGTATGTCATAACAGGATTCTGGGAAGAAATTCCTTAAGGCTCCTAGAAAAGTCCATTTACATGGGCTTTGTCCCATTTACATGGGTTTATCCTATAGGCTAAAGCTCACCCACTGTGTTTAAAGCAGAAGCCAGGATAATAGCTGATCAGATTCCCAACTACAGACCGGTTTCGCCCTTTTTGGGGCTCATCAGTGTAGCGCAGGGTATTCTGATCAGCTTAGGTAGAGCCAGGAGTGGGGATACACGAACAAGCTAACTTATTAGAGCATTCAACATGTTCAGTTGTCTATGAAGATTCTCATTCATCCAGGTCATGATATACAGTATCTAGTAGAATTAAGTCTAAAACAACTGGACTTTTCTGAGTTTTTCTTGAAAACGTTTCACCACTCATCCGAGTGGCTTCTTCAGTTCAAATGACTGGTAGGGAATTCCCCGGTATTTAAACTCTTGATGGTAGTAGAGTCACAGACATCCAATCACAATGGTTCCATTGAACTTGTTCAGTTAGGTGTTAGCTGAAACTGACAGGAGTAAGAAGGTATGATCCAATCACAATGGTACCAAGATTCTCATTGATGAAGGTGTTAATCCTTTAAAGTACATGATTGGAAGTGTGAAATGTTGTGAAACTGCCGAGGTTCCAGCCTTCACCAAACACATAAACTCGGTGGACAAAAACATCACGTTCACAAGGGAAGATGTGAAAGACAGCAAACTGGCTTTTTTGGACTGTGCTATAGTTATCAAAGAGGGGAGGGACCTGGATATTGAAGTATACAGGAAACCCACCCACACAGACCAGTACTTGCTGTTTGATTCCCACCACCCTTTGGAACATAAACTGGGTGTAATTAGGACTCTACATCATCGGGCTGAAACGGTGGCATCAAATGCAGAGGCTAAGGAGAAAGAATATAAACATCTAAAAGGAGCTCTGAAAACTTGTGGGTACCCAGACTGGGCCTTCATCAAAACCAAATCAAAGACCAACAGAAAGGCCAGACCTACAAACAGAAGGGAGGAACACAGCAGGCGAAACAACATAGTCATTCCATATGTTGCTGGAACATCAGAAAAACTTAGGAGAATTTTCAACAAACATCGCATTCCTGTGTTTTTCAAACCCAGCAACACCCTGAGACAGAAGCTGGTGCACCCTAAAGACCCTACACCCAAGCACATGAAAAGTAATGTGGTCTATGCTGTCCAGTGTAGTGAAGAGTGCTCAGACTTATACATTGGGGAGACAAAACAACCTCTCTGTAAGAGAATGGCCCAACATAGGCGGGCGAACTCCTCAGGACAAGACTCAGCAGTCTATCTACACCTCAAAGAAAAAGGTCACTCTTTTGAGGACAGTAATGTGCATATTTTGGACCGAGAGGACAGATGGTTCGAAAGAGGTGTGAAAGAGGCCATTTATGCCAGCTTGGAAAAACCATCCCTGAACAGAGGAGGGGGCCTGAGACACCGCTTGTCACCAACATACAATGGCACGTTGACATCCTTACCCCGGCAGTTTCACAACATTTCACACTTCCAGTCATGTACTTTGAAGGATTAACACCTTCATCAATGAGAATCTTGGTACCATTGTGATTGGATCATACCTTCTTACACCTGTCAGTTTCAGCTAACACCTAACTGAACAAGTTCAATGGAACCATTGTGATTGGATGTCTGTGACTCTACTACCATCAAGAGTTTAAATACCGGGGAATTCCCTACCAGTCATTTGAACTGAAGAAGCCACTCGGATGAGCGGTGAAACGTTTTCAAGAAAAACTCAGAAAAGTCCAGTTGTTTTAGACTTAATTCTACTAGATACTGTATAACATGTTCAGTTATTTGCTTGTTGTAGGTCTCCAAGATTAAGTCGATTCTAGTAGGTGGTCAATTTAAGATGTGTCCTCCAGTATTTAATATTTCCCATTCAACTGGTGGAGAGTGTTCCTTCCCGTGAGGTGTGAGTTTCAGTTGTTGTTTGTATGAAAGTTTTAGCTCTTTCAGGGTCCAGGAACCAGTGTGTTGTGTCATGAAATATGAGTTTAAGTTGTCCGGGGAAAGCAAGGCAAATTTGATTCTGTGGTCAAACAATGTTTTACATATTTGAGAAAACTGAGTTTTTGTGTCACAGCCACAGAGAAATCTTGAAATAGTGGGAATTTAATAACTTCGAACTCCAATGTATCCATCCATCTGTAGGCAGACATAAGTCTGACTTTATCTGGGTAGTTGGTGACTTTAAAAAGTACTGGTCTTGATCGTTTTGTTTGAATAGGTTGTGGTGGGCTGATTCTATGTACCCTGTCAATGTCCAGTTGGGGGGTGCTGTCATCGGGCTAGATTGAGGCAGGCAAGATGAGAGTAAAAAATTCCCACAGATCCTTTCCTTTTACAGTTTCCATTAAGGCTATCATGAGTAAATTACTTCTCCTATTTCTGTTTTTCCAAATCTTTGATTCGATCAGTCAAAATTGTGTCATTTTTGAAATTTATCTACTTGTGGGGTTGTAATGCTTTGATGTGCTAGAGCAGGGATCCCCAACCTTTTATACCCGTGAGCCACATTTAAATGGAAAAAGTGTTGGGGAGCAACAGAAGCATGAAAAATGTTCCTGGGGGTAGGAATAAGAGCTATAATTGGCTACTTAATAGCCCCTATGTGGACTGGCATCCTACAGAAGGCCTTTGTTTGGCATTATACTTGGTTTTTATGCAACCAAAACTTACCTCCTTAGCAGAAATTAAAAAATGAGCACCTGCTTTGACGCCAATTGGAGCAACATCCAAGGGGTTGGTGAGCAGCATGTTGCTCACGAGCCACTGGTTGGGGAACACTGTGCTAGATTTTCTCGATTTTAATTAAATTATTTAGCATTGTGTGGCCGACAATTGTGTACCTGCTGGTCCACCACAGAGCCATATATCCAAACTTGCAGACAGACAGGCTTTTTTCAATCTCCTTAAACAGTGCAAGATTTTAAAACATGGCAGTGAAGGAAAAACCATATTGGTTGGTGCAAGAAAAACAAAGAGCTCTTTTCAAATGCTTCAGGCACTGTGTTTTCCATAGATTACTATGGGAAACAGTGGCATATGGTGTTCTGATCACCAGTGTTTCCCACCTAATGGTAGCAGTGTCAGTTAAAATAGAAGCAAGGTTGCCCTGTACTTAAATCAGGTACAACAGTTTTGTACTTTGTGCCTTGCCCCCCTACTGATACTTAGGTACATTTAGAGTATTTCCGTTTCTTGGGGTTGCTGGCCCTTTATTTATTATGCATCCTGATGTAATATAAATCAGGCTACAAATCGTAAAGTGCACCTACACAGAGAGTTTTACCATGCAGACCTTTAGCTTTAGTACTTATTCATTGGCAGCTTTTGTCTCTAACTTGTCCCAATAGCACTGTAAAATATGTTATGCCATAATAAATGAATGAATGCTAAAGATTTGAAGTTTAAAGTTTTGTGTTTTTTATTATGTTCATGCAAACAGTTGTGTTGGTATAGTTGATAATTTTATTTAAAAACATTACGTACAACTGTTATTTCATGGTACACAATGTGAACCCCAGAGCAGTATTTAGCATACATGCATATTTATAAATGTCAGACCTTTCACTTTTGTATTGAAACATTACCCATCAAACTATGACCTTTAATAAACCATAAGCTAATTTATTCTATCAATACAATTGTTAAGATGCACGTTTGTCATTGTTGTGGAATAATGGCAAAATGAAGTATGCCAATGTTAAATAAACGTTTAATTGAAAAAAATGTTTAAAATAAAAAAAAAAACAGTGTTATAATGCGGCCATGCATCCTTCCCAGCAAATATTCATAAAAATAGAGTGGAATGTGGCTTGGTTAGAAATGCTGAACAACTGTCACTATAAATAAACAAATATCTACCCTCACATGGGCAGTCCCTGAGAGAGTTGCAACCCCTTTAAAATAGAATTATGAAAAGTGATGTTGAAAGTGCTAGTATTTTGCACCTATTATATTTTAATGCATCCACAAGAAGAACATTTACACCATTACTGAGACTCCTGAGGCAACAGAGAGTTGTAGTTCTTACACAGTTTCTACAGTTAAAATGCATACTTCTATAGCATACACAGTGTTGGACTGGCCCACAGGGATACCAGGAAAACTCCCAGTGGGCCCAGGTGTCAGTGGGCCTTCCTGCATCTAAACATTCGCCTGATTCATTTTCTATTTCTCTATGGGAACAAGTCAACTAAATATAAAGAAGAATAGATTATAGTGCGTAAAAATAAAAAACTAGGAAAATATAGAGGCTGAGTGAGAAGAGGATGGTTTTCTGGTGGGCTCCTGTCATCCCAGTCCGACACTGAGCATACACACATAAATAAATATAGACAAAAGAAAGAGATCCTCTGCACACTCACCCATAATGTATATGCTAAGGACATTAACACATTCTGTGCATTAAGCTGCTGAAAATGTCCCCCCCTTTAAACATAACAGGGATTGTTTGTTATTGGAATAAATTTGAGTTGGTCAACTATGTCAAAGTCATGTCAAAGTCATGGTCTGGCCAGTCCTAAGAATTCTAGCCGGTGGTACGGCATTTCGGGGAGATTAGTCGCCCGCAACAAGGGACATTTGTCACGGGCAACTAATCTCCCCGTCTGTCACGGCCCTTAAGGTCCCCATACACGGGCCGATTATAGCTGCCGATATCGGTCCCTTGGACCGATTCAGCAGCTTATTGGCCCATGTAAGGGCAGAACCGAGGGGCCTGGCCGACTGATATCTGGCCTGAAATTGGCCAGATATCAATTGGCCAGGTTAGAAAATCCAGTCGGATCGGGGACCGCATCGGCCAAATGATCAAATTCGCCTACATGCCTCCCCGATATCGCCCACCCGTAGGTAGGGATATCGGGTGAAGATCCGCTCGCTTGGCGACATCGCCAAGCGAGTGGATCTGCCCGTGTTTGGCCAGCTTTAGGGCTCTGGCACACGGGGGAGATTAGTCGCCCGCAACAAAACTCCCTGTTCGCGGGCGACTAATCACCCCGAGTTGCCATGACCCGCCATCCCGCCGGCGAACATGTAAGTCGCCGGCGGGATGGCACACGCGGCGGCGCGATTTCCTGAAATCGCCGAAAAAGACTCGCGAGTTGAGCTGCAAATTGGAGTGATATCACCCCCCTCCCAGCAGCTGATCAGCAGAACAATAGGAAGGTAGCAAGATAGCAGCTCCCAGTTACATGGGAGTAGAAAAAACAATAGGTAATCTGAAAGCAGTTCTAATGTGTGGCGCTGGCTCCTTTTGAAAGCTTAAAATCAGGCACAATGCACTGATATGGCTGCCTACACACCAATATTACAACTAAAAAGAAAAACATTTGTTGGTTCAAGAATAAAACTTTAAATGGTAGCGTGAATTATTTTCCGTGTAAACAGTGTAATTTAGAAATAAAAAGTACACCGTTAAAATCAAGACAGAATCCCCTTAAACCTTTGTGGACGCCGCCTCATTGCACCCAAGACTAATGATTTAAAATATAGCGGTGAGCACAACTTTACCCTTCTTGCAATTTAATTTTTATATATATATATATATATGTAGATCGTGAGATTACTGTATCCCTGGATATTATTCTGCCCAATAAGTAATTCAAGCCATGCTGGATGGTTTGGATGATAATGATGACATTGTATAATGTCAAATATACAAAACAAGCAATAACTGGTAAAAGAGACAAACAGGCCTTTCCCAAGCTTTACTACCCATTGCAATACAAGCTTCTAAATGCATTCATAATACCACACACCTATTTAGTGACCCACACTTTTCACTACTTTCTGTAAGATGGTCCATGGAATGATCATTTTGTTCCTACCAAAATTGATTGCTAAAATGGAAAACCAAAAGACTCATATGCAAAACCAGGCCCATATACTGTATGGATAGCTTTAATGCCAGATAGAATAATATTAATATGAGGTTAAAATACAGTTCATTACAGTTCACCAGAAAATAAAATAAAAGACAAACTGCAAACTGTGGCCAATTTTCTTTGAACGTTTGATAAAAATGAGCCAAACTAAAAGACCGTAAGCTCTTTTCATTTCATTCTTATAACATGAAGGTTATACCAGTTTTTTTTCTTTCTCTTTTGTCCTTGTATCTTTTTCCTTTTTTCATTTCAATATCATTCGGTTAATATGCTGCCAATATTTATTATTGTGCTAGAAAAATGATGGCACATTTAAAGAATAGCAACATGTAATCTTTTCAAGGACTGGGTCAGGAGAAACTATAAGAAATACCAAAATCTGCTCAGTTAGAATGCCCTTTCATATTACATAAAAAGGGGGCACTAAACTAAAAGTAATTGCATTTTAAAAAGTAATCTTTAATTCACTAAAATAAACAGCATAAAAAAGTCACATTATCCAAGGTGGGCTTGATTGATATGTGAGTGAATGATATTTTCTTTGTTATTAGCCCTTTTAGGATCTTAGTAGTTCCCTGACATTACATGTATTTGTAAATGCAATGTTTGGTGATATCCAACCGCCAAACAAACAGATCTTCTCCCAATATACCCACCTAACATTGTCGATATCAGGCTAATTCGATCATTTGACCCTAATCCATCAGCATCAATCCTGTCTTTTTTATCCCAAGCCATCCCCATATCCTTGTTTAATACACCTGCTTGTTCATTCCCCCCTCCAGCTTTGCAATATCCTCTCCAGCTCCTTCCCCTCCTCATTCATTAATTAGCTCAGTGCCTACTCACTCCTGATAAATCAGCTTGCTTCTTATCCCCTTCAAATCCATATTATTGGAACATGTTTCCGCCCATTCCTTATCAGCCTACTTCTTCACCCATATGTGACATGAAAATCCAGTCCATCTCTGTTCCACTCCATGACTCCTTATGCTCCTACAAACCTGTGGTATGTCCACCTGCTCCTTCCCTTAAGCAAACTCTCTGACATGGCAACATGCTTTTTCCCTCTCCTTACTCCATGACATGACAGCTTGCTTTTCCTCTCTACTTCACTCTTCAACATGTGCCCAGCTTTTTCCCCATAACCACAGCATCCTGTTCATTTTCTCTGGTGTGTGACATGTCAGCTCTTTCCTTCCTCATTACCTTTTCCTGTTTTATAATATAGAATCCTGCTCCTTCTCTTCTTCCCACCCTTTTTATAAGCCAATTTCAACCTTAACACTCCTCCAAGGACGAAAATATACACACTTTAGAATGAATATGTGCTAAGTTATCCGAGGTGCAGGAATATAGTGCAAATTTAGAAAGGCCTTTTGGAAAATGTCCCACTGGGGCCTGGGCCACCAAAAGATTTTTTTGTCGACTGGGAGGCCAGTCCAACCCTAGGTCTATGACATGTCTGTGTTCACGGTCATAGATCCAAAAAATGTCCTCCCTAGTAAAATACCAACTACTTACTAAAGAAGACACCAGCTAAGATATAGTTAATCATTACTGGCAACAAAACAATACTATTGGGTTTAAATTATTTTTAGTAGACTTAAGGTATGGAGATCCAAATAGTTATCCAGAAAACGCCGGATAACAGGTCCCATACCTGTATGTATAAGGACAGGTTGAACAGCTACGTTATCCTACAGTTGGGACTTAAAAAAAGACAAACTATTCCTACTTACAGGTATTACATTTTAACATTTTTTAAAAACAGCACTCATTCCATTTGCTATCCTAGCATTTGACCTCTTTTGCCTCTGTGGTGAGCAAATGTATAGTACTTTTAGCAGGCTAATATGCCTGACCAAATGAGCATATCCTTACTCAATATGGCCACCCATTTGCTGGCCCAAAGCAGGCTGATGAAGTCATTTGGGAGAGGGCCATATAATCTCATTAACTGCCTGTTTTAAATTGAAGTCAAATGTTACACATCCTCACCTTTGTGAATATAAAAAGACAGATAAAACTGCAAATAACTTTTTTCTTTAGAGTTTTTTGCAATAACACCTTGTTAAGTTTATTTTATTGTGCACACAAAATCCAGAAAAAGTGTATAACATAAGCTACTCTTTATGGAAGTGCTTTAAGGCTTTTGGAACCTATTAATTAGCCAACTGTAGGTGAGTCCTAAGTCCTGGATGTCACTTGGAGTCTGATTATTAGACTAACCCTATGAAATAACTCATGAAAACTTCACAGGACCATTTACGATGTTATCTTTTGTAAGTAAGGGTCAGTTTACAGGGTCCACAAGGGTTTGGGAACAAGTTTTCTTTCACAGTCCTCCATTTGTCTCAGGAGGCTGCCAGCATTGTGTTGTTGAGACACAGCAGGCAGTAAGGAAATAGCTTCACTCAGCTGCCAAAATAAAATGTTATTTATTTTTTACATAAGTTTGATTTACATATTTTTAAATGGACGGGTTTGGGTTTTCTTTCCTGCAATTTCTTTTCAGCAATGCTGCTCCTCTTGAAAACCAAATATAAGTCAGATCTAGCTAGGATTGTTTAAATCTTGCAAATGGGATATCAGCACCAGGGCCATGCAAACAGCACAGGGAACAAACTATTTGCATGGTTATAACAGCAGCCATTAGCATACGTGCACATGCAATAACAGGTTTATTGAAAAAAAAACCTACTTGTTCTTATAGCACCCTTTATAAACTGCTTTTTCAGGGCAACGGTTTAAAAAAATTAGTATGCCTTTCTGGATTAAGTTCTGTACTAATCTGTCATGTGAAACAAGAGCTGATAAAGAGAAAAACCTTAAACGACTGGAATCAAATCTGTGTCCCTATAGAATCAGATGTAGGCAAATTCCCTAAGCTAGGGAACGTCCACAGGGGCTGCTTTGACACATTCAGGATACTGTGGCTGCTGTCTCGTGAAGTTATTAAAACTACTCAGTCCAAACATTAAAGTTATTAAAGCACACAGCACTGAACCTCTGAGATCTATATTTTATTATAAATTTGGCTCCAGTCCAACACAATGCTCTTGGAACTTCTCAGGAGATGTGTTTCGTTTTTAACTAGAAATGACTCCTTATAAAGAATATAAATAAAACAATGTACTCCAACTAAAGGAGTCAATTATTTTGCTGCCTGTTGTGTACAGTATTACAGCCAATTGCACAGAGCAAACTGCAATAGGAAAAACTGGAAATCATAATTCTCAAAGACTGTATCGCAAAACATGCCATATTTTGTACTTTAGCCACATAACAGCAATCAGCTATAAAGAATTGCTGAGCAAATTATTTCATGTATTAAAATAAGTAATTTAGGAATACATAGTTTAAAACCCCCTAATCTATTACTAGCTAAACCCTGACTAAAATGTCTAAACTCTATAATATAAAGAATGATTCATAAGGATTTGTAGACAAAAAGGCCTGTGTTTCTATTAGCCTATGGATGATTACAGAAATTCTGTGAAGAATGTAGGGGGTGGAGAAGAAGGAGTGGATTCCTTGCAGCCCGCAGCTGCCTTGGGCAGAAAGGAGCCTTCATTGGTATGAATATTTATTGTGGAATGTGCAGAACAGCTTTTACTATGTTCTCAAAACTACTGAAGAAGCCAGAGATATTTTTATTAAAGAGCCACTGTGTTAAAATACAAATTAGTCCTCTGAGGATCACTGTTATTAGATTCACAGATATATACATGATTTATTTCCCATGGGCAACATGCATTTTTCATATGGAAAATATATATTTTTTTATCCTTTTATACATGTGTTACTTGGGCTTTTAGCAAGCAATAAGATGACAGCTATTTTATAAAAAGAAAAAAAAGCCTGTACAAATAAATATTTGTTTTAATCAAGTAAATATGGAGGATCAGTTATGAAGATTAAAAGTTATTACAGGCATAAAATAAAAAAAAGATAATGAAAGTGCAGAATATGCTTAACTCATCCTGCATGTACCACACACATTTCTTAAAGAAATCAGACTTATATCCACTATATGGAATTATCAAGCATGCTCTAAAATTAATAATGTAAATAATATTCAATGTATTATTTTAGTTGCATTAATTATAAGATCTACAAAAGCCAAAAGAATAAAATGATAAGTAAATGTATTAGACAAGGAAAGTTCTCAGTTTAGGTTTTCAATGAATTCACTGAAACACACAAAGCACCCTGTACAAGGTCAGCATCCCACACTTTACTCATACATTTCATGAAAACAAATATTCTACACAGTATAGTAATTGTTACTTCATACATAAAAACTGAGACTAATTAATAATATATAAAAAAATATGTTTGTTATGGGGAACTGACATGTAAACCACTTAAAGTGGGTCTGTCACTAATATAAACACGCAACCAGTCTGGACGTGTGATAATTCTTTTTCACATAAAAAAGTCGTTATCATTAGTCTTTGAGATATATATGGTATGTAAACGTGCTTCTTCAACCTAACATTGTTTCCTACTACAAAAACCCCCCCACAAACATGCTGCTGAGCATTGCAAATAGCTGAGCAAATAAAATCTGTCAGCGAGTCACAGCATGAGTGGGTTTTTTGCAGCTGGAAAAGATGTTAACTTGGGAAACTTAAAAATACTTTGTTAAAAATTTAAACCACTGAAAGGAAAAAAGAAAGGCATTTTTACTAAACTGAATATTTTTCTTATCAAACCACTTGAGTTAAAAATGTTGTTTTAACACAATTTCTAGCTAAACTTTTTTTAAACAAACCTTTAGTATGTTATAGATAGACCAGTCCCAAGCAACTTTAATTTATCTTTATTTTTTATGATTTGCAAATTATCAGCCTTCCCATTCTGCCTCTTTGCAGCCAGAAACTGAAAATACTACCTGGTTACCAGGGTCACTGACCCCAGCAACCGAAAAAGACTTATTAGATTTGAGCTTTTAGTTTCATCATAATTCTTTTTTTTGCTGTCTATAAATCTGTTTTCTGACTGCCAGATTGCTCTTTGATGGCAACTAAATTACCAGCCTAACAGTTGCCCAACCAAAAATGTAAACAATATAAAAATTATTAATCATTTAATATTTAAATACCACTGTGTACAATATTCTTTTATTACACAATTAGAGGCACAAAATCTGTGTATAAAGACAAAAATATTTACTTTTCCATTTACGCATCCTATGGTTCATTTGCTATCAGGAAATAAGGGCACTATTCCCAGGCCCGGATTTGTGGCGAGGCCACAAAGGCCCGGGCCTAGGGCGGCAGAAATTTAGGGGCGGCATGCCGACCCGCCGCAACAAAATTGTGACATTTTGCTCCCATACGGAGCAATGGGGACTTCTCCCCACTGCTCCGTATGGGGGTTTAAATGCCCGCGCATGCGCGATTGCGTCGGCGCGGCACAGGGGAGGTGGGTTTGTTTGCGCATGCGTATGGGGGGCGGGGCGTGAATGGGGTGCGGCCTAGGGGCGCCCGCTTTGAAATCCGGTGCTGACTATTCCCATTTACCTATCCAGTGCCCATTGTTCCTGTTTCATGTCTTTTGTTGCATATGGCACAAGGCATTGTCCAGTAGTACAAGGGAGCCCTGTAGCTGTTGTGATCAAAAGAGCATATAAAGCAGTAAGCAATTGAGAAAGCTAGGAAGAATCAGGCACAGCCACGATGCCAGGAACTGCAAGTGTCTGCTGGAGTAACATTAAAGGAATCAAGGAAAAGGTGAAGGTATGGGGGCACTTTATAATTAAGAAAGTGATGGACAGCATGTCCGTTCCATAAAGTTCCATAAGGGTCCCCAAGAAAGTGCTTGCTTACTTTACTGCCTGTGCCCTAAAATGATATTTAGGTCAGTGGGGAAGTGTTGTACCAGCTGTCCCCTACCATAGAAGACATTTGCTTGTCGACAGGAGCATAGCTATAGAACAGTGATCCTCAGCCAGTGGCTCGTGAGCAACATGTTGCTTACCACACCCAGATGGGGCTACCAAATAGCCAATCACAGCCCTTATTTGGCATCCTCAAGGAACTTTTCTCATGCTTGTGTGGCTCACCAACACTTTTTACATCTGATTGTGGCTCACAAGGTTAAAAGTTTGGGGATCCCTGCTATAGAGGAAACATAACATTCAACTGGTGGCAGGCCTAGGCCATTTCTAGTAATAGATCAGATGAACTGGAAGGTGGGAGTGCTGTAAATACTGTACTGTATCCTAAGGTCCAGTTGGAAGGTGCATAACATAGCTGTTGCTGCCTATTCATATCTGCTGATCAAGACTATGCTTATCATATCAGCAGAGATGAGCACTGATACTGATTTTTTGTCTTTCTTAAAAAAAAAATTGTGTTTTGGACATCTAGGACAAACTTCCTAAGGATACAGAGCCTTCTGTATACTTGTAGACATGTTTAAGCTAACTGCAGATTGGTTGCTATGGGTTACTGGAATCCTCTTAATTCCTAAATCTGACTTCTTACTTCTAGAGGAAGTTTATATTGGCTACTACACAGGCATGTAACTAGAGGCCTTGGTGCATTTATCCTCCAGTTTATGAATGCAAAACTGTGCATAGTCACCTTCTTTTGTGATAGAAAAACATGTTAATGGCTAAAATGCCCTCCAGGTCCAGAAGCTCAGTGCAAATGCAACCCCTGCGCCTTGTGCATTTATGCAACCGACTAAGCATTTGTTTTATATATTCTCCCCACAAAATATTTTCTGTACAATATAACTGACATGACACAAGAGTGCGTTTGTCTAGATGGGGTAGTGTCTCAAACAGCAAGTATAGCATTCCCAGAACCCTAACAACTAAATGTAATTAGGTTATGAAAGAAACTGTTAACTTGCAAATAAGATCATTTCCTTGTTTAATGATTTTTTTTCTTTCCACATAATTGATATGAGAATTAGGGAATTTCTGTATTGTGCACTGAAAAGAAATCATTTAAAAAACCACATGTTGCTGACAGCTGCATATATATCTTTTTATTTTGCTAGAATCTGTAATTAAAGTGAAACATGAAGACATTTGGCAGCTTTGTTCTATTTATAGGAATATATATAAATCAAATTATAGGGTTGATTCACTAAAGGTCGATAAGCTTTATCGCATGCTTTTTTGCGTTAAAACTGCCGAAAAAAATGCGCGATTCGCTAAAGAATTTTCATATGCGTTAAGACGCATATTGCGTGTGTTAAATATTGCGCTGCTGCTATGCGTTATTTTAAACGCATTGCGTTCTTTAGCGAATGAATAGTACCGCATGAGTCACAAAAGCACCTAACGCGTTAAATGTGTTAATTAGCGCTCAAATCTGTGCGAATATTAACACCTAATTGGGGGGGGCATTGGGCAGAGCACATTTTTCCTTTTTGTGTGGAAAAAGGCAAGATGGAGTTTGCAATGGGGTTTTTGCTTGATTTGGAGGAGGAACATCAAGTCCCTGAGCCTTCCAGAGTGATACAGCCTCGTTTTTTTCATGAAAGGGCCACTTTAGAGGGCTTAAGCGAGGATGAAGTGGTCAGGCGCTACAGGCTCAATAGGGCAGCAATAGCTAGCCTGTATGAGCTGCATGAGCCTTCCCTGCAGCTACTGACTCGCAGAAGCCGTGACATCCCTGGAATGGTGAAACTCCTGTGCTCCCTGCACTTTTTAGCCACTGGTAGTTTCCAGAGGGTTGGGGGGGTTTACGGGAGGGTGTCACAGCCTACCTTTTCACGGTGCCTTGGCCAGGTCCTGGACACCATACGCTTGGTGTCTGGGAATTTCATCTCGTTCCCCCAACATCGGAACGAGTGGAACGCTGTGAAAAGGCAGTTTTATAGGGTAAGTGGCATCCCCAATGTGTTGGGTGCAATTGATTGCACCCATGTGGCATTAAACCGCCCCCCAGGACAGCGAGCACAGGGAGCGATGGCAAGATGAACATCCTGAGCATCGTGTCTGGGTTCCCCGGCTCCTCTCACGATGCTTACATCCTAAGGCAGTACGCACTTTACGATGCTTTCGAGACAGGACAAATGCCTCACGGGTGGCTGTTAGGTAAGTATTTGTGTCATGTCTAGCACAACTTGCCCACATTTGCTTTCTGTCTCCCACTGTAAAACCAGGCCCTGCCTGCCATAAGCTTGTTTTTCAATTTGAAAAGTGCCCTCGTTTGCCAGTGGGAGAGTCAAAGCAGCTACTTGTAGGGGCACATTTACTAATCCTCGAATCCGAATCCCGAATGGGAAAAAACGGATTGGAAACGAAAATTTTGCGATTTTTTTCGGCACTGTCGCGATTTTTCGTCGCCGTCACGACTTTATTGTATTTTGCGCGATTTTTCGTCACCGTTGTGATTTTTTTGTATTGAGCAATTGTAAACGGCGGAAAAACCAATCCGAATTTTTCGCGCCGGCGACTATATACGATAGTCTTAACGGCGATGAAAAAGTCACGCAAAATACAAAACAATTGCAACGGCGACGAAAAAATACCGATCATTACGAAAAAAACGCATTCGGACGTTCGTGGATTAGTAAATGTGCCCCGTAGTGTCACCTATCACTCTCACACTGTCACATCTGTTGCAAAAGGGCCGTGTTTTGACAGAGGGAGACTGGAAGCAGCTTATATCTTTGCAGCATCTTATTACATCTTTTTTTATTTCAGGAGATGCTGGCTACCCGTGCTCTAGGTGGCTCATCACTCATTCACAGGCCGTGTTCACGGGCCGAGTGTGCTTTTAACGAAGCACATGTCAGAGCGCAGTCTGTGATTGAGCGGACATTTGGGGTCCTTAAAAGCTGGTTCTGCTGCCTGGATAAATCAGGAGGCAGCCTCATGTACAGCCCCTCTAAAGTTGCCAAAATTGTGGCTGCATGTGCTGTACTGCACAATCTGGCGAACCGGCATGGCTTACCAGGCGATGTGGCTGATGACCTGGAGGACCCCATACATCCACAAGATCCTGTCCAAGGTGCGGATGCCAGAGGGAATGAAGTCCAGGGCCAAATCTTTACCAATTACTTTTCCTGTAAGTACCTACAATCTTTAATCCCATAAACAAGAAATTCCAAACAATTTCTCAAAAAAAAAAAGATTTTATTTACAGGGAAATTAGTTGCCCACTTAAAAACGAAATGCTCCTTTCTTTAATTACTCACAGAAGTAGTGAGTGGTAACTAAGGCTGCTGTTGATTTGAGCAAGGTGATTCCTCCACCCCAAACACAAATAGCAAAAACAGAAATAACTATTTACAAGAACATATGCAAATGTATTTTTTTTTACGCAGCTGCCTAGTGGGAGCTGCAGGAGCGGTAGCTGAACTCTCACCACTATCTCTAGTGGTAGAGCATGTTGGCTGAACTTTCTTTTGGCTTTTTTCTTGCATTAAGATTTGCTTCTCTAGAAGAGAATTTTGTTTAGCCAACAGTGCCAATTTTTCACGTTTTAATTGGATACGCTCATCTTGCAGGCTTAACATAGCAGCCTTATGTGCAGCCTGTCATGCCTGACTCTCCTGTTGCAGGCTTAATATTGCAGCCTCATACACAGCCTGTCGTGCCTGACTTGCACTGTAGGCATTAGTGGCCACACACAAGTCCACATGTATAGTGTCCAACTTTTTCATTAGACATTTGTTGTGGCGTATAAGGGCTTTGTGGAACCGATCCTTCTTAGGTTCCTTGGGGGCCACATTAGCTGTGCGGGTTCTGGCCTGGGTTGTGACCTGCTGCTGGGGAATGTTTGCTGGCTCCTCATCTGAAAACAAGGCCACGTCGCTGGCACATACGACAGACCCTCTGTCGCTTGCCTCCCCACTAAAAGTTTCCCCTTCAATTTCAGGAGCACATTGTGGGGAGTGGAGCAGAGACGAGGAGCATTTAGCAGAGCGTCTGTGGCCACCTTTTGGAAAAAAGAAATATAATTTATTTAATTTTTTGTTATTATGTTCATGATGCCAGGCAAACTTCATTGACAATAAGTTTTTAAAGTTTATTTTGCAAAAACTATTTGTGGACATTGATTGATTTTAGCAATACATTGCACTTCTGTAATTGAAACACCTGCAATATTCACGGATACAATTCACTATTATGCCATTGCACAAGCCTAACACAAAACACAGGTCCAACAAAATTTGGTAACAAAAATACCTGGAATGGGAGCAGGTGACGATTGTGTCTGCTTGTGCCAGGTGGCGGTAAGGATGAATCTGTTTAAGAAAACATTGGATTACCGTATATACTCGAGTATAAGCCGATCCGAATATAAGCCGAGGTACCTAATTTTACCTAAGAAAACTGGAAAAACGTATTGACTCGAGTATAAGCCGAGGGAAATGCAGCCGCTACTGCAAGTTGAAGTGATATCACCCCCATCCCAGCAGCCAATTAGCAGAACAATGTGAAAGCATCAAGATAGCAGCTCCCAGTATATATACATTTGTTGGTTCAAGAACACAATTTTATTTGCTATGTAAACAGTGTAATTTAGAACTAAAGCTGGCCATACACGTGGCGATCTCACGATGTTTCGTACGACCGTCGGTCGCACGAAACATCGTCAGATCCGCCACACACCATTCAGGGCTGAATCGGCAGGTAAGGAGGTAGAAACAATAGGATTTCTACCTCCTTCTGCCGATTCAGCTCTGAAGGGAGAATTTTGGTCAGGCGCCTTCTATGGCGCCCGATCAAAATTTTCTAACCTGGCCGATCGGCGAGTCGACCGATATCAGCAGCTTCCTGCGATATCGGTCGGCTCGCTGACATGCCATACACGCACCGATTATCGTACGAAACGAGGTTTCGTACGATAATATCGGTGCGTGTATGGCCACCTTAAAAGTATACCATAAAATTCATGACAGTATTCCTTTAAAATTTACTTTGGGTTGTGTGAGAAAGTGCTTGGCAGCATCTAGTACACAATCTCCAGCCTGGGTCTCCCACTTCAAAGGCCGCCGTGCCACACACCTACTGCTTTCTGTGGCACTCCAACCTGTTCATTAGATATATGCCTCATCCATTATTAGCACTGCTCACTGTGACACAGGCACAATTCCTGTTTTGAAATATTGAAGGCATTTCCAGGCTCATGCTGTTTTTTTTAATCATATATTAATTGGCCTATAAACTCTATTGGGTCAATAGATCAGTTTGACAGATTTAAACTAAATGGCTAGGAATCCTATTTGTCTGTGTATAGAGAAGGAGGGGACGGGACACTGAGCCCCCCCATCCTCTCTGTGCCGCCTTTCACAATCCACACACAGCGCACCGTTACACAGCTCATGGCCGCAATATTCATTTATCCCCTACCCCATGAAGCGCCACATAAGATGCCACCATGTAAGATGCCGCCGCCGATGCGCATCGCATCGGTGCCCTGGCGGTGAGCATACCTGTGAAGAGAAGCCCATTGTGAACAATGCCGCACGTACATGCCATGTAAGATGCCGCGCCGATGCGCACCGATACAGCCGCTGCTTGTCAACAATGCTGCACGTAAGAAGCTACGCGCCAAAGGGCTCGCATTTCACAGCAAATACATCTACCGTATATATGCGAGTATAAGCGCGAGTATAAGCCGAGGTTCACTTTTTAAGCACATTTTTAGTGCTGAAAAACTCGGCTTATACTCGAGTATATACGGTACATTAATATTAAGCTTCTCTGCAAGAGTAAATACACTTGTATTAATGTCATTACACCTACCTTGGCTGACATTCCTGTCCGAATCGAAGGTGCCAGACACACCGCTCACGCTCTCTGCATGTAGAAAAGGGAGGAGCAGCTCCTCATATTTTGTAAAAAATACTTTCTTTGCAGGGCCACCTCCAGTTCCAGACCTAAATAAAATATATGAATGCTTTTATTGTGTTGCCTCCAATAAGCAAGCCATAACAACGCAGTCACTTTTTGTTACTCATTGTTGCCCCAATCAATTCCCTTTACTTTCAAGTGTAACAATACTAAGGCTCTGACACAAACCCTACTAACATGCTGCAAGTTGCTGCTAAGTGGCCTCGCTAACTCCCAGGGCTCTCCCTTATTTCTCCTGCTCCTTTTTGGTGATGAGGGGGGTGGAAGCTCCTCACTCTCCCTCCACTGGCTTCCTCTGGCCGATAATCCCTGTCAGTGCCCTCCACATCCGACACATCTGGTCTGCTCATGAAGCCAGGTCTCACTCTCTCAGTGTCTGCTGGAGGCAGAAGCTGGAACACTTGCAAGGTGTTCCCTCCTTGTTACCACCCTTTTTCCTCTGCTGGCTCCCACACTGCTCTCCATCGCTTGGGTCGCTTTGTGTTGCTCTGCCAATTGCGCACCACCACCTTCCGCGCTCTCCCTCTACACTCTCACAGTGCAACTGCACAAAATGGTCATGTGGTACTGCGTGCGTCTATTACCGTGCATACGCTAATTAGTGCGCGTGCGACAATTACCGCGTGTGCGTTAATTAGTGCGTGTTGCATAAAATAATGCATGGAAATGATCATTGCGAGTTAAATAACGCAAACAGCATCGCGTCTTAATTTTGACACATGTCCTTTTAGTGAATCATGTGTTAAGTCGCAAAAATAAGAAGCAATACAATTTTTAACACATGCTATAAATAGCACTCGTTTTAACGCACTTTAGTGAATCAACCCTTATGTGTACTTATTGAAGATATTTGTCCATTAACTCTCCATGATTCTCCTTCCATCTGGGGCATATAGTCATATTTTCTTAAAAGAGAAATAAACATTGGTAATGATTAAAGGGGCAGTTGGCCTTTACAAACCATATTTCTTAATAATTAGCCACAATTAATAATTTTTTTAATTGCATTTTATTTTGAATTTCATTTTTGAATATTTTGCTAAAATGAAGGTTTAAAATTCAATTTATTTAATCTTGCCTATACAGGTATAGGACCTGTTATCCAGAATGCTCAGGACCAAGGGTATTCCGGATAAGGGGTCATTCCATATTTTGGATCTGCATACCTTAAGTCTGCTAAAAAATCAGTAAAACATTAATAAACCCAATAGGATTGTTTTGCATCCAATAAGGATTAATTATATCTTAGTTGGGATCAAATACAAGGTACTGTTTTAATTTTACAGAGAAAAAGGAAATCGATTTAAAAAATCTGAATTATTTTATTAAAATTGAGTCTATGGGAGACAGGCTTTCCATAATTCAGAGCTTTCTAGATAACGGATCCCATACCTGTATAAGCTCTATAATTTAGGCTGTGGACCTTCTATACTGTTACAGTCGAACAATTGCTTGGCCACCCAGAGCCCTTCCTCCCTACTCCTTACCCAAACTAATGGTGATCCACTAAACTTCCCTGTTCGCTGTAACTGGTTTTAAAATCCAGAGTAGTGCAGCTAAATTAGTGGGTGTCCTCTGCTTTCCTATCTCACAAAAGAAGCATGCACAGATGTGGTTTCAACTGCACATGCTCAGTGTTGGCAATTGCAGAGAAGAGGACCTAAAATTGTGTAAGATGGCACCAAGCATGCGCAGTTAAAGCCAAGTCTGAATCAACTTCAACTGCATATGCCCCTGTTAGGAAATCAGAGAAAAGTGCCTCAAAATGGCACCTGCCAATCAACCTACTCCAAGTTCAGAGGGGTCCTCAATAGTGGGGTTTGGGAAAAGTCTTGTTATCCTTTAAATTTTGACATTTCTTGCTACATTGCTCAGAAGCATCTTAGTCTGAACGTACTGGGCAAGGGTATTGTACCCATTGATCCCCAGAAAGATAATCAGAACTATGATAATCTCCATATATTTTGTTTATCTAAATGAGAAAATATTTATATTAGCACATTAGGATAACAAAGCAAAATCTAAGAAATTATTATTATTATTATTAACATTTATTTATAAAGCGCCATAAGCATATTCCACAGCGCTGTTATGTGAAAAAGACCATAGTATTTCTGTCCATATATCAGAAAAGCCAAAAATGACATTTTCATTTTGATTTGGCTCCCTCAGGAATATCCAAAAGAGTTTATTTTAGTTGAAATAAAAATGTAAACATATATACAGGTAAGGTAAACAACATTTAACACTGTATAATAAAAAACAATGTGCCTTGCAAGTGTGTGTGTACCACTGAGAGTGCAAATTGTAAAGTAATTTACCTGTTATAACTTACTGATTATTTTATATTAGCAGTTCATATATAATTACAATTATGTCTCAATGCAGTTTATGTACATAGATGTATCTTTTCTATGCGTTCATTGTTCCATTAGTATGCACAATAATTATTAGTTGATGCATACAGTTTGGCGTTCTTGATGATTTTTGGTGAAAGAGAATTTATTATAAAACTCAATGATTTATCATTAGGTATAATAATCCATTCTCTTGTGTTTTCTCTTGCATAATTAGAAAAACATTAATTTGAATCATTTAACTATCCAGACTAAGCAGAATATGTATAAATATTCCCTCATTTTACCACTGTGTTCTTGCCAGACTTTATTATCTGATCTCCTTGTCTCTAGGCAAAATGTAAAAACCACAAAATAATTATATGCTTTTAGCAGATTTATTATCAGTTTGCTTGCAGCACAAGTAATTGAAATTAAATCAAAATGTATATTTATCAACAGTTTCATCTTCAATTTCACTATAAAAGCAACGCATTTTTGGTAAAGGGTTAATATATAGGCTTTCGGGCACCAGGCTTTGTTTTCCTGCAAACTAGTTATCAAAGAGGACATTCACTGCAATCAGCTAATTTTTTACATTTTTCTTTTACCTAATAGGTAAATTAAGATAATGTCATTGTGTGAATTCTGCATGAAACTTCACAGGGGATTTAGAAATTAAATTTGATTGAATTTTCCAAAATTGGTAGAACTGGAATGAAATTTGTTTGGGATCACCCATACAATTTTTATGCGACTTCCCCTGTGTGCACATATTTGTGGTTAAAATACTAAGCAAAGCCACATGGCGCTTGAGTCACTTGAGATGTTAAACCACAGTTTGGTAGTAGGCTTCATAAACTTAACCTTTTGCACAACCATGTAAAAATACTCATTTGGGCTCTCCACTTAACAAGGTATATTTTGTATTTTGCCAAGATTTTATGAGGGAAATAGATACCTTCAGAAATTGTGAATGTTATAAATCACCAATCTTATTATAAAAAATAGAGGTATAGAATCTAGCTGAGATCAAGTACAATGTACTGTTTAGTAGTAGACTTATTTTCTTATGGATTCTATGGAAGATGGAATTCCCATAATTAGTTTTCTGGATAAGGAGTTTCCAGATGAATGATACCATACCTTTATGTATTTATAATAATTATTTATTGGATGGTCAGGTATAGACAAGCATGACCATCTATGTGTTTATGTGTAAGACAATGGTGCAAATTTATCAAAATATAAGTTTAGAAGTTAGAACTTAAAAACTCACCCATGTTCTGTTCATTTCTATGGGATTTTTAGAAGTGCATTAATCAATGGTAAACCCTTTCACCAACTGATAAATATGTTTTTAAAAATCCAGTAGGAATAAAAAGAATGTGGGTGAGTTTTTATGTACTGAGCTCTAAACTCACATTTTGATACATCTGCTCCAATGTGGGTATCCCGGAACACACTAAGGGGCCTATTCATTAAAGAATGATTGAGTCCGAATGCTAAAAATTCGCATTTTTTTCTAAGTTTTAGAACTGTGTGTAACTGTGCAATTTTTTTGTTAATTTCTACATTTTCGTACTTTGTGACATTTTGAGTTAGAAAGTTACGGAATTCATTCAAGCTTCGGTATTGTGACTTGGCATGATTGGCCAGGTGATTGGCCAGATTGGAGCTGCAGAGTGCCATTGAGTCCAATGGGAGGCTTCCAAAATCATGCACTGAAGGATCAAAGTCAGAAAGTTTTTCGCACCATTTACGATCGTTCGGATACGAAAATTTCGGAACTCTCGGATCATACCACAATAAATTCATACGACCCCTGATCTCTGTTTCACAGTAGGTTTAGGGAGGAAAAACAACTTGTGATTATAATTGTATGGAAATTTTAGCACAACACATATATGATCACTTTGACCATTCTGTAATAATTCATGTTGACACAATGGATAAATGTGTTTCATAGTGAATTTCTCTTGTTCTTAGTTGTGCCAGTTTATGTATTTATGTATCTGTCATTTTTCCCTATATTGCTTTTGCTAAGTTTGCACTCTAAAACTCCAAATGGCCTGTATATTTTTTAGTTCTCTAAAAGAGCAAAAATAACACATATAGGCCAACACATAAAAACTGAGCTTGCCAGTTGGTCCTCATGATAAATTCCATGTGGAATCATCATATAGGACATCTCAATCATTGTATCTGCCATTTGCCCTATACATAAAGCTTTAAGGCAATTATTTGATATTATTTGACCATATGATGTTGCATTGTTTATTAAGTTTTTTCAAATAATATTACAGGACTGTTGTCCTTTGCTGTTTGTTTGTTAAACTTTTATTTAATTTTGATAGTTTGTTGCAATGGAGATCTGAGTTTATGCTCTCATTTGCCAACCCCTTCTACTCTTGCAAAAAAAAAGACTTCAAAGCAAAACATCAAAACAAAAAAATTCAAAGATCAAAATCCCAGCATTTACACAGGCTGCATTCTTGTCAGCTTAGAGCAGGTATTCTGAATGCTTTCATTCATGGACATACTGTATACTAGTGGCAGCTCCTCTGACTGACCCCATACGCTGCAGTTCAGCCTAGAGTTACCAGATATAAATATATGAATAGCAAATATTTTTACAAAAATGTATGTTATTAATTGATACATAATTGGTTCCACAAAGAAATTAAATGTTTCTAAACTGGTGCACTAATGCAAATGTAGCAGAAAGATTTCTAAAGCACCAATTTTTGCCAGTGTTTAACACTTGTTTTATCAGAAACTTTTTTATGGAAATTGCACTTGTCGGATTGGGCAATTATCCATAGGAAACCTGGCAGTGAGTGTTTTTGAGTAATAACAACCTCAAGTGCAATGTCAGGGTCTACATCAGGGGTGTGAAACTCAATTACATAAGGGGGCCGAAATCTAAAACACAGGCTAAGTCGCGGGCCAACCATGCCTGACCGTGCAGCACCAATCACCTGACAGTGCCGCTCTAGTTCCAGTGGCGCCACATTGGTGCACGTTCAGGCACAGTCACCCCAGGCCACATAAAACAGCCAGGCGTGCTGTATTTGGTCCACGGGCCTTGTGTTTGACACATGTGGTCTACATGATTACCATTTAGGATAGTGGAGGGGCTGGTTGCTAGCATTTTGCCACTAGCCCACCTAGGTTTCAGGTGTGCTTGGGGTAGGCTCTCCAAGAAAAGTAGCCGGTTTCTTTGTGATCTTACTGCCGTGTAAGTGTCAAAGACTTACTATTGTGTTTGGCTTGTAAGTGACTGGGCACAAGACCCTTGTCCTGAATTAATAAGAGAAAAACACCCATGAATTAGTTACAGCTGGCTTAGGATTTTTTTTTTGTTTTCATTTTGGGAGAAGCCTTAAATAAACTGGCCAAGGTCCAATTATACTGCATTGAACTGTATAGGGCTGATTCACTAAAGTGCGTTAAAACGAGCGCTATTTATAGCATGTGTTAAAAATGTTATCGTGTCTAATTTTTCGCGTCTTAACGCACGATTCAGTAAAAGGATATTTGCGTTAATTGAGACGCGATGCTGTTTGCATTATATAAGTCGCGAAGACTATTTTCGTGAGTTATTTGATGCAACGTGCGCTAATTAACGCAGATCACTATAATGACCATTTCCCTGCAAACTGGAGGCTGCATCACTCTAGGGCCAACACATACTTGAATAAATCGCACTGCAAAGTCCATATTGTGTTGCCAAAAGCTCATGAACTGTACTTTTCTATAACTATATTACCGCCTGCCCCAAGTAGGTGTTTATTTTCGCAGACTAATGCGATATTTAGCTCGTCTACAAAGTGTTTGTGAATCATGCGTTACTATTATTTCTGTGCGCTAATTAACGCATGTGGTTGCGCTCTAATTAACGCACGCGATATGCGACTTAACGCATGCAAAAATACTTTAGCAAATCGCTCGTTTTTTGGCGTCAATTTTAACGCAAAAAAGCATGCGATATGCGTTATGTGTCTAAAAGTGTATGCAAATATCTTTCCCACAGTAAGACCATGGTCCGACAATCTGGAATTCTTACAGTATATTCCAGATAAGGATGAGAAACATGCCTTATCCAAAGACAGAAAATTGTTATATTTTATTTAAAAAACGGGTTATTTATGCTATACTAAACTATTTATGAATTGTATGGAGTTACACCCAATTTTTTACATATGAGAGCATAGTTCTTATGGGAGGGAAACTCTAATCTTTCATTCATAACTCCTGTTTGTTTATTTACTGTAAGTTCCCTGTTTTAATATAATTGTAAAGCACATCATAGATTGCTGACACTATATAAATTAATGTTTCTGAAGATCATTGTGATATATGGGCTAGGTAACATAGTAAGTTAGTAACATAGTAAGTTAGGTTGAAAAAAGACGTACGTCCATCATGTTCAACCATAAGGGCTCTGGTACACGGGGAGATTAGTCGCCCGCGGCAAAACTCCCTGCTCGCGGGCGACTAATCTCCCCGAGTTGCCTTCCCTCTGCCATCCCACCGGCGAACATGTAAGTCGCCGGCGGGATGGCAGACGCGGCGGCGCGATTTCGGGAAATCGCCGAAAAAGACTCGCGAGTCTTTTTCGGCGATTTGCGCGAAATCGCGCCGCCGCGTCTGCCATCCCGCCGGCGACTTACATGTTCGCCGGTGGGATGGCAGAGGGAAGGCAACTCGGGGAGATTAGTCGCCCGCGAGCAGGGAGTTTTGCCGCGGGCGACTAATCTCCCCGTGTACCAGAGCCCTAAATCAACGTAAAGACTTACAGCTAAGTAATGGGTGATGTGTACATAGGTTACAGTGTAAAACTGAACCTTTCTTCAGTTTTCAGAACTAATCAACCCCAAAATGCAATTGGAGTGCTCAAAGGTCTCATGTTCCACAGTAATAATGATCCAAAGTTATAGAGGTGCAGATTGCACATCCTTCACAAAATAATATTAATTGGATTAACTCTTGTAGGTTTCAAGACCTGGAGCAATCTTTACGCCTGTTATTACATAACCCCCTTAGTGTTATAACTGTGAAAGCATCCACCACAGTATTACAGAGTAATAGGTGTCAAGATGATCAAAGTATGTCACTACTGTAAACATTTAAAAAGCATTTCAATATATTCAAGGACATACCCATTTCTTTGAGGTCTGGGCACCACAAGGGGTTGTGAAATTCATTTAAGTATTATGACAGTACAATTTCAGTCCTCCAGACATGGTTCCTCAATTTCCCTCTGTGCAGCATGACACTGATTAAGCAATGTATAGTTTACAGGAACAAAAAGTTAAAATGTTTTATTAAAAGTATGATTTGATCCAGTGCCTGGCTTACACATTCAATAATTTAAAAACACAGGATTTTAGGGCCCCTATACACTTATATATTCATGCTGAATTGTGTTTAGGATCGGGAAAAATATGCTCTGATAGTTTTATAGTTTTAAGGTATCATGCCATGGCTAACAAAAACAACTGGGAGTGGTCCCTTGCTATAAAGAGTTGTGTTTATGGTCATGTCATGGTAGACCCTGTTTCCTGTTTTATAATTTCCCTGATTTGTCGCTTGTAGCTGCCTAAAGAGAATTATTTAAACAGGAGGGTTATGATTGGTTTATAATATAGGGGGTGGCAGGCCATCCTCAGACAATGGTAAAGTAAGCCGGCCCCACATATATAAAAAAAGTTCAAAATTCCTGTTGGGCAACAGTGGCACGATTAGAACATCTTAGGCCACACAGCAATATCATTCTTGAGCTCAAAAAAACTTTTAGATGATATTTTGCAAACATATTAAAACTGCACTCAGTCAGAGGCTCACAAGACCATCAACAATCATGGGACCCCATGCAGCTGCATAGTCTGCAAGTAACTCATGACCTAATTTAGCTTGAGCACTGAGTCATTAACTGACCCAGAAATTCACACTTTTTTTTGAAGTAAAGGAATTCATTCAACTAATTGTAACCAAATGCAATATTTTCTGGCCACTTACCCAGTGGGATAAACTGTTTGATATCCCTAATTTTTACTATGTAAATCCGATTGATTAAATCCGAACTGAAAGCTGAAGTCAGTAAAACTTTTAATAATCTTAGAAAAAAGTAATGAAGAAATACTTATACATTCGTGAAATACAAAGGGGAAGTAAAAAATTGATTTATGCTTCAAAAACCACACTGATTTTCCTTGAAATATTTATGTTTTGGGACCATGTTGAGATAAGATTAAGGGGCACATTTACTAATCCACGAATCCGAATCACGAATGGGAAAAAATCGGATTGGAAACGAACATTTTGCAACTGTTTCATATTTTTTGCGATTTGTTCGTCGCCGTCACAACTTTTTCGTAGCCGTTACGACTTGCTAGTATATTGTCGCGACTTTTTCGTATTGAGCGCTCGTAAATGGCGTAAACGGCGGATTTTGGAAGCCTCCCATAGGACTCAATGGCACTCTGCAGCTCCAACCTGGCCCAAGGAAAGTCACGATACTGAAGCCTGAATGAATCCGAAACTTTCGTACTCGGCGCGTCAGCTACGAAAAAGACGCGACAATTCACGCAAGTCGTAATGGCTACGAAAAAGTCGCAACAATTTATGAAAAAGTCGTAACGGCTACGAAAAAGTCGTGACAATTTACGAAAAAATCGCAAAATACCGATCATTACGAAAAAACGCATTTGGACGCTTTTCGGACGTTCGTGGATTAGTAAATGTGCCCCTAAGAGTCTATTAAATCTGAAAATTCCTGGCATTTTATTTAACTGACACAGGGCAGCAATTTCAGCTGCTTGTGTATATCTAGAGTGCCCTTCCACATATATTAGTCAGTTTTCTCTGCTGGAAAACTGCAACAAGATTACTACAAGTTTACACTTCTCCACCTTTCACATAGAATATCAGGTTCTAAAGTGTTTCAAAAGTTAAACCTTTGTCAAGATTAAAGACCAAATAGATCTGTGAAATGTGGGTGGTAGACTTGGCCAAAGACAGCAAAAAGGTCAAAAAGGACTGCTAGACAATCTCAAATGTCACCTGTAAAACAAGATAAATAGGCTAAACCAACTATAGAATTCCTTTGTTGTGTTAGAGTAATATAAAAGCGGTAGATTCTTTTACAGAAGGAAATTGATGCAATTTACATGCAGTAGTTACTTCTGAATAAAAAGAATATAAAGCTTCAAAATAAGTATGTTCATATATCTCGCTTGAATAGCTTGAATTCTGCCTACATATGGCAGACACTTGCATACAGACAGGCAAACTTCTGTTGCTATACGGTCATTTGTGTAGATCTGCCCAGCTGAATTCCTAAGAATAAGTCTCAAGGATGCCTTACTTTCAGTTTAAACAGCAAAATAGTACACTCTCTTGTAAAAAGTTTTACAGGTATGGGACCTGTTATCCAGAATGCTCGGGACCTGGGGTTTCCGGATAAGGGATCTTTCCGTAATTTGGATCTCCATAACTTAAGTCTGCTAAAAATAATTTAAATATTAAATAAACCCAATAGGCTTGTTTTGCCTCAAATAAGGATTAATTATATCTTACAAAAAGAAAAATTAATTTGGCCAGATCAGTTGCACTTCCATTGTATTTGTATACTTTATTTAGCCTTGGAGTGCTCCCACAACCTCTTTTTGTGTATTAATTATATCTTAGTTGGGATCAGGTACAAGGTACTGTTTTATTATTACAGAGAAAAAGAAAATCATTTTTAAAAATTAGAATTTTTTATAATGGCGTCTATGGGAGATGGCCTTTCTGTAATTCGGAACTTTCTAGATCATGGGTTTACAGATAAGGGATCCCATACTTGTATATTCATAAATGTTAAAACATGGTCTTTCATACCACAGCTCACAGTAGCACAAAACTCTGTAATGTCTACATCTCTCAAGGACAAAAAAGCTGCATTTCCAGTTTACAAATTATACCAAGAAAAGAAGATGACAGGAATCCTGAGTTTGTCCTTTTTATTTTTTTTTCTAGCATAATGTACAAGATTCACTAATAGCTTTAGAGGTTAATGGAATTGAATACTGTAGCCAAGAACTGACACACTTTATGTCCTTATTTGTGTACTCATGACAAGATTCTTTAATGTGATACTCTGTATTGCTCATGCACATGAACTCTTTTAGTATTTTCCGATAAATGAACATTTTTTAAGTTGCGATAAAGACTATGAATTATAATATAACCTCCTTTAAAGTACCTAAGCTCTTACAGAATAAACATTCATAATGCTTTTTAGGTATTGGACTACTGGTGTTATCAGTCTAATGGGTCAACATTCAGGTGTATGTGTGTGTGATGTAAGCAATAAGTATCACTCTATATCCATTTAAACCCACTGAAGCTCACTTGAAGCAGTGCATTCCAAGGACATATTTTAAGTCTTCCTTCATATCTATAACTATAGAGGCGATGAAAACAAAAAAATAAATAACACTAACATTTTTAAATTTTGAATTTATGTAACTTCATTCTTCTATCATCATCATCTATCTACAGCAAACAGGGGTCTTTTTTTATAAATTGGTCTGACAGCAAGTTATCTATTAATTCATAGAAAGGCAGGATATTCCCTATTAGTTAGTGCAGTTTAAGATTTAAGCACCGATAAAAGTTTAGACACCCATTCTGTGCTTTGACGCTTGCTTCAACTGGAATAGATGTACTAAAAGACCTATTTACATATTTTCCACAAAAATGAAAATTTCACACAACATTGCCAATTTACTAAAAGGATAGTTCACAAGTTTTGATGAAATAACTACACATTTGTGAAAATTCTCTCACAGACTCACAGCAATATTTTTACATATTGGGAAATTAGCCTTTTATATACAGGGCCTGAATAATACCCTACAGGAGTTTATACATTTCTGATTTATAATAAACAGCAAACAGCGCTCAAACAGCAAATAATAATACAAGATACAAATCAAACATTTGTGTTTTATCAGTAGTGATGAGCGAATCTGTCCCGTATCATTGAAAAATCCATAAAAAGATTTGTGAAATGGCAAAAATGGTGTGCGTGAAAAAAATTGGCAATTTATTATTTTGATCACATGTATTTCACCTTTTAACTACGTTTTTGCGCACTCAGTATACACATGGTAATTACATGGACTCTTTTATTTGGTATTTTTCTGTAAGTTACTGTATTAATTATTTTACTTATATTAAAGCCAGTTAAAGGACATGGAAAGGCAAAGTCACTTGGGGGTACCAAAATGTTAGGCACCCCCAAGTGACTTAAATCGCTTACCTTTTACCTCGGGCTGGTGCCCCTGTTTGGAGAGAACAGCACCAGCCCGGGGTACCTGTAGCGAGCGCTTCCTCCTTCCTGCTTCCGTGCGCGCTCATACGCAGTAGAGTGAAAAAGCCAAACTTTAACAGAGAAGTCGGCTTTTCACTCTACTGCACATTTGCCTATCATATAGTCGCAGCTAAACGAAGCAGGTAGGAGGAAGCACATCGCTACAGGTACCCCGGGCTGGTGCTGTTTTCTCCTAACAGGGGCACCAGCCCGGGGTACAAGGTAAGCGATTAAAGTCTTGGGGTGCCTAACATTTTGGCACCCCCCAGTGACTTAGCCTTTCCTTGTCCTTTAAACCATTTAAACTATGTCTTTTTTCTAACTAAAAATATGTTAGATCTAAACTTCGCTTAGCTAACTTTAGATAATCATAACATTTCAACAAATCACAACAGAACTCTGGTCATAGTATACAACTGTGCATTCTGGTAGAATGAAATGTAAATATTGCATTATTATTGCTAGTTCAAGCATGTCTGGCCAATTGACAATTCAGATTTTCAGTTATGTTACACTAAACAGAGTAAGTTATAGCTTGTAAAGCAATGTGGAATGTAAACAAATGCATTAAAAGTGGGTGGGATATGAAAGGGCAGATTTTTAAAAATGTGAGTTTAGAGCTTAATACATAAAAACTCATGTTAGATTTCACCATTTGATAAATACACTTTTATATATAATGTAATGTGGAAGGTATACTCCTAGGAGCAGATTTATCAACAATAGGATTTTCGTGGTTTTAGAGTTTTTTGAAACCACAAATAAACTCATTTCCACAAAAAAACACACCATGACAGCTATTAGATGGCATATTTTTTCTTTTGGATTTGATTTTGTTTCTACAGAGGTTTCAGCATATACACATAAGAAACTAAGAAGGAATAATAAAACATAATATAGGCACCCCAATTTCAAATTTCCCAAGGGCACCTGCTTAAAATGAAATGTCTAAAAATATGTAAAGAGTACAGGTATGTGACCTGTTCTCCAGAATGCTTGGGACCTGGGGTTTTTCAGATAATGGCTCTTTCCATAATTTAGATCACCATACCTTAAGTCTACTAAAAAATGATTTAAACATAAAATAAACCCAACAGGATTATTTTGCCCCATTAAGCATTAATTATATTATACTTAGGATCAAGAACAAGGTTCTGTTTAACTTTTACAGAGAAAAAGGGAACACTTTTTAAAAATGTAAATGATTTAATTAAAATGGAGTCTATGGTAGATGGCCTTCTTGAACTTTCTGGATAATAGATAAAATACCACTATAAGTAAATGTTTGGCAGACATTAGGAAAGAGAATGATATGGAAAGAAATATTTAATAACATTTTGGCTATTACATTTTTTTTTATAAACGTAAAATTATTATAATAACAATCAATAGGGGTATCCTGTGTCTGCATGGTTTTTCTCCGGGTAATCCAATTTCCTCCGACATTACACAGTCAGCCTTATTGGCTTCTCATGAAATCAACCCATGTGTAGTATGAATGTAATAAGGACCTTAGCCTGTAAACTACACTGGGGCAGGTACTAGTGTGAATTATGAAAAATCTGTATAATTATGAAAAAAAGCTGCAAAAAATTTGGTGATTGTTTCAATAATGCTATATGTGCTTGAGCAGGAATATCATAGACAAAGTAAAAATTAAAAAAAAAAAAAAAGCAGGAAAATCTATTTGTCAATATAAGTTTTCTGAAAAAAACAGATAGCGATTGTAAGCTCTTTCGGGCAGGGCTCTCCTTACCTCTTGTATCGGTTATTGATTGCTTTATATGTTACTCTGTTTGTCCAATGTATGAAACCAACTTATTGTACAGCGCTTCGGAATATGTTGATGCTTTATAAATAAATGTTAATAATAATAATAGTGGACCAGAAGCAGTGAAAACAGTAATCACCCTAGCATAAAATAAGGAACTTGCTGGAGAGGTCACTAAGTGAAGTTAGCGGATCTGATTCAGGGCAGGAAGCTCTGAATTAGAATGCGAAGCCAGGCCAGATAGGCAACACACAAACAAGGACAAAAGCAGTCTGAGTCAATTTAAAATTACAAACTCGGAATGCCAAACAGTCAGTATAGGCTGGATCCCTTAGATAAGGCCAAAGATGCTTATCTTTAACAACCAAGCAGTGGTTTGAGTAATTTAGTGTTTTTTTTGGCCACTGGGTGAGTGGCTCCCTTTGGAAAGCTGGAAGCCAAGTAGAAAATACTTTGTTGACTGGAGCAACCAGGAATGGCCCTACATATGACAATGTATTTGGGGATACTACCAAACAACAAATACATTACCAATTATTCTGATATGACTAAGACATAAAGGGTAATTTAGAAATGCAATTTTAAGTATGATCCCACTAATCCTAAAAGTTCACATTTATGCTATTTATTAAAGAGACTAAATATGCTCTTGCACTTCCACATATTTGTGCTGAGCACCATTGCATTCATCCTGCTTCCTCTGATGAATTGTGTGAAAGTTTGCCTATTGATTCTGGGGAACCCTGGATCTACCACCATCCTGAACATGTCAATAGTTTCAAGGTTCCCACAGCATGCTGTGTACTGCACTTAGGTTAGAAGACTCACACACCAATGGCTATTTACACCCTTTCTGATGTGTTTTAATGCATTGGGCCCAACTGCAGGGGTTGCATTTCAGAATATGGCCACTGGAGTTTTGTGAAAGAATGCTGAATTGTGGGTAAGAACATGGCAATATGCATCCAAAAACTGCACTTTGCACACTGCATCTGGTAAGTGAATGCCCCTTGTAATCCACAGTATTACTGTTATGGTGTGGTTCCCATTACAGATACAGTGGGCAAGAGTCTGTTTTGGCTCAAATGCATTTCCAAGAATCCTCTGCCAGCTGCTAGGAGGATAATTCCTGCAACATCTGGAGTGCCAAAGGTCACCTATATCTGCCCATAACTCTGTACTAGAGAAAACAGATGTCAGTAGCTGTCAGGTCATTTTTAATTCACTGAGCCAAGCCCAGAGAAAGAAATCAGCGATATCATGTTCCATCTTGCATGAAGTACAACAGCGTTCATTTGTAAATACAGTAGGGATGTTTTGCTTTGTCAATAGCAATGCAAATACAAATTACTGTTTCTGCCAAATCCAGTATTGTCTAATAAAGCTTTCAATAATTCAATAACAATCCAATTTAAAAGTGCATCCTTTATAACTGCTAGTTTAACTGTACTGTTTCATCCTAATGCATAGACTTGTATATTCTCAACTGAATGGAGGCATTTACTTGCATCCAATTCTCCAATATTAACAGGCCAGGATTTGTGGCAAGGCCACAATGGTTAGGAACAAACACAAATGCTTAGGAACTCCCCACTGACTGTAATCCCTTATCTGGTACCCCAGTCCGGTTTCCCTGTTGGCAGGGGACAGGGCTACTCGTAAGTGTTGCTCTTCCTTCTTCTCGCCATTTGTGCTTGCACAGTAGAGTGAAAAAGACAGGTTTTTCACTCTACTGTTCATGCGTCAGCTCCGGGATTGCGAGGAAAAAAGGAAGAGGATCAGTTCCAGTGCAGTTTTCTGCTAACAGGAGCACTGCCCCGGAGTATCAGGTAAGTATGCAAATAACTAAAACCAGTACAATGGAGATTCTTTAGGGCTCATTTATGATGCACAAGTGTCACTTGTGACACTACCCTGGCTTTATTAGATGCATTGTACTTGTAACTAAAATCACACTAAGTTGACATTTTGATGACTAGCCCTGGAAAATATCACATTCCAACACTGAAGCGCAATTATGCCTGATCTCATATAGAAATACTATTGTGTGTGTGTTTTGGTGCACACAAAGGCTTCCCTGGCAGACACAAGGATTCTGGCATTATGGTAAAAAATGCTGCATTCTGGGTAACAAAAAATTGCAAAGTCAACCTTAAATTGCACTCGTAAATGAGCCCTTTAAGGGACTTTCATTTCTCTCTTCATTCTTTACAAGTGAGCCATACATAGTTACATAGTTACATAGTTACATAGGGTTGAAAAAAGACCTGTGTCCATCAAGTTCAACCCATCCAAGTAAACCCAGCACACCTAACCCACACCTACCAATCTATACTCACATACATAAACTATAAATACAACCACTAGTACTAACTGTAGATATTAGTATCACAATAGCCTTGGATATTCTGATTGATCAAGAACTCATCCAGGCCCCTCTTAAAGGCATTAACAGAATCTGCCATTACCACATCACTAGGAAGGGCATTCCATAACCTCACTGCCCTCACCGTGAAAAACCACCTACGCTGCTTCAAATGGAAGCTCCGTTCCTCTAATACAGAAAGAAAGCCAGGCTAAAGTGGATTTGTATTACAAGTCTGGTACTTTACACATTAAATGCCTGAAATTTACAGTACAGAAATTACACTAAACCAGAATAGAGGTTTACCTGATATTAAATAATATTTTAAAGCAAGTTGCCATGTTTTTTTTCTCACAAGTCCTTCATAATTTTGGCTAAGACGTGGGGATACAAAGAGGCAATTGTGACCAGCACTTCTTCAAGGGCAGCAACACATTTTGGACAGAAAAGAGAGATGCTTTAAGATGCTTTGAGGAGCCCATTTATTATTTTATTTGAACTGCCTGGAAAAAGGGGGTCTGTGACAGCTTGTCAGCAATGTACAATGTTGCATAATATTCTTACTTCAGTGGTTTCGTAACTGTGTAATTCACACTTTGCAGCTTGAAAAATGTATACCTGCGTGGAATCATTGTGACTGGATTATACAGTTACACCCTAATTCTTATGGAACCATTGTGATTGGATGTTGGTGACTGTATTACCCTTAATGGTGGCCATGCACGTTAAAATCCACTCATTTGGAGAGGTTACCAATCGAGCTGATCTTCTCCTGAAATGCCCACCTAAAGTGGGTGATATTGGGGTAATTTGATTATTTGGCCCTAGGACCAAATGATAAAATTAAAGCGGTGGGTATATGGACCATAGAACTGCATCAACGAGCCAATGCGGTCCCCGATCCAACAGGAAAAGCAAACCTGCCAGATCAAGATCTGGCCAATTTTAGGCCAGCTATTGGGTAGGCCTGACGGGGGTGCCCATACACGGGCAGATAAGCTGCCGAATTGTTCTGAAGGACCCGAATTGGCAACTGAAATCTGGACATGTATGGCCACCTTAAAGGGGTTGTTCACTTTTTAATTAACTTTTAGTATGACATAGACAGTGGTATTCATAGACAATTTGCAATTGGGTTTCATATTTTGTGGATTTTCAGTTATTTATACTTTTTTTTGTTCAGCAGCACATCTATTTGGAATATTATTCCAAATAAAATTCTATAAAAATGGAAGCTTGAGCTGATTTTTGGAAACTTAAAACTGCTAATTTTAGCAAATATCTGGAGGAGACAGGCATATTTAGAATTTCTCACATTGTGACTATTACAAAAATATTTAGTTTTCTAGGGTTACTGTTATTTGATCCTGAAATATAAATTATGCTTATTTCTGGTGATGTGCTTTGTAAATCTGGTTTTGTACTGCTGTGAGTTTTTTTATTCTACCTGGAGTTTCAATAAAACAATTTATATGTGAAAATGGTGTTTTTGGTGGATATGGGGCTTTCTAAATCAATTCTGTTTTTCTGAAACTAAAAATGATGATTCTGATATATTTCGATATATTTTTAAAAATATGTGATTTTTATAATTTTTTTAAGTAGAGTAATATATCTTGTTACAAAAGGGAAAATTCACAAATATTGTATTTTTGTCACCCAGGTTTAGTTTCCTTCAACACAGGGGACAAAACTTCTCATAATAACTTTCCATTTGTGCCAATGCAAACCAAGGTCAGGACAACATTTAAATCACTAGAAAATGCAGAGGCAATTTCAGGCGGTTACTCAATTAAAGTGCTTTACTGGTGGAAATTCACACAACCAGCCTTAGAAATGTATTTTGAACATTGTATCTCCCGTACTGGAAAAAATTAAAAACTAGCAACAAAATATACTGCATGCCATTACCCTTCCAGGTGCAGGACAACAATATTTTATGCTATATGATGAAGGGAGCTGCACAAGGAGTTGTCTTGCATATTCTTTTGAAAGCGCACTGTGCAAGTTTAATCTTCTATTCATTGGACTACTTACGATTTCAGACTATATCCAGAATGAAATATGATTAATGATTGATTCACTTCAAGTGAGAGTACTTGCTTTCCTTCAATTCTAGTCTAAGATCCTGGAAGTTCTTATTTCTCAATATAACTTTCCAGTGACAATGAATCTTTTCTAGGAAACAGGCTGGCAATGTAACATTAATCTGGTATTAAATAGCAATTGGTGCTGCTCATATAAAAATGGCATTTCTTCTTTTTACTCACCCTTAGAAACTGCAAGTTGTTCTCTCTTGAACCCTTCTTTCTGTATCTATGTAAGGTTACTCACCAGCGCCGAGTCCCGGGTTCTAGCGTACGGCGGGAGCGCACGAGCCGCCTTGCGTCCCGGCGCGCAACGGCGCCGTGTTTGACGCACTCACGCAAGCGGCATGACGCCGCGTCACGTCGCGGGACGCCTTAAATAGCCCTTGCAACAGCCCATCAGTGCTCGGTTATCATTTCGGTGTGCCTAGCGTTGTTACTTCTGAACTTTTCTGTGAATTTGACCTTACGCCTGTTACCTCGTCTTGAACCTCTGCAGCCTGCCCTTGACCCGGATCCGTTTGACTACCCTTCTGTTTACTCCTCTGGTACTTCGCTGTTCGGCCTTCCAGCCTCTCTCCACTGCTGTGCTTCCTGTCCCATCTCCAGGTTAAGCCTCCAGCCTAGTGCGAGGTGCTTGTGGGTGACATTACCCGTCGGACCAGCTTGGCTTGACAATCTATGTGCCATTTTCCTTTCATCAAATAACAAACAAAGAAATGGAGGATTTTAAGGATGAACTAAAGCAGCCTTACTAGGTCGACAAAGAAATCAATAAAGACAAATCAAAAAGAAAAATGTCAACAACTTTTTCAACTTTAGGGATTTGCAAACAGAAAATAAAGTTCCAAAACAAATAATAAGGGAACATAAGGTGAAGGCCCTTTTAAATATTACAATATTATAAAAAATAATTAAATGGTGTGATAGGTGGGGACAATGACATAGTTTATGAAGCCACAGATGCAACAGCTGACAAGTCATTGGCATTGACGCAAGTATGGCAGACACTTTTCTGCTTCATAATGAAAATGCACAAAATTCTGACATAAATCAGAATCAAATGAATACCTGTCAGGAAAACTGGAATGCCAAAGTGTCCAACTTACTGGTGTAGTATATACAGTAAACTGGTATTTTTTGTGCTATTTGTACATGGACAGAGAACCAGCTAAAATATTGTATGTAGTTGTCAATTATATTGAAAACTAATTAGAGTAGGATTATAAGTTCATATGTTTTTTGTATTGGGTTCATTTATATCTATTTACTTGTTTATTAGTTTCTTGGAGGTGGGAATTCAAATGTATCTGAATTTGCACAACACAAAAAAATGCTAAATTATTGAATTTATCCGGGATGTTGAGTCTGTGTAGGGAAACTTTGACAAACTAGTAATTTGAGAGACTAAATAGCAGATGTCATTTATTCTTGATAAATGTAAGGGTATGTGCTGAAGACTACTTACATTGTTAATTGATTAAGACAGGCAAATACTTGATGGATTGTATCAGCAAAGACCAGAAATAGAGTTGTTGTTTTTTTTTTTTTTTTTAATCTTTATTTATAACTTTTTGATATGGGATGGGGGGGATACAAAAGGAAAAAGGAGGGGGGTGTTCGGTTTTTTTGTATCATAGAATTAGCATTTCACAGTAAATCACATCATGATTAATACTATAATGCTTACTTTTTTGGGGAGAGCTGTACGGTTTCCGTATCTAGAAATATTCATTTTGTATAAAGGTCCATAAAGCATGAAAAGCATGAAAAATAAGACCTTTGTGTATCTGATGGTTTTTCACTTGTTGGTATTGATTCCTTTTGGAGCTATAAGAACCATCTTGTGTATTTCAGTCTGCGAGTGTGACGTGGGTTTAATGGTTTCTTGGGGTGAGACCCCTAGGGGCTGATTTACTAAGACACGAATTCCGACCGAATTGGAAAAATTCCGATTGGAAAACGAACATTTTGCGACTTTTTCGTATTTTTTGCGATTTTTTCGGCGCCTTTACGACTTTTCGGAAATTATCGCGACTTTTTCGTTACCAATACGATTTGCGCGAAAAAACGTGAGTTTTTCGTAGCCATTCCGAAAGTTGCGATTTTTTCGTAGCGTTAAAACTTGCGCAAAACGTTGCGCCTTTTAAGTTTTAACGCTACGAAAAAAGCGCAACTTTTCGCGCAAGTTTTAACGCTACGAAAAAATCGCAACTTTCGGAATGGCTACGAAAAACGTTTTTCCGCAAAAATCGTATTGGTAACGAAAAAGTCGCGATAATTTTCCAAAAAAATCGCAAAATACCGATCATTACGAAAAAAACGCAATCGGACGCATTTGGCCCGTTCGTGAGTAAGTAAATGGGCCCCCTAGTGTTTAGTGGCTTTTGTCTATTTTTGGGACCTGAGGAAGTTTATCCATCGGGACCATGTCTCTCAATATCCAATTCTGTTTGGTAGGTAGAGTTTTGTCTTTCCATTTTTTTGGTATAATGGCTTTTGCAGCTTGCAGCATAAATAGGAGCAATTGGTTTTTGAGAGTGGTTGAGGTTTGTACGTCGTAGTGAAGTATGAGTTTGGTTAGGAGATCTGTAGCTATATTTTCTTGAGTGACCTTTTCGGTTATTGTAGTTACTTCCTTCCAGTTCTCTTTTAATGCATCGCAGTGGAACCAAATATGGCTATAAGTACCTTGTTGGTAAAGGGATCTCCAGCAGCGGTCGTGAGCTGTGGGGAACATTTCTTTTAGTCTGGTTGGGGTATAATACCATCGAGTAATTAGTTTGTATGTAAATTCTTGAGTTTTTGATGCTGTGAAAGATTTGTGGATTGAACTATAAATATTTTTCCATAGTTCTGTTGGTATTTTTATGTTTAGTTCTTTCTCCCAGCTGGCTTGATGTATTTTTTTTATATCGTAGTGGGTGCTGAGGAGATGACTGTATAGTCCTGACATTGGTCTTTTAAGTTTGGTTCGGGCTGAAATTTTTTTCTCACCACGTGTTTTGTTTGTTCGTGTCTTTTAGTTTTGTGGTTTCTATGTAGTGGTGTGCTTGGTTGTAGTTCCATTGGTCCCTCGGGTGGTCCCATCGTTTTTGGACTTTGGATAGTGGGATAATTCTGTTGAACTTGATAAAGTCTTTTATCAAGGTGGGTCTGTTTTTATATACATTCCATCTGTCATCTCCATCTGACACTTTCTTTTCCAAGCTTGGCGGAAAGTCTATGTTAGAAACAAGGGGCTGGAGGTTAAAAGGAAAGCTAGCTAAATTGTATTTCTCGTAGCTATTATACCACATGTTCAGCATTGCAGCGATGGTAGGGTGGTTCATGGTTTCTTTTGGTAGGTTTGATGCTCGTGTCCAAAGTAGGTTTATTAGTGGGATTTTAGTTTCTGCTTGTTCTACTTCTAACCATAGTTTTGTGTTTTCTTTCAGGTTCCAATGGAGGATTCGTGAGAGATGTATCACTTTGTAGTAAAGGTATGTATCTGGAAGCCAAAGGCCCCCTTTCGATTTGGATAAAGTAAGGAGTGAGTGTGTTATTCTTGGGTTTTTGTTAGACCAGATAAAGTTCGAGAAGATTGTTTTTAGTTTTTTAAAGAAAGTTATGGTATGTCAATCGGGAGAGTTTGTAGCATTTATAGTACTTTTGGGATTGCTGTCATCTTGATTGCTTGGATTCTTCCTAGCCAGGACAGACATAATTTGTTCCACTTGTTTATTAGGGCTAGGATGCTTGTAATTAAAGGTTCTATATTGTATTTGTATAACTTTGACAGGTCATTTGATATGAGGACTCCTAGGTATTTGATTGGCTTGTCTGTCCATTGAAATGGGAAGGATATCGATAGTTGTTATTTCAATAAGTGGGGAGGTTTATGTTTAAAGCCTCAGATTTGTTTATTTTAAAGTTAGAGAAATTTCTGAATGTGTTAAAGATTTTCATCAAATTTGGTAAGGATACAGTAGGTCGAATGCTTTTTCTGCATCGATGGTTAAAATAAGCGATGGTATTGCTTTAGATTTTGCATGTTGTATTAGGGCTATTACTTTTGTCGTGTTATCTTTCCCTTCTCTGGTTGGTATGAACCCACATTGTTCTGGGTGAATTAGTTTGGGTATCAATCTTCTCATTCTGTTGGCTATTATTTTGGCATATATCTTGAGGTCTACATTAATCAGCGAAATAGGCCTGTAGCTGCTGCATTGTTGTGGGTCTTTGTTAGGTTTGGGGATGATGGTTATGTTGGCTTCTTGTGCCTGATGTGGTATTTTGCAGGTTGCCCGATTGAATTGAGGTATTCTAATAGCGGAATAGAAAGTATGTGTTTGAAAGTCTTGTAGAAACAGGACTTTTGTTATTAGAAAATGATTTTATAGTGATCAGTAGTTCCTGGTCGGTGAAGGGGGAGTCTAACCAGTCTGCTTCTTCAGTTGTTATTTTTGTTAGGTTGGCTTTAGTGATAATGTTGTTAATTTTTTCCAGCGTTGTGTGGGAGGTTGGTTGTGATTGAAGATGATATAGTTCTTGGTAAAACTCCTGGAAACATTTGGCTATGTTGGGGGACAAGCGGTGAATTTTTTGCATTTTATCTTTAATTGCATCGATATAAGTGTTGCTTTGTATCTTTTTGAGTTTTCTTGCAAAGAACCTGTTGCATTTGTCCCCTAGTTCGTAGGTCTGTTGTTTGCATTTGAGGTAAGCTTTCTGCGTCTTAAAGTTGAGTAGTGTTTTCAGTTGTACTCGCTTTTTTTCTATTTCAGACAGGGTGGAAGCAGCTAGAGTTTCTTTGTGTGTGGCTTCTAGTTTTTGTATTTTCTCAAGTAGGGTAGTAAGTTCTTTTTGATTTTTTCTTTTAAGTCTAGCTCCTAATGCAATTAAATGTCCTCTTAATACACATTTAGTTGTTTCCCAAAGAATACCTGGATCAATTCCAGGTGCAGTGTTTTCGGATAGTGTTTGTTAAAAGAATGTTTCTACGAGTGTTCTATTTTCCTTAGGGTGAATAAGGAAGTTGTTCAATTTCCAATTGTATTCAGCTTTAGTTGAGTTTGGTATGGTAAATTCTGTAATCACTGGAGCATGGTCTGAAAAGAGAGGTGCACCTATCTTTGCTTTGTTGATCAGATGTAGCCATTCTTGGTTTATGAAGGTGAAGTCAATTCTATTATAGCAGTTGAAGGGTTTAGAGTAGTAGGTGCAATCCCTTACTTTGGGATTTATATCTCCATGTGTCTATAAGATGTAGTTTATGTAGATGCGTCTTGGCTTGTTTTAGACGTTTGTATGAGATATTGAATTTCTTTTTAGAGGAGTCGACTACCGGGTTTAATGCTAGGTTGAGGTCACCTCCTATGAGTATTATACAGGTCCAGGTCATTTATGAACTTGGGAGGAAGGTTATTTGACTCGTGTTTGGTGAATAGACGCTGGCTATAGTGAGTCTTGAGGTTACCATTGATCATAATGTATCTGCCTTCAGTGTCTTTTCTGCAGGCAGTTATTTTGTCAGGTTTTTGTGTAGGAGAATCATAACTCCAGTAGCCTTTTTTCCAGGGTTTTTGCTTGTAAAAACTGCATTGTATGTGTGATCCGGAATTTTAGGACTTTTTTTTTTTTGTGACTCAAAGTTTATTGAGTATTTGAGCAAAGTTACATCTTGCACAGAAAATAGTAAACATTTTTAGATATATAACAGTAAAAACTTACAAAACATATCTTTAGTCATGTACATTCATGGAAGGTTTTAGTTCACTTGTTTTAATGTAATCTAGATAGTGTTACATTGTATTAGGTTGGGGGCAAATATATCTTGGAATTGAGTAGGCTTTCATGTGTTTGATATCATTGTGGATTGGCCATTGCGCCAGGGATCCCAAATTAAGGCTTGTTTGTTTTTGCATTCCGGTGTGGCATCTATCATTTTTTCCATTGTTTCTCTATAGTTAACTTGTTGGATTAGGTGTTGAAGGTTCGGGGTGGCCGGTTGTTTCCAGAGGGGAATTTTAGGACTTTTGACTCTTTGAAGTGGGTTTCTTGTAGGACTATTTTAGCACCTGCTTTTGCACAGCCTCTCAGTATTTGGGACGTTTTATTGGTTCATTTAGTCCGTTTGCATTTAGTGAGTACACTATGCATTTGTCTAGTACCATGTTGGATTAGATGGTGTGTAGAGACTTACAATACTGTATTAGTTTGTAATGAATGTTCGTGGAGACCATAAGCTCTCAAATAAAACGAGGTAGAAAGAGGGTAGTAGGAGAGGGGGGGCTTTAGTGGGGGGAATGAAAGGAAGGAGAGGGGGGGAAGTGAGGGTATTAGTTTAGATGTGGTAGTCAAAGTTTGCCGCACCAGTGGTTAGCCAGGCCGTTTAATGCCTGGGGCAGTTGGGTTCCGTGACGGCAGTTGGTATCTCTAGGAGGGTTAGTGATTGCGGTGTTAGTGCCTGGCCTGTGGGGGATTTATTGTTTTAAATTTTGTGTGTACTTAGGGATGCCGTCCTGGGCCGATGGGGTACATTACTATTATTGGGGAAAATGTTTGCTGGGTAGCAAGGTATTATAGAGTATAGCGGTGTTATTAGTAGCATGGGGTAAGCCATATTCTTCATTTCCCAGGGTGCTACAGCCATGTGATTTGTGCTCTGATAAACGTCAGTCACACTTTATTCCTAAGCTGCAAGTTGGAGTGATATCTCCCCCCTCTGTTTTCCCCTCCCAGCAACCGATCAGCAGAACAATGTGGAGGTAGCAAGATAGCAGCTCCGGGTAGACATTAGAATAGTATTCAATAATAAGAAATCCAGGTCCGGCTTGGGACTCCTCCAGTTACATGGGAGTAGGAGAAACAATAGGTTACCTGAAAGCAGTTCTAATATTTAGCACTGGTTCCTTCTGAGAGCTCAGGATCAGGCACAATGCACTGAGATGGCTGCCTACTCACCAACATTACAGCTAAAAAATATATATTTGTAAAAAAAAATTGTAAATGGTAGAGTGAATTATTTACTATGTTAACAGAGTAATTTAGAATGAAAAAGTACACCATAAAAATCATGACAAAATCCCTTTAATAATAAACACAAAAGTATATGCTAAAAGGTATTCATTAAAAAAAATGGTCGACAATACAAAACAAACACACATTCAAAAAATAACGTGAACATAATCTATAAAGCCTCAACTTGCAGTGATCTAAAAAAAACAGTTTCAAAATATTAAAGAAACCCACCGTGAATTGATTAAGGCTTTATTTGAATTACAAACCTTATTACATGAATGTCCAAACTATGTTATATCCTCATGTAACTTCCAAAAGCCATTTTCTTTTGGTCTAAGTTCATGACCAGAAATATGTATTATGTGGTGCAGTTCATTAAAAAAAAACTTTTATTTTAATAACACGTGGCAATCCTGATTAATGTACATCTAGTAACCCACAGTAACCACTGAGCAAAAAGCATTAACTGGTCATCTGGTTAAAAGCTAATGTCTGTGTGGTTGCCAAGAGTTGCTGGACCTGGTGCAAGCTGTATATCGCTTATTATGGCTTTAATAAAGATATAAAAATATTTATAAGTGCATGCTGATAAATGCAGGAACGTGCCATTTTGTATCATTATTAAATTAATAACTAACCTAAGCTTGTTCACACAGTGTCATGGAACAACTTCAGTGTATCTATAACAAGCATGTTTTCTCAGGAGTAAAAACAAGAGTAGTTTAGCGAAAAATGAAATCACATAGTCAGCAATAAAACTAATAAATAGGGTTTACTGCATAGATCACAATAAATATATACACAATTTCAGTTATATTAAGTGGAACAAGGCAGGTGAGGATACCTTTACTGCTCTTTCTTTTTTTCCTGTTGTTCCTTTGATATTTTTCTTCAGTACAGAATACTAGATGCTTATGCTTCAACGCCTGTAAATGCATTACACCTGACCAGTAGAGTACAAGATCCAGGTCAGGTTTTAAGTTATAATATAGTTTTTTTAAAAGCTGTAGGCAATCATGAAATTCCACATTTTCTTTCTTCTGACAATTTTCTGTGGAAGTACAATAAAAATTAATATTACTCCTGCCAGTATACAGTATTTGTAGGGAGGTGACTAAAGGTCTCAAAATCACCTACTTCAGTTGATTTGATTGTGTTATATTCATATCAAAATCAGAATCTTTTCTTGATAACTTTGTTTATTTTAATTAAATATTCTAGGCTGACAAGAAAGGCAAGGTCCCTTTATTAATTACTGGGCTCTATAGCATGCATACCCAAAAGGCAGATTGTGATTTATTTTTACATCTAAAGATGGCAACCAGTAGCTGTGCACTCATGGCAGTTCCACATTTAGGGCAATGACAGATAAAGATATCTACTACGGGCAATAATGCAAAGTAGCCCGGAGTTACTCCAAAAATGGAAACATATTTCTGTGTCCATGACCAAACAACTCAAATTCTGATCACAAACTTCTTGAATGAGGTAGTACCCAACTAGGGCTGGCATATTCATTTGGTAGGTAATAATAACGGTGCATTTATATAGGCACATGCTATCTGCCATCTCATCCAAACATTTTGACATGAGATATGAACTGGGCAATTAGGCTACCAGTATGTACAGCTAAATTGAACAATGTTCCATTCCACAAATGTTCCATTTTGGCTCTCAGGAGTGAAACAGTGAGAGAGTTTTCAAAAATGCCTGGGATCTTTATTGATGTATCCAGGCTACAATGGCATTCAACAGTGTTGTAAACAATGAACATCATATTAGAACCATGACATCTGTAATAGAGCGCTCTGATCTAAAGATAGATAAACATTCAGTCACAAAACTAGTTAACTTTGTAAATAAACCTTGTTATTCTGGCACCAAAAGCAGCAGCATATTCAACAAATGTATTGTATTTGTTGTTAAAAGGGGTAAATAAATAAGTAATTGTGCCTCTAAATTTATACAACAATATCCAATATCACATTCCAATACCAAAGGTATTAATATGAAGTGATCTTCTGTTTTTTTTGCTATAATATCCTCTACTTTTATGGGAAGGCTTTCTGCTAGATGGTAGAACAGTGTTAGTTGGGCTTGCTTTGATTCAGCTAGAAAAGCATTAATGAAGCTGGGCACTGATGTTAAACAATTAGGCCTGGCTCAAAGTCAATTTTCCAGTTCATACCACAGCTGCTCAGATGGGTTGCGATTAAGGCTCAATGTAAGCCAGTCAAATTTTTCCAACTCCAATCTCAGCAAACCAATTCTCTACAGACCACAATTTGTGCATAGGGGCACTGCCATACTGAAACAGAAAAGGCTACTGCCACAATGCAGAGTTATCTATTCCAAAGGGTAGACACTTGACATTGCAATGATGATGTTAGCTTTATGTGCAACTGCTTGGCCTTAAGAAACACGGTGCTCCTGAAAAATGGCTTTTGTGCTGACATTACTTGCAGAGATAGGAATTCTAAATTGAAGACATACAGTTTTATAATGCATGGCAGGATACTTTTGGCATTATAGCATGTCTTGGCCTTCATTTTGGCCTTTATTTTAAGTTGTTTCTTTAAAACTAAACTATTATGATAATAAAATAAGCTATTTGAAAGGCATTAGATTATTTGTGGTATTTATTCACCTAATGAAAGTGGTGCAACATTCATATAATGTTGATAAATTTGAAGCATCAGTCAAATCAAAATCTTCTCAGAAACAAATTCCGGCTGGAGATGTTTATAAATCCCTACGCTGTCAGGCAAATAGTACTATTATTGTATAATTATTATCCGTTATTTAAATAGCACCAACATATTCCGTATATTCAGTGCCTACCACAGTGGAGCTTACAATCTAAGTTTTTTTTGTAAATGCACAGTTTGGGGTGTCACAGTAAGCATGGATGCAATATGCTTTGGGTCTTGGGTTTAAGTACCAGGCAGCAGAGCTATCCTCCTTAATAAGCTAAATGAGCTCCCTGTTCTCGATAATTTATTTGAACACTTACCATACACAATATACAATGACATTAAAACAGAATTAGATAACAGACATCAAGCATGAGAAAATCATTTCTATCTATTTTGCTGCTTCTTTTTTTCTTTGACAAGAGTCCATTGAGTACCTGTCTTGTGATTCATGGCCCTGCTATAGCAGTGACAGTTCCAGCCTCCATCATCTCTCTGTTCAGTTGACATCAGGCCCAGGCACTGATGCCACACAACACCGAAATCCTTCAGTGTCTGCTTTTTAAACAATCAATAAACTCACTGTGAACACAAGCTGCATTATTTGCAACTCTAGCCAGCCAAATAGTATTGTACTTTATACACTATTGCTAGTGTAGAATGATTTTTGGCATAAGTGTAACCTCTCACATTTCACTTATGGATTTACAGAAATTTGAATTAACTCACTGGTCTGTATTTACAGAAAGCAGATCAGAAATGTTCTAGCCTGAGGTTACTTGAAAAGTACAACTAACTGGGTAAATAGGTGTCCATGTGGCTGTACTTTCTCCCTGTCAAATATGTACCAGCTGTACTTCCAAGTAACGCTTATGACTGCACACCAAAGAACCAAATGCTTAGAGAATCCAGAAATTAAGGTTGTAATGAAAAATTAGTTAGTTGTATGTGACTTGGTCATAATCCCCTAGGTCTCACTTTACTACAGCTGGCTTTTTCCTCCGGTGACTTTGTACTTTATAAGCATGCCATTAGTATTTGACCCTCTCCTGAAAGAGACATGAAACTTCCAGAATGCAGAGAAATTTGCCTTTAAAAGATAATTTTTTAAAGGTATATAAACAGTTAATATTTAGTTCCAGTTAGCACAACTCCTTTCAGTGCTGTTCTGACCAAGATTCTGGCTTGGCAAGGACTGTATTTACCAAATTTACAAGCAAAAAAATCTGAGCATGCACTTATGGCAGGCTGAGATACGTGCTTAGGGTGGTACCAGACCTTAATGTAGCTCTGGCTTGGGCACTATCTGCAAAGGAGTTTTACGTCCTCCCTGTGTCAGTGTGTCTCCACTGGTACAGGGTCTAATATGAATGATATATTACAATCACTGTAAAGCGCTGCGTAAATGTGTTGGTGCTATGCAAATACAAGGAAATAAATAAATTAAAAAAATCTTTTTAAATTCAGCTTTTTTTCCACTTTTTTTTTTTTTTTAAAGTTAAATTTTAAAATATAACCTATTGCTGGCCTGGATGCAAATATTTTTGCTTGTCTGTGTCTATAAATGATACAAGTTTAAATTTTACTGAAATGTCATTAGGAAATCTTAATGATACGTTGTACTATAGGACCCATTATCCAGAATGATTGGGACCAAGGGTATTCCAGATAAGGGGTCTTTCCGTAATTTGGATCTCCATACCTTAAGTCTACTAAAAAATGAATAAAACATTCATTAAGGATTGTTTTGCATCCAATAAGGATTATTTATAACTTCGTTTGGATCAATTACAAGGTACTGTTTTATTACTACAGAGAAAAAGGAAATCAGTTTTAAAATATGAAATTATTTGATTAAAATGAAGTCTATGGGAGACGGGTTTTCCATAATTCAGAGCTTTCTGGATAACAGGTTTCCGGATTAGGGATCCTATACCTGTATAGGAACTAATCACAGTGGCCAATATGGAAATATACATATCTTGCATATAAAAGAGTAAGCGTGTCCTTTTTTTGTTTATGTGTTGGGATGTGGTATGACCTAATGCTAAAAAACTTCTCAGGCACCATGCTTTCATGCATGGGGATATCTACAGGTACTTTTAATTCAAAGCACACTGGGCCTCTTTTTTTTTTTATTTACGCAGGGCTTTAAAGGAGAAGGAAAGGCTACATAAGAGTTAATCTCAATCTGCAGGTTTACCATCTGTTGTCTCAATAGTGCCCTTAAAGGAAATGTAACACAAAATTTTTTCTTTCAAGAAATCCATTCTATATACTTTAATTAGCAAATATATCATAGAAAATTACAATAGTATTAGTGGTTTTTTTTGTAAATGTACCACAGATTTACTGAGCTCTGGCAGCAGATCTCTCCCAAGTCTCGCAGTCCACTTCCGTTCAGATCCCCCTCCTCCCCCCTCCCTCTCTCCGTGCAGGCTCTGGCACCGCTCCTTCTTACAGACACGCAGACCCAGCAGAAGAGGAGAAAAGGTCTCCCATCCCTCTCCTTTCCTTCTTTGTGCCCCATCACTAGCAGCCCATTAATCACTTTTAATAGGACACAGAAGAACGCTGTAAATTAACTTCCGGATTGAACCGGAAGTCTACCCCATCGCCATATCGCCTTTTGAAGCTTTGCCCAGAAAGCCACTGGTAATGGAGTTTATTACAAAACCACTTAAAATTTCACAATTTTTTAAAGTTATTTAGGTTAATAAAAGTATTTAGAAGTGATATCTTTAAAGTAAAATTTTTGTGTTACTGTTCCTTTAAGTCTCCCCATATAGCGATGGTTTAGAAGTTCAGAAGCCAAACCGGGAAAAAAAGCGCTGAGCTGTGTGAAGAAAGTTTCCATGATGAATCGCTCCTGTGGAACTGAGGCGGCGCATGTGCATGTCTATGATCCGTGGGCACGCACAAGCAGGCACGCTCCCCATTCATCACCCTCTGAACCAGCCCCTATGAGCGCGCACCATACGCGCGCCGTCAGTACCGGGGTCACGGCACATGCGCATTAGAAGCAGGCGCAAGGGGGAAGTGATGTAAGCAGTTTTAAAATTTCAGCGCCAAGGAATGAAGACAGGAGATTCTTTGGCTGGATGGTGCACCGATCCACAAGCAGTGGGGGAGTTGGTAATGCGGCGGTTCAGGAGGGGGGCTGATGCCCTAAACAAATATACATATATCATTTTTTCATTTTCCTTCTCCTTTAAAGAGATTTTATTTCATTTACATCTGTCCCAGTCCCTGCCTCAGTGAAGCTTACACTCTAAGGTCTCTATTACATAGAGTAGGGTCGATTATGTTGGGGGCCTGTATGTTTTATGAGTTTGGGAAGAAAATATATGAAACCCATGCAGACAAAGGGAGAACACACAAACTCTTTGAACCTATAGCCCAAACCGTAATTGAACTCAGAACCATAGTGCTGGAAGGCAGAAAGCAACCAAAGAGCCCCTGTCAACATTTTCATGCACCATCCATTTAGCAGGAAAATGAAAACTAGCACTTTTGGCTCATGAAACCTACCTCATCCGACAACAAGGCTGCCATCAGAAATCAAGGGGCCCTGTACATGAAAATTATTTATAAATGAATTGTGGCCCAATGGGAAAAAGCCAAAACACACCTCAAATAGAAACATCTTCTGCTGACTTTGAGGTTCCCCCAGGCCCCGCACGCTGATCAGTAGAATTTGTTAACAAAGGCTTTGTTAGGACTCGCACATGAATTCACCTGCGGTGGTGCCTTCAGGAATTCCACTGCAAGAGAACCCATGAGTTAATTTGGTTGGAGAATGGACTTGTGTTTTGCAGTGGAATGCTCATCCCTAAGAACCCTAACAGTGATAGCAGAAGTAGGAGAGAGGAGTGAGCAGGCTTTATTTGCCACCAGCCAGCAACAAATCCCTCCAAACCATCACAGTTAATAACATTGACCCTGGCAGCATGCTACTTGCATAAGTCCCTTAAAGGCTTGTGTTAGTATATTGTAGTCTCTGGCCACCAAAGTAGCTTGGGGATCCACAAAGGCAGAAGCAGATGTGTTCACTTGTGGGGGCGCAGAGTTCTCTCCCCTACCCACACACATATACAGTGCTGTCCTTATTCCCCAAAAAGCTCTCTCCTCCATCTACCCATAAATGTACCCACTCATTCTCCCCTCCCTCCCTCTCCTTAATAGCATTTACCCCTGAAAATCTTTTTTTATCTGCACAGCTCTTTGTCCTGCTCCTTTTCTTATCAAAGTTTAAGTCCTGGTAGAGCCATGTGAGGATTGGATAGGCCGAGGGAAAGTTCAACCTTCAACCCCCAAGCCTATCCAATCTTTACACGGTTCTACCAGGACTTAAACATTGATTTTAAAAAAAAAAAGCGAGCTGTGCAGGTAAAAAGAAAACAAAACACAGGAACTGCAGCTCCTGCCCACCTTTCCTCCCTTCACACATTTTTCCCTGATGGCAGCCCTGGCCTACATTCAATAGCCATTCTACCTGACCAGTCAGTTTTCAGCATTCCATAGGGTATTACCAAACTTCAGAAAACATGCACCTACAGGTTTTCAAAGTTGCTGAACTCCCATTTGCCAAGTTTTCACCTCAAAATCACACAATTGCCCATCTGACAGAGGAGACTAATGGAACCTGATTCTTGCTGTTTTAATATAATAGCAGAATTCCTTGGTGACTTCTAATATGCATATATTGAACAGCAGTAAGCACATTGTTATTTATAAGACTTACAGGAGACTTGAGAAAACCTATCAATAACGTTTTTTAAACAAATGTTAAAAAAAAATGTAGCACCTACTTTCTAATATTTCTAGAGAGTTAAAAAATTCTCTGCACTTGACACATACAGAAACACCCACCTACATTGTGAATATTTGTTTGAAAGATGAACACATACATGTAGTGGTTCAGTTATTTTGTGTCTAGTAAAATAAGAAACAACTTGTTTTTCTGCATTCTTAATCACTATCACAAAGAAACATATAGCCTGGCGTGGTTTGCCCTTTATTCTAGAAATTCTAGTTACTCTAGCATTCCGCAACACAGGACCCATGACCTGTTCTTTCAAAAGGGAACTTAATTCTCATAAGGTTTTGAGCTCATATTCTTGGGAACTAGAAGACGATGGAACACTGGGCACTGGGATAGGGATATACACAACCACTGTCATCAATATGTGGCACAAAATGGCAGACTAAGGGGCTGATTTACTAACCCACGAATCCGAATCCGAATGGGAAAAATTCCGATTGGAAAACGAACATTTTGCGACTTTTTCGCATTTTTTTCCATTTTTTCGTCGCCGTTACGACTTTTCGTAAATTGTCGCGACTTTTTTGTAACCATTACGACTTGTGCGAATTGTCACGACTTTTTCGTAGTCGTTACGATTTGCTCGTATCTTGTTGCGACTTTTTCGTATTGAGCGCTCGTAAACTGCGGGCAAAACTTTCAGACTTGCATGATTTTGGAAGCCTCCCATAGGACTCAATGGCACGCTGCAGCTCCAACCTGGCCCAAGAAAAGTCACGATACTGAAGCTTGAATGAATCCATACTCGGCGCGAAGGCTACGAAAAAGTTGCGACAATTCGCGCAAGTCGTAACGCTACGAAAAAGTCGCGATATTTTGCGAAAGTTGTAACGGCTACGAAAAAGTCGCGACAATTTACGAAAAAATCGCAAAATACTGATCATTACGAAAAAAACGCATTCGGACGCCTTCGGACCGTTCGTGGATTAGTAAATCAGCCCCTAAGCCTCATGTTTTTATTCACAGCTGTATTGTTCTTTCAAAGGGGTAAATTGCAGCCCACAAAATGTTCGCAGAGGTGCATTTGCCACTCCACTCATTCTATTTGTTGTCCTGTAACCATTATTTTGTTCTTATTAGTAAGAAGCCATTTTATCTACAATAACTTTTGAATTAGGCACCCCTCCCAGAACACCACATAACATTTTTAATTACAATAAGCTTTCAAGTCTAGCAGAGACAGTACTAAGGAAATATTATATAATATTCTAACGTGAATTATACTGGAGAGGATTTACACTTTAAACGTTGGTTTCTTTAATCAAATAGGCAAAGTTTTGTGTAATACATAAGTGTAGTATATCTGATCCTTTTTCTGGATTAGATATGGAGAAGAAGGGCTGACTATTAGAGTGATTTTAGCCTGGTTTAAAAAGAGGTAGATGTTACTGTACACTTTAAAGAATGTAACAATATGGTATATGACCATATATACTTCCTAGGAAAAACACTACCACCAGCAAATTAGCATACTATCTTCATCAGGCAAAATTCAATGTTGAATGAACAGTGTATAGTACAGGTACCATTCATCAACACTGGGCATATTTGCCCATGGGCAGTAACCCATAACAACCAACCGATGTATCCTAGTTGGGATCAAGTATAAGGTACTGTTCTATTATTACAAAGAAAATTAAAATTAAAATCTTGAATTGTTTGGTTACAATAGAAGATGGCCTTCCCGTAATTTGGAGTTTTCAGGTTTCCAGATAACGGATCCCATACCTGTATTTGCTAAGCAATCTTAAAACCATTTGAAAGGTATACAGGACAAAGGTGTTAGAGAATTGTATTCCATAAACTAAATTTAGTGCTTACTAAATGAAGTTGGCATTTTTTTTCTAAAAAAGAAAACCTACAATTATCAAAAGACAGTTGATATAGCATTTTACTATTGCTAAAGTTGCACTTCCCCCTTTTTTTTACATTACTAGCATATATTCTCTCTCAGAGCCTTCTAGCTTTTACCACCGAGCCAAGCATCTCATGCATGTTAAGCATTTAGTGCCAACAAGGGCAGTCTGTCATTGGTATCAGATCGGTTAGTACGTATTTGCTTATTTATTTATACATATTTATCATATCACCCCTTAAAGGAAAAGAAAGGTAAAAACTAAGTTAGCTTTATCAGAAAGGTCTATATAAATACAGCCATAAGCACTCACAGAAACGCTGCACTGAGTTCCCTGTCAAAAGATTTGTTGTGTCTGTTTTCCTCTGCCAGAGATACGCAGCTCTCTGTTCTCTCCCCTCTCCCTCAATAATGCTAAGAACTCACTCCCCTCCTTTGGAATGTGCATCTGAGCCAATCAGCAGGAAGCTGACTCATAGGGGCTGTTTCAAATTTGGATTTGATACAATAATTTAATGAAGATCGCAAATATCACGAAAATGCTTACGAAAAAATCGCATTAGTCACTATAATATCGTATTGGCGATCCAAAAGTCCCAAATTTTTGTACCGAACGATTGTAAACAGCGGCAGAACCTTTCCAAATTTTTCGCACAGGCGTATGAAAAAGTCGTGCAAGAGTACAAAAAATGACGCGGGCATATGAAAAAGTCGCGCAAGCACGAAAAAATGGGTGAAAATATGCTTGGAACATTCTAATGAACGCTCCGAGCGTTCGTGTCTTAATAAATCTCCCCCATAGTCTAACCGTGTATGGCCACCTTTAGGGGTTCGGCAACCTTCTCTGTAACTAGGCCCTTGAATGCCACAAGTGTTAGCGATCAGGACACATCACAGTTAAACAAGCCTGGACTGGGATTCAAACTAGGCCCTGGCATTTCAAGTATGCAGAGGCCCCCACCAGCCTACTAAATAGTAACTGTTTACGGCATCCTACAACAGCCCCTCTGGCATTTGCCAGAATCCACAGATTGCCAGTTTGGGCCTGGAGTAAAATATCTTTGCTACATTGTATTTTTTATAACGGGTATACATTCCCTACTGGTTCCAAATAATGCACTGGATGTAAAAAAGGCTACTTGCAATAAGGTGAACTACCCCTTTATGGTGCTTAAGAAACCAAGTGAGCCCTAATTAAATCAATCATAACTACTACCATTTCAGCTGGGGTCACCATCAAATATATACACTGTGTGCATATGCAGCTCTAAGGCAAAACCACTTTAGATTGTAAGATCTTGTGAGCAGGGCCTACTGATCCTGTTTTGTCTCTTGTTGAATTATTGTAAGATTCATGTTTGTTATACATTAGTTGAAAGCACTGCATAACATGCTAATGCTATATAAATAAATGATGATGATAAAATATAATATGAATGCCATTAGAATTTACCTTTAATTTGTGTTACATAAAGAATCAACATAGTGCAAAATCATTTCTAGTGCACCTAGAGGTCACAGCCTTCTGAAGGGGACATTTTGCAGCAGATGTATACTGAAGTGCTTGTACCACTGACATCTGTGGCTGAATCCCACCCACTACATAAAGGGAGCTTGACACCTCTATGTTATGCTTTAGAACATACATGATTTGCACGAATGGTTTAGGGAGGTGGCAAACTTAGCTTCCTCTTAGATAGTGAGCGTTTAAGTCAGGGCTGTGCTGCAAAAAGCAAAAGTGTCAAAAGTTACATCTTAATAAATACTGTACTTAATAAATACTGTACCTTTGTTGTTTGTGTACTACACTATAGTAATGACTGTGTTTAATACACTGACTGAAACACAGAATACAGGGAAGCAGTGTGACCTTGGGGAAGTTCAATGTTGTACCCATTTTCTAGGTACT